>NC_047085.1:135892641-136205556 GCF_902459505.1 Geotrypetes seraphini
TAAAAGAAAATTTTCACTGCCTGTTTCTATTCTGACCATTTATTCCATTTCATGGTTATTGCAAAAAAAAAAAAAAAAAAAAATTTTTTTACATGGGGGGGGGGGTGTCAAAAAATGATGGGCCCCGGGTGCCACATACCCTAGGTACGCCACTGCAGGAGACAATAGTGTCAGTATTTCATGTAGATGCACATATGCCTGTTGATTCAATGGAACGATTGTTTAATTCCCAAGCAGATGCCGCAGCTACCATTTCTGTAACAACTACTAATGAAATTCCTAAGGTGGAAGAATGGTTGGAAGGTACAGCCATTTAGACACATCAGAAAAGTGGACATCTTGGAGAAAAAGCTACTTACAGGTGGGCTCAGGAATGAGAGATTCCTTTGACGATAGATGTGATCAAACATGTGATCGGAAAATGTCCGGTGTGTCAACATATCAAGAACGGGAAGTACCACATAAGGTAATGGGGCACATGGGCAGGGGGCGATTTGCCAGCCCAGATTTGGCAAATGGGTTTCATAGGACCGTTACCCGAAAGTCATAAATGTAAATATATGTGTACTGCTGTAGATTATTATTAGCATTCCCTTGCGCTTCTGCATCACAATGGAGCACTCTAAGGACTTTAGACATGATTAAAAGAATATGCTAAGGAAAATAATATTGAATGGGTATATCACATGCCCTATTATCCCCAGGCAGCGGGATTAATTGAAGATGAATGGACTCTTGAAAGAGGCCCTTAAAAAACTAACTACAGATGACAAATATGGGCAGTGGAGGGATAATGTAACCCCCAATTTGACGATTGGGAAACTGTCCATAGCCAAAATCTGGATTAGCAATCCTAAAGGACCTCCGGAACCAGCGGAGGTGATTGCAATCGGGAAAGATAAGGCACTCCTTGTAATGAAACCGGGAGTGGAAAAATGGGAATATGTCCCTCAGGAAAAATGTTATTTGAGAGAGTAATAATGTTTTCTGAAACTTGCAGATATGCGTATGCCTTGGAATCCTTGGAATATGGTATGGGGTAAGAGGCGCTGCCCCCGGGCGACGTATTACAATTAAAGAAGGGGTCATTACGTCATGGAGATGGAAGCATTCTTCAATGAATCGGAAGCAAGATAACTTCACTTGCAGCGCTAACTCCAGATATATCATTGCAAATGTGACAACAAGAGAACTTGCAGCGATTACAGATTAAAAGCAATGAACACACTAGAAATGAGCAGATATAGAGGACCGTGTTTAATAAACAATTTCAAGCACCAGAAGTACAATGTAATGATACTCATGTGTAAATATGTAGTGTTACCCCTCATACTAGGGGAACCTCAGAAGCAATTTTTCTGGGCACCAAAATTTAATTTTAATATTTTGTGACTCCACATTGCAAGGGCGAATTTGTAAATTACAATCAATAATATATGATGTGTGTGAATGGACTATATTATTGAAATAGCACCACGCGTAATATGTGTGGTGACTAATGAGCCAATAATACCAAAAAATGATAGTACCCTTTGCAGGATGCTTACACAATATGTCAACACTTCTTTGGCAGAATCAAACTTATGTTTGAACACCTGATATAGGATTTAGAACAAATGTATTCTGGGAGAACAACTTTTCCGTTCCAAATTGGGATTTAAAGTTGGGAAAGTTAAAAGCTATAATACTAGGATAAATCAGTCCATAAGGAATTTGAACAAAAGCATCACTAGATTAGTAATTATACTAACCATAGTAGTACTTGTTCTGTCCTTGTGGAATTGTTATGTGGTTTATGGACTATGCTGTAAACCAACTCGGACCACGATGGTATCCTATGGCAGTATCACTCAATAAGGACCGAATGTGACACGTATGTGAAACGGATGTTATGAAAGAATTATTAATATTGAATGACACTGCCTAGGATCCATGATAGCTATTACAGGGAAACACAAGTACTATGAGAACGAGCAAGGACTTTTCAGCACCTATTGAGCAAGTCATTGTCAGCTCAGGCAGGCTAACAGATAAACATCCTCCCGGCATTCAGTTAACTCAATCCACAAGCATTCAGTTAGCTTAATCCATAAGAGGGGGGATGTGTAGTCAGATTGGTATTAACACATACTGATTGGTAAACATCCACAAGGAAGGGATGGGAAATTAGCTCACGAGGCAGGCTAGGAGTTTTGTTAACTCAATCCACAAGCATTCAGTTAACTTAATCCATAAGAGGGGGGATGTGTAGTCAGATTGGTATTAACACATACTGATTGGTAAACATCCACAAGGAAGGGATGGGAAATTAGCTCATGAGGCAAACACATACTGATTGGTAAACATTCCCCTTCCTCTGGCATTCAGTTACAAGGAGGGGATGCATATAAATATTGCCTTCTCAGAAAGAGAAAAAGAGGGACATTTCCACTACTGACAGAGAGGGACATTTAAGCTGTGTGATGACATTTTGTGAGTAAGCCTCCTGAACGTGGTCCTTCGACAGAATGATGATATAATAACCGGTAACGTATTAATTCAAACTCTGTACTTAATCAATGATTATGGCTAGAAATATTGTATATATGTAATAAAATGGCTAGAAATATTGTATATATGTAGTAAAACTTAATTTGTATACTATTTTGATTTCCTGGCATTCTGTCCAGTGAGGAAAGTGATTGAAGGCCTTTTATTGCCTTTTAAATAGTAATACACGGCTGACGAAACTTCTATTGATACAACCCAATATCTGCCTTGCCTTAGATAAAGCCTTCTCCACTTGATTGGCAGTTTTCATGTCTGTACTGATGATTACTCCTAAATCTCGTTCTGCTGAAGTCCTAGTTAAAGTTTCTCCGTTCAAGAAGTACGTCCTGCATGGATTTCCGCTTCCGAGGTGCATGACCTTACATTTCTTAGCATTGAAGCCTAGCTGCCAGGTTGAGGACCAACTTTCCAATGTAAGTAGGTCCTGCGCCATATAATTCTGTAAACTGCATTCACTTACTATATTACATAGTTTGGCGTCATCGGCGAATAGTGTTATTTTACCTTGAAGCCCTTGAGTCAGATCCCCTATGAATATGTTGAAAAGGAGTGGACCCAGGACCGAGCCCTGCGGCACTCCACTGGTCACCTCCAATGTTTTAGAGAGGGTACCATTAACCACCACCCTCTGAAGTCTGCCACTCAGTCAATCATTGACCCATGCAGTTAGTGTCTCTCCTAACCCCATCGATTCCATCTTGCTTAGCAGCCTGCGGTGTAGGACACTGTCAAAAGCTTTCCTGAAGTCCAGGTACACGACGTCCAAAGACTCTCCCAAGTCCAACTTTCTTGTTACCCAGTCAAAGAAGCTGATGAGATTGGATTGGCAGGACCTACCCTTGGTGAATCCATGCTGACTGGGATCCCGAAGATTCCCTTCATTCAAGATCGTGTCCAATTTGCTTTTAATTAGTGTTTCCATGAGTTTGTACACTATTGATGTGAGACTCACCGGTCTATAATTCGCAGCCTCTGCCCTGAAACCCTTTTTATGCAGAGGAACGACATTAGCTAATTTCCAGTCCAGGGGAACTTTCCCCTTACTTAGGGAGAGATTGAATAGCTCAGCCAACGGTTTCGCCAGGACATCGCTCAATTCTCTGAGCATTTTTGGGTGCAAATTGTCTGGTCCCATGGCTTTGTTCACCTTGAGTCTTGCCAGTTCACTGTAAACTTCACCTGGTGTGAACTCAAAATTCTGAAACGGGTCTTCTGTGCTTTGTGTTGCCTTCAACTGGGGACCGTGTCCCGGTGCCTCACAGGTGAAGACTGAGCAGAAGTATTCATTCAGTAGTTCGGCTTTATCGGAATCTGCTTCCACGTAACTTCATACATAGAAACATAGAAATAGACGGCAGATAAGGGCCAAGGCCCATCCAGTCTGCCCACCCTAATGTCCCTCCCCTACCATTGCCCTGTGAATAGATCCCTCCTCTTCTTTTGCCCTGTGAATAGATCCCACGTGACGATCCCATCTGGCCTTAAAATCAGGCACGCTGCTGGCCTCGATCACATGTAGTGGAAGACTATTCCAGCGATCAACCACCCTTTCTGTGAAAAAGAATTTCCTGGTGTCAGCTCGTAGTTTCCCTCCCCTAATTTTCCACGGATGCCCTCTTGTTGTCGTGGGACCCTTGAAGAGGAAGATATCTTCCTCCGTCTCTATGCGGCCCGAGAGATACTTGAACGTCTCGATCATGTCCCCCCTCTCTCTGCGCTCCTCGAGTGAGTATAGCTGCAATTTGTTTAACCGTTCCTCGTATGGGAGATCCTTGAGTCCTGAGACCATCCGAGTGGCCATTCTCTGAACCGACTCCAGTCTCAGCACATCCTTACGATAATGCGGTCTCCAGAATTGCACACAGTATTCCAGGTGGGGCCTCACCATGGATCTATACAATGGCATAATGACTTCCGGCTTTCGGCTGACGAAGCCTCTGCGTATGCAACCCATGACTTGTCTTGCTTTGGATGAAGCTTGCTCCACTTGATTGGCAGCCTTCATGTCCTCACTGACGATCACCCCTAGGTCACGTTCTGCTTCAGTTCTTGTAAGGATCTCGCCATTTAGGGTGTAAGTCTTGCATGGATTTTGACTGCCTAGGTGCATAACTTTGCATTTTTTGGCATTGAAGCTGAGTTGCCAGGACCTAGACCAGCGCTCCAGTAGGAGTAGGTCGTGCATCATGTTGTCGGGCATTGAAACATCATCTATTGTGCATTTGCCCACTACATTACTTAGTTTGGCGTCATCGGCGAATAATGTTATTTTACCCCTAAGCCCTTCTGCCAAGTCCCTTATAAAGATGTTGAATAGGATTGGGCCCAAGACCGAGCCCTGTGGCACTCCACTGATCACCTCCGTCATTTTAGAGGGTGTGCCGTTCACCACCACCCTTTGAAGCCTACCTCCAAGCCAGTTCCCAACCCATTTCGTCAATGTGTCACCTAATCCTATAGAACTCATCTTGTTCAGCAACCTGCGGTGTGGTACGCTATCAAATGCTTTGCTAAAGTCCAGGTACACGATGTCCAGGGACTCCCCAATATCTAGCTTCCCCGTCACCCAGTCAAAGAAGCTGATCAAGTTGGATTGGCACGATCTCCCTTTTGTAAATCCATGTTGACGGGGATCCCGTAGATTCTTATCCAATTGGTGTTTTATCAGAGTTTCCATTAGTTTGCATACTATCGATGTTAGACTTACTGGTCTGTAGTTTGCTGTCTCCATCTTGGAGCCTTTCTTGTGGAGTGGAATGACGTTAGCCGTCCTCCAGTCCGACGGAACGCTGCCTTTGCTAAGGGAGAAGTTGAAGAGCTTGGACAGTGGCTCCGCCAGGACATCACACAGCTCCCTTAGCACCCTGGGGTGTAGGTTGTCAGGCCCCATTGCCTTGTTAACCTTGAGCCTTGATAGCTCACTGTAGACACTGCTTGGCGTAAACTCGAAGCTACTGAACGGATCAACTGAGTCAACCCTTGTCTGTAGCTGAGGGCCAAGCCCCGGCGCTTCTCGGGTGAAGACTGAGCTGAAGTATTCATTTAATAGTTGGGCTTTTTCCGAATCCTTTTCCACATAGTCTCCGTCTGGTTTCCTAAGACGTACAATCCCGCTTGAGTTTTTGCTTCGGTCACTGATATACCTAAAGAAGGATTTATCTCCCTTCTTGATGTTTTTTGCCAGAGACTCCTCCATGAGAAACTTAGCCTCCCTGACTGCCGTTTTGACGGCTTTTGATTTGGTCAAGTAGTCTGCTCTAGAGACCTGTTTCCCTGATTGTTTGTAAGAGATGAATGCTTTTTTCTTCTCCTTGATAAGGGCCGAAATCTCTGTAGTGAACCACTTCGGCTTATTGTTCCTTCGTTGTTTACTTACTAATTTAACATAGCGGTTTGTCGCTTCCTGTATGGTGGTTTTCAAAGTTGACCACATTTCTTCCACGCTATCTGTTTCTGCTTGTTCTTGTAGCGCCTGGTGAACGAAGTCTCCCATTTCTTTGAAGTTTGTGTCCTTGAATTTGAGGATCTTGGTCAGTGTGGTAGATTTAGTGAAACCTTTCCTAAGATTGAACCATACCATGTTGTGGTCACTGGAGGCCAATGTGTCGCCCACCGAGACCTCTGTGACACTTTCTCCATTGGTAAGTAATAGGTCCAGTATTGCCTGATCCCTTGTTGGGTCCAACACCAGTTGCTTGAGACCAGCTCCCTTCAGAGCATTTAATAGCCTCCTGCTGCTGCCGGAAGCAGAGGTAAGTTTATCCCAATCCACATCAGGCATGTTGAAGTCACCTAACACTACTGTGTCCCCACGCAAGGTGATATTTTCTATATCACTGATTATTTCCATATCCAGGTCATCATGTTGTCTTGGGGGTCTGTAAATTACGCCAAGATACAAGCATTTGTCCTTCCCTCTGGCCAAATTAACCCAAAGGGATTCCCCAGTGTACTGGACATCTGCGATTCTTGTGACCATAATGTCATCTTTAGTATATAATGCTACACCTCCCCCTATTCTGCCCTCCCTGTCCCGGCGAAGCAAGTTGTAACCTGGTAAGACCATGTCCCACCTGTGGGAGTCTGTGAGCCAGGTCTCAGATATTGCCACCACATCCAGGTCGGCATTCCTTATTTCCGTTTCTAATTCCAGGATCTTGTTTCCCAAACTGTGTGCGTTGACGTACATAGCCCTCCACGTTGTATTTTTATTACGACTCAGTGGGGGTGTTCCTGCTTGAGCTACTTGAACACCTTTAGCATTGTTTTTATTCTCCCTAGACTCATAACTACAATGTGTACTCCTCTTGGACCCAGAATTACAATGTGTGCTCCCTCTAGACCCAAAATTACAATGTGACCCATAATTGTCATATGAACATACCCCCGATTCGAAAGTTTTCGTACTCGTCCCTGACCCAGAATTATGGTGACTACTTTCTTCAGCCCCAAAAAAGTATTGGCAGTTTAGTTCGCCAGGTATGTTGTATGTGCCTGTACCCTCCCCCGACTTACCTAGTTTAAAGCCCTGTGAAGTAGGCGGGCTAGACGGTGTCCAAGGACATTCTTTCCTCTTCCGGTCAGGTGTAGCCCGTCGTGTCCCTGTAGTCCTTGCAAAGCTTCTCCATGGTGTAGAAACCCGAAGTTCATCTCCTTGCACCATCCTCGCAGCCAGTCGTTCGCCTTCTGTATTCGATCCTCTCTGGCTCTGCCCTTGCCCCTCACTGGGAGAATCGAGGAGAAGACTACCTGCGCATCCATCCTCCTCAGCTTCTCCCCCAGGGCTTTGAAGTCCTCAGATATGCTGTCCGGGGTGCTCCTGGCGGTGTCGTTGGTTCCAACGTGGATTAGAATCATGGGGAAGTGGTCTCGGGGCTTGATGAGTCTGTCAAGGCAAGCGGTTACATCCCGGATCCTGGCCCCTGGCAAACAGCAGACCTCTCTTGATTGTAGGTCTGATCTGCAAATTGGTCCCTCGGTGCCCCTCAGCAGCGAATCTCCGATGACCACTACTCTGCGCTTCTTTGGGGTGGGTCTTACTGTTGATTTTGGAGCTGGAACCGTCTGCTGAATTGGTCCCTCGGTGCCCCTCAGCAGCGAATCTCCGATGACCACTACTCTGCGCTTCTTTGGGGTGGGTCTTACTGTTGATTTTGGAGCTGGAACCGTCTGCTGAACAACTTCTTGAACAACTTCTTGTACTTCGTTCTCAGGACCTTCTTGTAGCAACTGATATCTGTTCCTCAGGACAAGTTGAGGTGTCGATGTAGAGCTGCCCTGTATGTGAGAAAAAGAGACAGAGTTAGGTCCTCTGCGTTTTCCTGTGGAGGAAGTCACTAGCTGCCAGGAGTCAGCGTCTCCAGTAACTTCCTGCATTCCGACGGTTTGTCTCAAGTTAGCAGGTTTGGATGCTTTGGGTGTTCCCAGGGTGATCTTGTCGGGTTCCTGTTCCGTGATCTGTGACAGCTCCTGGATGACTCCATCGATGAAGGTCTCGTCGTCTCGGATGCTCCTTAAGCGCTGAACCTCCTCTCTCAGGCTCCTCAGCTCCATCAAAAGGCTTTTGTCCGGCTGATCAATTACTTCTGTCTGCGTTGAGACTGTAGCCATCTTTGAGGGGATGGCCTCGGTCTGTACAGAGGCCTCTGCCCACCGTCCTGGTTCCCCTTCCATCTGTACTCAGACCATAGCCATCCCCTGGGTACTCTCGGTGGCTGAACTACCCGTTTTGATTGAAGTCTTGCTGCTTCTAGTTCTACCTGCCATTCACAAAGATTTATGAAATATTTAATTTTAAATTAAATTTTTTTTTTTTTTTTAATTTTTTTTTTTTTTTTAGATAAGATAAGAGTAGTTAGTTACCAGTTAGTTATTTGTCAGTTAAGGAAGTTTGTTTGTTAGTGTGCTAGAGAGGTCAGGCTGATTAAAGGTTAGTGTGCTGATTAAAGGTTGGAGGATAGCCTGTCTGCCTGATGAAGTGGTATGGGAATAGAGTGATTTGTGAAGTCTGTTTGTCTAGAGAGAAGTGTTTTAGTAGCTTGTTGGTTAGATAGAAGTTATGAGTTAGATAGAAGTTATGAGTTTGAGAGTTAGTTAGCTAGTGTTATAAGTTGAGTGTTATAAGGGAGGCCCTTCTTGAGGCCCTTCGCAAAGGCGCTCTCGCTAAGGCGAGCGCCTTTGCCGCTCGCCTTCGCCACGCGCCGAACGGCTGCGCGCCGTTGGCTGCCCTCCTTATATGGCGAGTTCGGGCTTGTGATGTCAGGGGGTGGGCGGAGCTAACTCTCGCCTCTGTCCCGCGACTCTGGTGGATCCCTGCTTGCTGCTCCGCTTTCCTTTCTCTCTCCCTCTGCCTCCTCCGATCTCACTGCACACTCTCCGCTCCGATTTTCACACTCCCTCTGCCTCCTCCGGTCTCCCTGCACTGCTCTCCGCCCGCTGTCTCTCTCCCTCTACCTCCTCCGATCCGCTCCTCTTTCTGCCTTTCCTGCTTCTCCTCTCAGCTGCCACGTGGTTTGGGTTCCCGAATGCTGACCCCAAACGAGACCCTTGCCGTTGGCTGCCCTCCTTATATGGCGAGTTCGGGCTTGTGATGTCAGGGGGTGGGCGGAGCTAACTCTCGCCTCTGTCCCGCGACTCTGGTGGATCCCTGCTTGCTGCTCCGCTTTCCTTTCTCTCTCCCTCTGCCTCCTCCGATCTCACTGCACACTCTCCGCTCCGATTTTCACACTCCCTCTGCCTCCTCCGGTCTCCCTGCACTGCTCTCCGCCCGCTGTCTCTCTCCCTCTACCTCCTCCGATCCGCTCCTCTTTCTGCCTTTCCTGCTTCTCCTCTCAGCTGCCACGTGGTTTGGGTTCCCGAATGCTGACCCCAAACTTCCGTCCGGTCTTCTAAGGCGTACTATCCCGCCTGTGTTCCTTTTTCTGTCACTAATATACCTGAAGAAGGATTTGTCCCCCTTTTTAATGTTTTTTGCCAGAATTTCTTCCACTCAAAGTTTTGCCTCCCTAACTGCCATTTTGACCGCTGTAGACCTGGTCCTATATTCTACTTTTGCCTCTCTTTTCTCCGTGCGCTTGTAGGAGAGAAACGCTTTTTTCTTCTCCTTAATGAGGTACGAGATCTCCGCGGTGAACCATTGGGGTTTATTGTTTCTTTGTCATTTATTTACTGATTTTATGAAGCGGCTAATTGCTTCATGTATGGTTGATTTCAGTGTTAACCACTTAGCTTCTACATCATCGGTCTCCGCTTGGTCCTGCAGCGTCTGATGGATGAAATCTCCCATGCGTGCGAAGTCTGTGCCCCGGAAATTGAGTACCTTTGTTTTCGTGTTTGATCTAGGGAAGCCTTTCCTAAGGTTGAACCATACTATATTGTGGTCGCTGGAGGCTAGCGTATCTCCTACTGAGACCTCTGAAACGCTTTCCCCGTTGGTGAGTACCAGGTCGAGGATCGCCTGGGCCCTAGTGGGCTCCGTTACCATTTGTTTGAGACGTGTTCCCTTTATGGAGGTTAAGAGCCTCCTGCTACCGCTGGTTGTCGCTGAAAATGAGTTCCAGTCTGCATCAGGCATATTGAAGTCCCCTAGCAGTACAGCTTCTCCTCGTAGAGTGATATTCTCTATGTCTTCAATTAATTCTGCGTCCATGTCTTCCAGTTGTATTTAATGTAGTCATATAGCTCAATGCAGGCGTTAGCAGCTAGCGCAACAGGCGGTTTAACACGTGGTATTACACGCATTAAACCCCTACCGCAGCTTGATAAAAGGACCCCCCAGTGTTACAAATGCACAAATATGTTTTGGGTTTCTTTATTTGCAAAAGATTTTTTAATCGCAGTTTGCCCAAATAAAATATTTTAAAACCAATTTAAGAATTTCAATAAGTAGTTCAAAACCTTATAATTATCAAACACTTTTCTAATTTAAATCTGTGTACATTTGTTTCTTATTTACCCAACTAACTGGATCCAGTATTCCTATTTCCAATTACAATTCTGAGGTAAGAATTTCAATAAGCTTATCACCAGGATTAAAAGTACTGTATGTTCACAAGTAATTTTCATTAGGGGGGGTTACAGGTATTTTACCCAGGTAAATACACTGTCTTTGTAAAAAGTCCCTCTTTAATCTTCTTGCATTTATCTTTTCTTCCAGCTTTATTTTCCGTTCCTTTCTTTCTTGTATACTTTCACTTGTTCTTCTTCCTAAACTTATACTGAAATAAATAAAAAAGGAGAGAAACTATCTCCCTAATAGTGTGTGCAGCTATAGAATATGCCTGCCTAACCACAGGAACCTAATACTGTTTGACTGACTACAAAAAAATAAAATAAATATTTCCCTGTCTAAAGAACTTAAGCTTCACTCTCTCTCATACAACTATGTTATATAAGCATAAACTCTCTATATTTATTTCTCTCACAGAGCACACAATCACAAACTCTCCTCTCTTCAAGATCTTCAGTTGGGGGGTTTTCCCCAACTGCCACACTCAACCGGTTTCCTGGCTTGTTCCAGCCAATCACCATCATGCACTGACATTCTATGGGAATGCCTACACCCTGCACATCTACAGCACTATCTTTGCTGGATGACAACAACAAAAAAACTTTTAACTTTAAAAATATTAGAGAAAAATATTAGAGAAACAGGTCTTTCCTGCCCTGGGTCAGCTATCTATATAATAAAACCGTAGGCGGCGCATGCGCATTCTTATCGGCGTGCTTCCATGATCCGTTTGTCCATGGCCGCCAAGAGTGCAGCATGCCCCGCGCTTACTACGGCCCCACGCGCAGCTGAGTTCGGCACGGTGGTTTCCCCAGATAGGGGAAGTCGAACAACTCACTCCCGACACGCAGCTGAGTTTGGCACGGCGGTTTCCCCAAATAGGGGAAGTCGAAAAACTCACTCCCAGCTCTCCTCGGCACGGCGGTTTCCCCAGATAGGGGAAGCCGAACAGCTCACTCCCGCCTCATGGTCCTGCCGCCACTCCTGTTCACAGCGGCCTGCACGTCAACGACTCCCCCCCATCCTCCCGCAACAGCCGCTACCGCTCATGTTCAAAGCGGCCTGCTGAGGTTCGCGGCCGGCTGTAGCGAACCTCTCAGGCCACTCTCCACATGGTAGCACGTTCCCTCTGACGCGATCGCGTCAGAGGGAACATGCTACTGAGGTGGACAGCGGCCTGCGAGGTTTGCTACAGCCGGCCGCGAACATCAGCAGGCCGCTTTAAATAGGAGTGGCAGCGGTGGCAGAAACCATGGATGCAGGGAGGGGAAGAGGAAAAAGAAGGGCATGGAGCAGACAGGAAAGGGGGCTGTTTTGGTGGGAGGGTTGTGATGAGTGCAGACAGCAATCATGGGGAGGGGAACAGAAAGGGACCATGGAGCAGGTAAGCATTGCAGAATAGGGGGAGAGGGAAAGGGGCTGCTTTGGGGGGAAGGGTGTGCTGGGGGCAGACAGCAATCAGGTGGGGGAGGAACAGAAGGGGGCCACGGAGCAGGTAGGCATTGCAGAACAGGGGGAGAGGGAAAGGGGGCTGTTTTGACAAGCAGGGGGGGCCAGGGAGACAGACAGAAAGAAAGACGGACAGACAGAGGACCAGGGAGACACACAGACACAAAGAATGACAGACAGACAGCATCCAAGGAGAGAGAGACAAATTTAAAAAAAACCAAAAAAACATACAGACATCTACTCTGGGCGTTAGCTGTTTTCCAGTCTAGGGGTACTTTTCCCGTGCGCATGGAAAGATTGAAGAGCACGGATAGTGGTTCAGCCAGAACTTCACTCAGCTCTCTGAGTACCCTGGGGTGTAGATTGTCAGGTCCCATGGCTTTGTCTACTTTGAGTCTTGAAAGTTCGTGGTAGACGCTACTGGGTGTAAACTCGTAATCATGAAACAGGTCATTTTGGCTGTCTCTTATCTGTAGTTGTGGACCAGCTCCCGGTGCTTCACAGGTGAATACTGAGCAGAAGTATTCATTTAGCAGTTCTGCCTTGGTATTATCAGATTCTGCGTAGTTTCTGTCTGATTGCCTAAGGCGTACTATCCCATCTTTGTTTCTCTTCCTGTCGCTAATGTACCTGAAGAAGGATTTGTCCCCTTTTTTAATATTCCGTGCTAGATCTTCCTCTGTTCGAAGTTTGGCTTCCCTGACTGCCTTTTTGACAGCCTTAGATCTGGCCAGATAGTCTTCTTTTGCCTCCCTTTTCCCAAGATGTTTGTAGGTGATAAATGCTTCTTTTTTCTTTTTAATGAGGTCCGAAATTTCCTTGCTGAACCATTGTGGTTTTTTGTTTCTCCGGCGTTTGCTTACTGTATTTATGTAGCGGCTAGATGCTTCGTTCAGGATGGATTTTAGATTTGACCACATAGTTTCCGGATTGCCCATGAATAACACTAGAACACAACAAAATATTGGTCCATTTGGTTTTAAATAGAATCCTCTTCAACTAACATAGTTTGTATTTATGTTTATTAGAGATGCAATGCTAAAGCAAACTCATAGGATCCTCCTTAAGAAAGATTCAGAACAGACCATGGATCTCTCTGTATGTGAATAATTCTTAACATCCTAACTGAAGCAACTCAACAGTGGTCCCCTTTTTGCTCTTTTCTGTTGGGGATAAATCGAAACAGTCAAAATTATATTGATGCTAAAGGCCAACTATATTTTCAACATTCTACTACATCTTTGCCCCAAATAACTCTACACTAAAATTGATAGAATAAAATCTATATTCAGCTGATGATACCCCTGGACTTCCCTGCATACTTTAAAATCTACAAAGGAGACTGGAAGAGTTAGACTCCCAGAGTACCTTCTGCTTAAGTAACATGGAATCTTGCCACCTCTATTTTTTCACTCTGTCAAATATTTGTAATCTAGACTGGCCACATTGGAAACAGGACACTGGGCTACATTGAACCTTGGGCTGACCCAGCAGGGTAACTCTTATGTTCTTATATCTTGCCTATATCCGAACTATTAATGATCAAAATCATTGTATTAAGATCCTTCTTATTTGAAGATAAGATGATAACGGAGCATCAAAATCTCCTCGTGTCTCTTATACTACAGATGATACTTGTAAATTGGAAAAACTAAGGTGGAAATTCTATACATTGGCATCAAGATTTAAGTGCCCCAATGCCATGTGCAATTACATAATGGTTTCTCGATGGTAAGAGGCACGTTCTGTAGGCAGTCAGTCAGCACGGATGACTCTCCTCCTCGCCAGTGTCTCTCCTCCTCTCCCCGCACCTCCCCTCTTCCCAGATCCTTCCACCGAAGCGAGTCATGGCCTGATAAGCCTCTGCTCATGCGCGGACATCAATGTGATGATGTCACACATGCACATGATGTTGTTGCGTCGATGACTTCACACTTCCGGGTGCGTTCTGGCCGGGGCACTAGGTTTAGTGTGCCTCTGACTGGAAAGTTTGCGAGACTGAATTACACAAATGAAAGATCTTTGTGTATTTCCAAAAACGTCATCTTTTGTATTAAGGGTATGGCAAGATAATATCTATTAGAATAATGTAGACATCTTCCTAGATCATAATAAATCAACCTTTCCCTAACACATTCTTGATCTCTCATTTTAACTAGTCCAAAGACTAGGGAAAGAATCTTAAATTTCCCACAACATATCACAAATAACCAATTGGGACTTCAAAATTTAAGATGTAGAAATAATTCCCATGTTGCCCTGGATACATGGCTTCCATATATATGCACAAATGAATGTTGCTCATGGCTGAGTATTTTATAGTTATGCAGTAAGGCCCAGATTCTCTAAAAGTGCGTCCCGATTTTAGGCAGCTGTAGACGTCCTACAGCTGTCTAATCAGCCAATCGGGATGCACGTTTTTTTAAAAAAAATGCTCCCCAGGCAGGTCGCCTATATTGAAGGCGAGGCCCGCAAGACACCTAGGCCCTGATTCTGTATAGGACGCCCAGGAGAGGCGTCCTATTCAGAATCGGCCTAAACTAAACCCCGATTCTGTAACCGGCGTCCATGTTACAGACGCGGGTTAGAGAATCGGGTTAGATTAGACACGGCCCGCTACACTTATCGCGGCAAGGGATCTCTCTGCCGCTATAAGTATAGCGGGCCGTGGCCCCTGACCGATCACTGGCAGGAGGGTGCCCAAACCCTCCTGCCCGAAGACGCCCCCCCCTCCCCGACACTACCACCCCCCCCCGACATTACCGATCCCCCCCCCGACAATATCGGTCGCTGGCAGGAGGGTGCCCAATCCCTCCTGCCCGAAGACGCACCCCCCCGGCGCTAACAACCCCCACTCCACCAAACCTGTTCTTACAGATGGGTCTTGCACGTCGAGCAAGCAGGCACGCCTCGTCGAAATGAGGCGGGCCCGCCCCTTCCCGGCCCATCCCGCAGAAGCCTAAGGCCTGATTGGCCCAGGCTCTAGAAGCCTGGACCAATCAGGCCTTAGGCATAGCGGGTCCACCCATCCCCACTTAATCTAAGGCCTGATTGGCCAATCAGACCTTAGACTTAGTAGGGATGGGCGGACCCGCTATTCCTAAGGCCTGATTGGTCCAGGCTTCTAGAGCCTGGGCCAATCAGGCCTTAGGCTTCGGTGGGATGGGCCGGGAAGGGGCGGGCCCGCCTCATTTCGACGAGGCGTGCCTGCTTGCTCGACGTGCAAGACCCATCTGTAAGAACAGGTTTGGTGGAGTGGGGGTTGTTAGCGCCGGGGGGGGGTGCGTCTTCGGGCAGGAGGGATTGGGCACCCTCCTGCCAGCGACCGATATTGTCGGGGGGGGCGGTCGGTAGTGTCGGGGAGGGGGGTGCGTCTTCGGGCAGGAGGGTTTGGGCACCCTCCTGCCAGTGATCGGTCAGGGGCCACGGCCCGCTTTACTTATAGCGGCAGAGAGATCCCTTGCCGCGATAAGTATAGCGGCCGCATTTACTTACAATGTAGACCAGCATTTTGCTGGCCTACATTTTTAAGCTTCTCATCTACTAGGGAGACGCGTAGGGCCGCCTAGGTTCAGCCTAAGACCCGCCTAAGGCCCTTAGACGAGCTTAGGCATCTTGCGGGTCTCCCTAGGCTCCCGGAGGCGCCTTCAGGCCTGCCTGGGGAGCATTTTTTTAAAAAAAACGTGCATCCCGATTGGCTGATTAGACAGCTGTAGGACGTCTACAGCTGCCTAAAATCGGGACGCACTTTTAGAGAATCTGGGCCTAAATGAATGTTGTTTGTGTCTGCTGATTTTATGTAATTTTATGAATGTTTTGATATTGGACTAGATCCTAGGCAGTAAATAAATGTGTTAAATAAATAAATAAGTAAAATGGGCAAAATATAACCCATCAACAAACTCATTGCCATATTATGTATGCTGGGTCCATTATATGGGGACAGCCTTTGCTGAATATATGTTTAATGTTGTTTCATATTTGGATATTTGAATGAATTGAGACTGTGATTCTCTGCTCCTCAGTATCTGTGCTGTTTTCAGTGCCTGAAGCTTGTTACAATGCCTACCTCTAGGCATGCTGGGAAAAGCAGAAATCCCCCCCTTTCTCCACCTGATCACTGGGGAGAAAGAAAAAAGACATAAGAACTGATAAGGCTGACCCATAGCTTCTAATGTCTCTGAGTGCCAAAAACACTCCACATTAGGGCCTTCTATGTTTAACAAGGAAAGCCTCACATGTTTTCACCACAGTGTGCGTCGGTGACTGATATCTGGACTGCAATATCTATTATGCCCACTGATATAACTTTTATTTCTGGAATTGGTGTATGAATACCTCCTTATTAGTCACTGACTACTAACTCTCTCTGGGAGAGAATTAAGTTGCACAAAACAGACTCATTTTGTATGGACAGAATCCTGATTCAGCTTAATTATTACCAGTGACATGCTGATAATTTAGTTTGTCATCAATTATTAAATGAATTTTGGATTAAGAATTTGGAGTCTCTCATTAATAGAATACAGCCTCAGAACAACCACAGTTTTACCCCTAAGGATATGCTTGTATAGAAGGTCAAACAGAGGCCTGAAGATTATGAATTTTTCTGTGGGGAAGCTATGGTCTTTTTCATAAGTCCTGCTTATGTACAGTATATAAAAAAGTAGCTAAATCTGCCAAAATCTCAATTGTCTTCTCCAGTTTTTGAAGAAAGATCATAATTTTGTCATTGATGTAATATGCCTAATACAAAAATTATAGAGCAGGCAGATAAATTCCTGGTAAGAAATGGCCCCCACGAGGGCTGACTGTCTCCTGCCAGAGTTCCCACTCTCCAGTCACTAATGGCATTTGCCGAGCAGAGGAGGGGTCCTCTCTCCTCAGGATAAAGAACTGATGAGCCGTGGAACGCGGCCCGCAGATGCATGACCAAGGCCGTGTGAACAAAGGGGCGTGGCCAAAGGGGCAGGACACGCCCCTTTGGAGACCCTTCAGAGCCAGGAGGAGCGAGGAGCAGTTGGGAGGAAACTATGGGAAAATGAAAAGCTAAGATTACCTCTTCCTCTTCATCAAATGTAATTGGGCCAATGGATCGTCATATATCCTTACTATCTGGAACTTCTTTAGAAGGTAAGATTGACTTGCATGCCCAATCTGCCTCTCTCTCATCTGGTGAACCCACCAGATCTACCTTAACCTCTTACCTCCTTACCAGAGAAGGATGACTCCGTTTCCCTATCAGGTTCGGATTCAACTTCTCTATTACTTTCTGAGTTGGACGTAAAAACCATATCAAAGGGGAAACAATCTTCTACTGTGTCTCCTGTGTCAATGCCTACTGGTCCTACTCTTAGGCCTGAGTTGGGCAATAAACCAATCACACTTCAAGATGTCTGGACCATAGTGAATAGAATTGAGAACTCATTACAGGGCACAGTAGTACAACTTTATCAATTTTCCTCAGAAATAACAAAAAAAGTGACTGAGCATGATTCTCAATTGGCAATAATGGGGAAGAAATTGGATAAAGTGGAAACATCTGTTTCTGTAATGCAATCTTGTGCGGTATCTCATGTAAAGGATAATACCTTATTACATTTGCAGATGGAAAAAATGGAAAACGCTATGAGATCTAGGAACCTCAGATTTCCGAACTTTCCTATATCTCATTACCTTTCTCCTTTGGAACTACTAAAAATGTATTTAAAAGGCATACTTTCTTATATTCACTTAGAAAATTTTTCCCCAGACATCTTTATTATTTACCTAGGGGTTCCAAAAAGGTTTCAGAAGAAGGGGAGAAAGATCAATTAGTGTCTCTTAATAGTTTAAATATCTCTCAATTTCTAGAGTCATCGAAAGATTTTATAGCCAAGAGAGCAACATTATTGGTTACTTTTATGACTAAATAGGAAAATCAAGATATTCTTAAACACAGGGGGAAGCAATTCCTATAACTCAAGGCTAGAGTCTTGTGTGTGGGGGCTTCATTTTTTCTTAAATTCCCATGTAAGTGTTGGTAACATATCAGAATACTAGATATATTTTTCTTTTTTTTTTAATTCTTTATTGGTTTTTAATCAAAAACAGTGTCATACAAATGAAAGAACAAAAGATATTCCACTATTATCTATACAGGTAACATAAATATCATTCAATAATTTCATTTTCCTGCATATAATAATATCATAATATATCCTAATATACAATACAAATAAATAATAAAGTTACCCAAATATCACTATCAATATTTATTCCCCTCCCTCCAACCCCCCACTCCCCTGGATGTGTAAAGATAAATAAACCAAAGAAAAGAAGAGATATGATGAAAATACATTATTATGTTTTTACAAATTTAGTCAATAGGCTCCAAATTTTATTAAATACCTCACTAAAACCCCTACATTCTGCGTTAATTCGTTTGTATCTGTATGTAATACACACATTCACCCACCAAAATGTATAATTAATTCTATCATGGTTTTTCCAATTACTTGTAATCAATTGAATGGCTATACCTGTTAGGATCATAAATACATGACTCTTATATATATCTAGAGTGGGTTTCACATGTAAAATAGTTCCACAAATTATAGCCTCATATGACATTGGAACATTTGAATCTAGTACTAAATTTATTTGTCCCCAAATTGACTTCCAATATATTAATATAAATGGACAAAAATACAACAGATGATCCAAAGTCCCTATATCAATATGACAATGCCAGCATCTATTAGACTTAGAACTATCTATTTTATTTAATCAAACTGGGGTCCAGAAAATCCTATGTAACAAAAATAACCATGTTTGTCTCATAGATGCTGACGCTGTACATTTCAATCTCCAAAGTCCAAATTCGTGGCCAACGAGATACAGACATATACTGTTTTATCTTTTATATTTTTCTTGATCCAGCTCATTTAGAAAATTTTCTTCAAAATAAACCTAAATTGGATATATTACCTGTAACTATTGCAGAGGTTGAGATGGAATGAATATGGATAATTTAATTGCCTGACTCTAGAGTGTACTAGTATAGTTTTGTTTTTATTTCCTGTATTATGTTAGAGACTACAGCAGATATACCCAGCTCTCCATAATGTGGACTTGATAACATTAGAATTTTTCAGTTTGATTTATTTCCTCTATATTTGTTTGTATTACCTGAACTTGTTATATGTTATAACAAATTAATAAATTTATAAATAATAAAAAAAAGAAATGGCCCCACTAAGGATGTGCAAAGGGCAAATATTTTCTTTTTTTTTCCAGGCATACTAAGGAGAAATTAGTTCTTACCTGTCCCATTGCAAAATGCACCTATAGAAAAACAGGCACTGATTTCTTTTTCAACATATTCTTTATTCCAGTGAGCAAGGGTAACTTTGGACATCACTTGTCCTTTACATTGGCCTCCCAGCAAGACAAAAACATGATCCAAATGATGGAATTTCTGAGTCCTATTCACGTAAATATGTAACACCCGCTGAACATTGTCACAAGTCCGAGCCCAGCATCAGCCTTGAGCCAGTGATGAACCTGAAAAGGCACCCTGTGAAGCTAGTCAGGGCTAATCAAGTCAGGAATTGGAGCAGGAAGTTCAGGCTGTGTTTGATCAGGACTTAGACCATAACCTGGTGAAAGCAGGCAGGGCCCCTTTAAATCCTCCATTTTGTAAAAGGCTGGCTAAACAGGGCAGAAGGCAGCCTCAGCTGAAGGAAGCCTGGCCCCTGAGTAAGACTGGGCGGGGCACAGCAGCGTTGGAACATTTGGAGAGCTGGCTGTCCAGGAGAAAGGGGGAAGCCAGGGAAGTTCCCAGGTGGAAGGAACCTCCACCAGTCCAAGAATCCATGGATGTGGAAATGTTTGACCCAGAGGCAGACCAGCAAACACAGGAGATCCAGGTACTGGAGGACATGGATTGTAGTTCTCTTCCAGAGCTTGCGTGTTCAGAAGCCATGGAAGTAAGCTGACCTGGCTGGGTGTTTGCCTTTCAGAGCTGTTTTTTGTTATGGACTTTTTGATGGGCTGGTTGGCTTGCTGTGAGAACTTTGTTGGGAGATAATTAAGCCACATGGACAAAGGCATTGTTTGGAAGGCTGTGAAAACTCTGAAGTTTGGGTGTTGGTTTGTCTGACATCCAGGATAGTGTGTTTGGGGTTATATCTATATGTTTGGACTTTGCTTTGCCAAGAAGTTGAACTGATAAAGCTTATAACCTCCCGCTCCTTAATGCTTGAAGGGATGGGAGAAGCCTTGCTACATTATACAGCTCAGAGTGTATGTTTGGGAGCTAAAGGCTGCCAGAGACTCATTGATACTTTGGGCTGTTCTCACTACTTGTCAGTAGAACTTACCTGGGACATTAGTAAAACACTGAAGCAGGAACCAGACAGGCTGGTAAGAGTGATATTACCTTGGGCACATTATAGTTATTTTTGGATTTTTGTTTTGTCCTATTTGGCTTTTCAATAAATGTGATTCCTTTCTTTTTGATACTGAGGTGAACTGTGCCATTCTGATTTTCTGATACACAGAGTGAGATACTACCAACAGGTCTTCCTCCCTCTTGGGGAAGCACGCCAGGGTGAAATTGTAAGCATGTGCCGGTCTCTGCTAGGCCCAAGAGCCAGCCACGCTACAACATCCAACTTGTACAGATGCTGTTCCTCTACAGGACCATTGTGCTTGCCCAGCACTGGCAGTGACATGGACTGATTGACATGAAAAGGTGGAACTGGTATCAAAACCACTCACTTTTTAGAAAGCATCAGAAAAGGCATGTGACACAAAAGTGCCTGCAACTCTGAAACATACCAAGCAGAAGTCAAAGCCACCAGAAAGACTGTCTTTAAAGTAAGGTCCTTTAGAGCAGTGGTTCCTAACCCTATCCTGGAGGACCACCAGACCAGTCGGGTTTTCAGGATAGTCCTAATGAATTTGCATGCCTGGCACCTCCATTATATGCAGATCTCTCTCATGAATATTCATTAGGGTTAGCCTGAAAACCCGACTGGCCTGGTGGTCCTCTAGGACAGGGTTGGGAATCACTGCTTTAGAGTATAGTGCTCCAAAGGTTCAAAAGGTAAAGACACCGAATCAAAATATCAGGTTGAGATCCCAAGAGGGGACAAAGAACAGACTGGTAGATAATGGAGATAAACTCACTCACACAGGAAATGAGAGATATCCAGGTGAGAAGACAAATACTTGCCTTGAGCTATGCCTCAAAAGAAAAATATAGCCTTGTAAGTAAAATAAGGCCAAACCTTTCTCCAGGCCATCCTGCAAAAATTCCAAAGTTTGCAACAAGGACACCCAAAGAGAAACAATTAGACAAAAGTTACACCAGTCCTCAAAAATATGCTAGACTTGCACATATGCCATGAAAGTAGATTGCTTTCTAGACCTCACAAAGGTCCAAATCACTTGGCCAAGAACCAGGTTGTAAGACAACCGAACATCCAAACTGGACCCTAAGACAGCAGATCCGCAAAGACAGGAAGCCTAACAGAAGCAAACCAGATTCTGGAAGGGAGGAAACACTGCCTGAATCCTTCTGGATTGAACCACTGTAGGCCAATCCAGAACAATAAGAGCCACTTGACCCCCATGGCAGCTGATCCAGAGAAGAACCCTGCCTATCAATAGCCACAGAGGAAAGAGCTAGAACATCTAGGCCTTCTGCCTGGAAGTCCCTTCAATAAATGAAGAACCGTGGCACTTTAGCATTGTTCACAGTGACCATCAGGTCCATGACTAGAACCCCTTATGTTCAGAGCACTAGACTGAAGGTATTGTCTCCTAAGCACCTTTTCCCAGGATCCAACACATACCTGAATGTTTTCCATGCCTGCTACATGAGTTGTAGAGAGATTGAGATGAATTTCCTCCAAATCTAGCAGTAACACTGCCTTCTGAGCCAAAAGACATCTCTTGGTGCATCCCTGATGATTTACATATGCCACTGTCATTGGATTCTCTGAGAGAACTCAAATCACTCTGCCACATAGCCAATCAAGAAAGGCTACTAATGCCAGCTGAATTATCAGGGTCTCCTCTGGCAACCACTGGCCTTGTGCTGACTGACTCAAACAATGCATCTCCCAACCAGAAAGAATGGCATTCATCATCCACTGGAGTGGCCTAAGGCATCCACCATCCACTGGAGGGGCCTATGACAACTGGGCCAATTCCAGTTGGCCTAGGCACCTAAGGCCCCTCCTATGGACAGGTCCTTAGGCACCTGGCCCAATCAGGCCCTAGGCCCACCATTCAGAGGATGGCAGGCCTGCCAGCCGGCAGGGCTTACAACCCAGCTGACAGGCCAACTTAAAGTAAGTTGAGGGGTGTCATGGATTGGGGGGGTGATGGGGGGGTGTTGGGTATAGGCGGCCATTTGGGGGTTCAGGGGGGCAATCAGGGGTTCAGGAAGGGTCACAGGCAGTGCGCCATGGGCAGGAGGGCCTGAGATCCCTCCTGCCCATATTTGAGGGGGGGGGTCACCTTCTGGCAGGAGGGGTTGGGCTCCCTCCTGCTGGTATTGTCGGGGGGGGATTGGGGACTTGCACCTCAGCAGGAGGGGTTGGGTTCCCTCCTGCCGGTATTATCAGGTTGGGTTCGGGGACTTGCACCTCAGCAGAAGGGGTTGGGCTACCTCCTGCTGGTATTGTCAGGGGATGGGGATCAGGGGCTTGCGCCTCAGCAGGAGGGGTTGGGCTCCCTCCTGCCGCTATTGTCAGGGGGGGTTTGTGGGCTTGTGCCTCAGCAGGAAAGCATAGGCTCCTTCCTGCTGGTATTGTCGGGGTTCGGGGGTGTGATCACGATCACGGCAGGAGAGATTGGGCATCTCTCCTGCCGCGGTTCGCGGCAGTTCGGCGGGGATCACAATTGTGGCAGGGGAGATTATGCATCTTTCCTGCTGCAATCATTGTGGTGGGGGGTAGGCAGGTTACCGGGGCTGGTGAGCTGATCATGGCAGCCGCGATCAGCTCAGCAGCCCCTATTTGGAACTTATATCTGTTTTGACTTGGTCTAAGTCAAAACGTATAAGTTCCAACTGGGCAACCTTGTTAAACTTTTGGTTATATTTGCTGTACGACTAAGTCTAGGTCGTCCCATCTTCCACCCTTTCCCCTCCTCTAAAAATGCCTATTTTCGCTCTAGGCGTTTAGAGGCAGGGTAAAGGCCTAAGCTGGTTTTAGATCTGTCTTTGTGATCATCCAAGTATGATTTAGTCCACTTTTTGAACTTTTTTAAATTTTTTATTATGAGCCCCTTAGGGTATACTAAGTTATCGGGGAGGGAGGGGGGGTCAGTGAGTTCTTTGGGTTGGTAGCTGCAATTTTAAAAAAGATGCTCCAATATGCACTAATACAGGATGTCCGGGGCGGTACTTGGAGAGACCTCCCAGGAAAGGGACTTGGGAGTTCTGATCGACAAGTCGATGAAGCCGTCCACACAATGTGTGGCGGAAGCAAAAAGGGCAAACAGAATGCTAGGAATGATAAAGAAGGGGATCATGAACAGATCAGAGAAGGTTATAATGCCGCTGTACCGGGCCATGGTACGCCCTCACCTGAAGTACTGCGTCCAGTACTGGTCGCCGTACCTGAAGAAGGACACGGTACTACTCGAAAGGGTCCAGAGAAGAGCGACTAAGATGGTTAAGGGGCTGGAGGAGCTGCCGTACAGTGAAAGATTAGAGAAACTGGGCCTCTTCTCTCTCGAACAGAGGAGATTGAGAGGGGACATGATCGAAACATTCAAGGTACTGAAGGGGATAGACTTAGTAGATAAGGACAGGTTGTTCACCCTCTCCAAGGTAGGGAGAACAAGAGGGCACTCTCTAAAGTTGAAAGGGGATAGATTCCGTACAAACGTAAGGAAGTTCTTCTTCACCCAGAGAGTGGTAAAAAGCTGGAACGCCCTTCCAGAGGCTGTTATAGGGGAAAACACCCTCCAAGGATTCAAGACAAAGTTAGACAAGTTTTTGTTGAACAAGAACGTGCACTGGTAGGGCTAGTCTCAGTTAGGGTGCTGGTCTTAGACCAGAGGGCCGCCGCGTGAGCAGACTGCTGGGCATGATGGACCATTTGTCTGACTCAGCAGTGGCAATTCTTATGTTCTTATGTTATGTTCTTAAGAGTAGGATGCTCTTTTTTCCTTACATTCAGCTTTCAGAAATCATTGTTTTCTATAGCCATGCCAGCAAATACTCTTGCATAATCTGGGTTCAGCAAAGTCTTTTCTAAAATTTCAGGGGTATTAAGCATTTCGTTGCCTGGATTTCTTCAATTCCTCCTCAGCATCCTGTGCAAAATAGGGGTTTTCACCAGCTCATTGAATACTTACTTCTTAATGCTATGTATTATGTGCATCACTGCTTTTCCATCCCGAGACTGATGGAAAAACAGGAACTGTTATACATAAACAAGAGTTGTTACAGCTGAGAAATCTCAAGGGCTGATGCTAGCAAAGAGAGAAAATGGTCTCTTTTTAAATATTGTCCATTCATCTCTTGATTCAGTCCTTTGGTGGAAGCTAGCCAGGTGTCACACTGTGACCAGGCTAAATTTCTTGCCAGCTTCCCCAATTAAAGGGAAAAAGAACAACTGAAGATTTGCATTTGAATGAGATATAGGGAAGTACATCACATTTGTATCATACAAAATGTTCCAGACATTGGTACCAAAGTACAGGAAAGAGAAATATTAAGTGGAATAATGAAACACAGCAAGCCGTGTAACACCAAATAGAAATTCAAATTATTTATTTTCTAACCCAAATACTAGCATACTTATCTGTTTCATTTCAGACAGAATAGTTTAATATTCAGAAACAGCAGCATGGTTTGTTAAGCATTCTTGACTGCATAAATAGATGTAACCTCGTCACTGCTTCAGTTTTCCTTGACTTGATTTTCTAAAAGTACTTTTGTACTTTAAGCTTTGTTAACCTTATGTTCTTTCTTTGATGCATGATTTCAAACACCCAGATGCAAAGAAGGCTAAAGCAAAATTGAAAAATCAAAACAGTTGTGCCCACACCAATGAACTTTACACAGTATTTGAAAGAAGGTGACGCTTCAAGACCAGGATCTTTATAATGAATGAGGTAGCTCTCTAAACAGTAGATTATTTAAGTAAGAAGAAAAGAAGAAAACATCATAAGAGCCTATAGTAAGTTCAGTCAAGTTTGAAGCCTTGAGCATAATTAGTAAGGATGAATTAAGTCCATATTCCAGTTGGTAGCTTATTCAGAAGACAGCCTCTCATGCACCTCTTCATCTTATTTCTATAATCAAGACATTGGGTTGCCTTGGCTTTTTTTTTTTAACCCTAACATCCACTCATGAGATACTAGAAGATATAAAAAATATTAATAAAGTGTCATTGAATTTCTCAATCCCCAAATCCTCAGTTTAAAATTAACAAGACAGCTATTAACTGGGTAAGGTGCCAGGAAAAAGGACTGTGGGAGTTTGGCAGCTTGGAAAGTGATAGTTTTTTACCATTCTTTAATTTTCAAAGGTAATTTGGAATTCCATGCTTATAAAATTTAATTGGACGTGATTAGGTTATTGCACTCAAAAAGTGGAGCTGGGAAGAAGTGATGTCTTCTCAGCAGATAGCTGCCTAATTGTGGGGCTCCCGCTCATCAGAACTCCCATGGTTCTTTTATAGCAACTTCCCTCATCGATTTAATACCAGAGTATAGAGAATCGTTTGCTAGAATTGTTGGTTACATAATTGGCTATAAAAAGAAAGCTGTGGACATCAGAACCTGTGTGATGGTAACAGCTGACCATTCTGACTGGGAGACAACTAAGATGGCACCACAGGATGCACTGCAAGAAGCGCAGGAGTCTGGTAATGAAAGAAGTTCCATGCAGGATAGCACAGCTGAAGAAATGTTACTCGTCTGCTGATATGCGGCAGTGGATGGCAGAAATAAAAATGGCCGTGCTCTCATCTGGTTAGAGGTGGGCCCTTGGTATGGGGAGTGAGAGCAGGGATTTTGGAGACATAATAAAAACGTATTAGAGGACAGGCATGTTTGTGAAGACTTTCAGGAAGTCATTCAGTGCTATCTGCAAGAAAATGATATTGGATCAGTCATTGATAGCTTTTTTTGGGTCACCCTGAAAGCAGTTGTGAGAAGTCATTTAATAAAATGGGGGACCTGAAAGAAGAGGTTATATGATACAGTATATCTGTACTGAAATTACAAGAGTGCCCCTGTTATTTAGAAAGTTAGCATAATAGAAACTGCATTTACATTGATGTAATAAAGAGGCCTCCTTCACAGATAGAAGAGGACAGCGATTTAATAGAAGACATTCAAAATATAGTTGTAAAAGGGGAAGCACTACTAACGGCCTCTTATACAAAGCCGCGCTAGCGGCTGTGCTGCACTAATGGACCCGAAGCCCATAGAGATTTAAAGGGCTTCGGGGCTGTTGCCGCGCAGCAGCCACTAGTGCGGCTTTGTAAAAGAGGCCGTAAGTGATTTTAACATAGAAACATGATGGCAGGCCAAATGGCCCATCCACAGTAACCATTATATCTTCCTCTCTCTAAGAGATCCCACGTGCCTATCCAATGCATTCTTGAATTCAGATACAGTCTCCATCTCCATCACCTCTTCCGGGAGACTGTTCCACGCATCTACCACCCTTTCTGTAAAAACATGCTTCAATATACATTGAGAAGAGTAGGATGCTCTTTTTTCCCTACTCCTGAGCCCATCACCTCTTAACTTCGTCCTAGGACCTCTCATTCCAGATGTTGATTGGGATATCCTTATTGTAGGGCTCCTAGGAGTAGGGAGATCCTTTATTCTCTTCAGGGAGAACTGTTCCAGTAGTTGGCAATGGAAGCCACACACGATGCGGTCAAGCTGAACTAACTGCTTGCAAATAGGGAAAGTGTTTCTAATGTTATACATTAGTGAGTGATCATCTGGCATGCAGTGATTACCACATAGTGTGGTTTAATATTAAATCCTCCCACTATCAGCAGAAAATCTTCAAATCCAACATTAACTTAAAATGGGTCAGGCCAATGGTCCATCAAGCCCAGTAGCCCGTTTTCACAGTGGCCAATCCAGGTCCCTAATACCTAGCCAAAACCTAAGGAGTATCAACATTCCATGCTACCAATCCAGGGCAAGCAGTGGCTTCTCCTATGTGTTTGTCAATTATAGACTATGGACTTTTCCTCCAGGAAATTCTCCAAACACTTCTTAAAACCAACTACGCTATCCATCCTTACCACAACCTCTGGCAATGCATTCCAGAGCTTAATTATTCTTTGAGTGAAAAAAGATTTCCTCCTATTGGTTTTAAAAGTATTTCCCTGTAACTTCATCACGTGTCCCCTAGTCCTTGTAATTTTTGACGGAGTGAAAAATCAATTCACTTGTACCCGTTCTACCCCACTCAGGATTTTGGAGACTTCAATCATATCTCCCCCTCAGCCGTCTCTTTTCCATGCTGAAGAGTTTTTCCTCAAACAAGATGAGTTTCATCCCCTTTATCATCTTGGTTGCTCTTCTTTGAACCTTTTCTAGTGCTGCTATATCTTTCTTGAGATGAGGAGACCAGAATTGAACACAATACCCCAGATAAGGTCGCACTATGGAGTGAAACAGGGGCATTATAACATTCTTAGTCTTGTTAACCATCCCTTTATTAATAATTCCTAGCATCCTGTTTGCTTTTTTGGCCGCTGCCACACATTGAGTGGAAGGTTTCATTGTATTGTCTACGATGACACCCAGATCCTTTTTTGGGCGCTAACCCCCAAGGTGGACCCTAGCATCCAGTAACTATAATTTGGGTTATTCTTCCCAATGTGCATCACTTTGCATTTGTCCACCTTAAATTTCATCTGCCACTTGGATGCCCAGTCTTCCAATTTCCAAATGTCTGTTTGCAATTTTTCACAATCCGCATGCGTTTTAACAACTCTGAACAGTTTAGTGTCATCTGAAAATTTAATCACCTCACTCATTTTTCCAATTTCCAGATCATTTATAAATAAGTTAAATAGCACCGGTCCCAGTACAGGTCCCTGCGGCACTCCACTGTTTACTCTCCTCCATTGAGAAAAATGACCATTTAACCCTACCTTCTGTTTTCTATCTGATAACCAATTCCTAATCCACAAATGAACTTTGCCACCTATCCCATGACTCTATTTTCTCAGGAGCCTCTCATGAGGAACTTTAACAAAAGCTTTCTGAAAATCTAGATACACTACATCAATCTTTATCCACATGTTTATTCATACCTTCAAAGAAGTCATGCAAATTGATGAGGTAAAATCTCCCTTGGCTGAAACCATGCTGACTCATTAAATCATGTTTGTCTATGTGTTCCACAATTTTATTTTTTATTATTTTTTCCACCATTTTGCCCACTAGATGCCACTGTTTTTAACAAATGAATCCAGTTGTTCTTTAAAATTTAATTGTTTCTCTAAATTGACACATACTCTCCCTACTTGCACTTGATCTATAATTCCCCATTTTATGTCTTTAACTGTATGACCATTCTCTACCCAATGCTCAACTAGGGGTGCCTGTAAATTTTGTGTAGTGATTCTCGATTTATGTTCGTGCAAACGAACTTTTATTGGGCGGCCTGGTCTCCCTACGTATATTATATTACATGGGCACATTATAAAATATATCACATTGATACTATTATAATTCACCAAAAATCAGATATGGAATAATTGCGCCGTTTTCAAATTCCTCCATTCATCACCCTCTATTGTTTGTTCACACCACTGACATCTACCACATTTACTATGAAATCCTTTCTGATCCATCTGTTTTCTAATACCATATCTCTGATGTTGTAATTGCTCCCCAAGTGTCCATCCTCCAGTATTTGCAATCACTGGGAAAGAAAGAAAACAGTTATGTAACTCAGTGTTTTTCAACCGCTGTTCCGCGGCACACTAGTGTGCCGCGAGATGTTGCCTGGTGTGCCGCAGGGCCGCCATCAGGGCAGTACTACCAGTCCTGCATTCAGGGGCCCGGAGCTGACAGGGGGCCCGAGGCAGGGGTGCCAGTAGCTCGCCAAGGCAAAGTGAGTCGATCACCCAGGACTCACTTTGTCTTGGCGAACTAATCTATCGAGCCGATAAGTCTTCTTCTCCCCGACGTCAATTCTGCAGTCGGAGAGGAAGTTCGGGCCAGCCAATCGCTGCCTGGCTGGGCGGAACTTCCTCTCCGATTGCAGAATTGACGTCAGGGAGAGCATGCGTCGGCGTCGGCTTTGGGGCCTGTTATCCATTGGTGGGTCCTGTTCCCCGATAGCAGCGGCAGTGGCAGTGGCTTGGGGAACGGCAGGGAGAAAGAAAGAAAGGGGGCAGGCAGGGAAACAGAAGGAAAGAAGAGAAACAGAAAAAAAGAAAGAAAGGTCAGGGAGAGAGGAAGAAAAAGTTGGGGGAGGGAATGAGGTGTGGAGGAGAGAAAGCATACAGGCTGATAGAAGGGAAGAAAGATTGGATGCACAGTTAGAAGAAGAAAGTGCAACCAGAAATCACCAGACAAGGTAGGAAAAATGATTTTATTTTAAATTTAGCAAAGTGGAGGCAGTATTACCACAGTTTTCAAAGGAATTTGCCCAAATAACTTAATAATTAACTGGGTAAATTCCCAGAGATGAAAACTTCCCTTCACTTACTATGCACAGTTCTGAATTTATATCTGCTGTCTATATTTTACAATATGGTCACCTTTTACTAAACCGCAATAGTGGTTTTTAGCGCAGGGAGCCTATGAGCGTCAAGAGCAGCGCTGGGCATTCAGCGCAGCTCCCTGTGCTAAAAACTGCTATTGTGGTTTAATAAAAAGGATGGAGGGTATATTTGTCTATTTTTGTATGCTATAAAAACCAAATACAGAGAGAGACTGAGAGCTGTTGACGAAGAGCTACGTGTGTGTCTTTCTTCGATTCCAGCCAGAATATCAGCTTTGTGTTCAGCCAAACAGGCCCAGGTTTCGCACTGAATAAAGTATTTTATAATTTTTCACTATTATGTTTACTTAATATTTCATAATAAAGTAATTATAAAATACTTTCTTTGTGTTTATTTGATTCCTATTCAAGAGAATTACTTTATATATAGTCAATATAGGCACAGAGTTAAATTTTTTAACATTTTCTAATGGTGGTGTGCCTCGTGATTTTTTTCATGAAACAAGTGTGCCTTTGCCCAAAAAAGGTTGAAAAACACTGATGTAACTGAACTACATGCCAATGCGCACGCATGATGTTAATAAATTCATATATGAAATTAGAAAAAGGCAATATACATGAAAGCTTCTCTTCTTTATTTTACTCTTGTCTCTTTTTTTTAATCTTTATTAATTTTCAAAACTAATCAAAGTGCCAGGAATTATATAGACATTAATAATCAACGGAAACACTTAAATTCCATCAATAACAATGCAGAAGAAAAATATCTCTCCCCTCCCAACCAACAATTTAATCAAGAATAAACCAAAAATATTTCCCCCCCCAACTCCCCCCCACCCACCCCGTCCTGGATTTGTATAGAAATAAACAAAATAAAATAAAAGTCAACTATGGGGTCCTTTTATAAAGCCGCGCTAGAGCCTTAACGCGAGGAATAGTGCGTGCTAAATTGCCGTGTGCACTAGGCGCTACCGCCTCCTTTTGAGCAGGCGGTAGATTTTCAGCTAGCGCACGCTATAGCACACGCTAATCCGGTGCATGTGTAAAAAACTCTAACACACCTTTGTAAAAGGATCCCTATGTTGAAGTAACAAAGGATGTCAACGGGCCCCAAACCAAATTTTAAAAATTGCTATGCCCCAACCTATCAGCATTCATCTTTTCATATTTGTACCCTAAACATAAACTGTCTCTTCTTTTAATAGATGTCTCTGAGCAAAATGAGCCCTCAATTGCTTTATCCTCATTCCAAAAACCGATTTTTAAAACACTTGCTTGATATTTATAATCTTTATCTGTAGAGTACATCCTCCTCAGTCTCAAATATTGACTAATTGGGAGGTTAAATTTCAATTTGTAAGGGTGGAAGCTGGAGAAATGAAGTAAGGTATTTTGTTCAACTGGTTTACGATATACAGTAGTCTCAAATTTCACTCTAGATTTCTTTACTACTACATTTAAAAACTCAATACTTTGCCATTTGTAATTAAGGGCTCCTTTTACTAAGGTGTGCTAGTGTTTTTAGCGCACACAGGAAATTACCGCATGCTATCCCGCGCGCTATGCGGCTAGAACTAACGCCAGCTAAATATGTGAAGTGTTCAGTACCATTCCAACTGCATGTGAGCCACTGCTAGTTGTTACTAGGGACCATCATAACACTTGTTATAACATCATGTCCCCTTACCCTCACATGGACAGTGAATAATACATATGACTAGGGCAATGAACTTATCTGCTTAGTTGCAGGCACTACAGTGTTCCAGCCAAATTTCTTAGACCTTTTGTGGGTTTTCAGCGGCTCTGCAGGTGGACAAATCTGTGTGAAGCGCCCTGTGTTGCTTGAGTGATGAATATGCTGCTTTAAACCCCGCTACCCAGCCTGAGTTTCGTTATAAGCGTCATCAGGAGAGGTAACTAAGGGCCACTTGATGAAGTTACAGGGAAATACTTTTAAAACCAATAGGAGGAAATATTTTTTTCACTCAGAGAATAATTAAGCTTTGGAATGCATTGCCAGAGGTTGTGGTAAGGGCAGATAGTGTAGCTGGTTTTAAGATAGGTTTGGACAATTTCCTGGAGGAACAGTCCATAGTCTGTTATTGAGAAAGACATGGGGGAAGCCACTGCTTGCCCTGGATCGGTAGCATGGAATGTTGCTACTCCTTGGGTTTTGGCCAGGTACTAGGAACCTGGATTGGCCACGTGAGAACGGGCTACTGGGCTTGATGGACCATTGATCTGACCCAGTAAGGCTATTCTTATTTTTTTTAAAAAGAGGACTGCTGAGAGTTTCCCCTGTGCTTATAAGACCTTGACTGTCATCCTTCTGTTTTTCTGACTCTTGTCATCACTCTGAAAAATGCTTTTAAGCCTTAATTTTGTTTTGGAACTAAAAGCCACAACTGTATTTATCTAACATATTTATAAAAGCATCAAGAAAAACATATCAAATATTCATAAGATAAAGCATCAGTCCAGGTCCTTAATTACTCCCATTTACCTCCATTTCATCTTGCCACAAAAGGAAAAAGCATGAAGCTGCTTCTAAAGCTTAGTGAATCAGTTATTTCATGTGGTAACGGTTTCTCCACTCAACTTCTGTAGCTATATTTTCCAGTGTCTTCCACAGGCTCCTGGTTTCACTGGGCCTATATGATATGTCATGCATGTTTTTGTCCAAATCAGCTTCTCATGGCTACAAAGGCTAGACACATTCCCAACCTTAGAAGTTACAACACACTGAAGCACCCCTAATAATACTTCTGCATTGCATTAAGTATTTAAGCCCGTTTGCATACCAGAAAGATATCACCACTAGCGAGGCCAAATACACTGAGGTCAATGCAAAGAAATTTGAACAGCAAGAAATGGCACCTGGATGTTTAACTGATTTGGCTGGGGCTAACTGGGCATATTCAGCAGTACTTAACTAGATATGCCTGATTACTGTCTAAGCTGAAACCAGCTATGTTGTGGGAGGTCAAGGGGCAGAGTCAGCACTTATGCAGTTAAGGGTCAATACTCAGTGCTTAATCATATAAAGTAACCATCATTTTTTTTGTTTTTATTCTTCGTGGAAGCAATTAATCTCTGCACCAATACCAAGGAATCCAAACAGAGCAAAGAAGGTCAGATCTTCAAACCAAACTCTTTTTAATAGCAACCATATATATATAAAAAATATACAACATTCATACAACTCGATACGGGCCGTGTTTCAGCTACAGGTGTCCTGAAATGTATAACAAAGATGACATAAAACAATATACAAATATATGCAAATAACCACAGTTCAAAATTACAAATTGCAAAAATTAAAGTTGCATAGAAAATGTATTTTTAAAAATGGATAAACGGTAAAACCATACCTTATGAATGAAGCAACAGGTCACACACAAAAATGTACTAGAGCAGTGGTCTCAAACTCGCAGCCCAGGTACTATTTTGAGGCCCTCAGTATGTTTATCATAATCACAAAAGTAAAATAAAACAGTTTCTTGATCATATGTCTCTTTAGCTATAAATTACAATATTATTATTAAGACTTAGTCAAAAGGAAAGATTTATAAACTATAGTTTTACCTCATGCAAAATTGTCATTTCTTTAATAAGACATTAACTATTTTTTTCTGCGACCCTCCAAGTACCTACAAATCCAAAATGTAGCCCTGCAAAGGGTTTGAGTTTGAGACCACTGTACTGGAGGAACAATTTTAAAAAGGTGACAAAAATTAATAAAATACATAAGCATTGTATAACAATTACAAAAATATAACAATAAAAGATTGTGACAACAGGAAACATTAGAACTAAAAGCATCGATTGACGATCTGGCCTTCTCTGCTCTGTCTGGATTCCTACACCACTATAATAGTACCACATAAAACAGTTCTGTCTTTATGCACTTCACCTTATGTCTGCATCTCTGCATAAACTAAATATATGCAGATCAATAGCAATCTGATGACTTTTATAACCCCCTATAATCCCTAGTTATAGTCTCATGTCTGAACTCCAAGCCACATTAGAACACCAAGACACTTATTTAGAAGCGCCATTCACATTTTAGATGTGAATAAATCAGCACACAAAAGACAGTTCTATGACTGAGCACATGCAGATACTCATGCCTCACATGCATATACTGTAACTGCAAGGAGGCATACACATTTCATTGTACATTTATTAACTGCCTTTTCATGAAGAAACTTGCCCAAAGCAATTTACAATACATTGAAGAATAAGCAGATACTTTTAAGTATTCTCCCTATCTGTCCTGGCAGCAGAGGCGTACCTAGAGTATGTGACACCCGGGACCCATTGTTTTTTGACACCCCCTGCCATCATTTTTGACACCCCCCCCCCCCAATGTAAAAAATATTTTTAGTAATGTTCCTGGGGCCAGCCATGAAGGGGTGTTCCTGGCCTAGGAGTCATGGTCCGGGAACTTCCCTTCTCACGGCCCGGTGCCAAGGCTCTGGATAGTCCCCGTGGCCCAGCATGTTCCTAGCCTTCTCTCCCTTTACCTTCCGTGAAGCTAAAAAAGCTGCCAGCCTCGGCAGTGATTTAGCTACGTCACCCGCGGCTCCCCTTCCTGCTTTCCGTGTCTGCCTCTGCAATCCACCCGAGCGGAAACAGGAAGTTGCGTCATTGGCAGACGCGGAAAGCAGGAAGGGGAGCCGCGGGCGACGTAGCTGAATCCCTTTCAAGGCAGAGTACAGGAGTGGTTTACCATTGCCTTCTCCTGTGCACTGTATGGTTCCACTATGTTGCTGCAGTCCAATGGTCCTGTGGTCTGCAGCACCTGGTGTAACCCAGTAGTCCCCCATCTAGGTACTAGCCAGGCCTGACCCTGCTTAGCTTCTGAAAGCAAAAGTGGGCCTACCCAGGGCAACCAGGCTATAGGCACTTAGATAAATAACTTATACAATACTATAAGTTACACTCCTTGCTGCGCTTGCACACTCATTTATGCCTGTCATTGAGCAGATATAAATGACCATACCTATATTTTGGTATGCCAATGTGGGTGTGCACTAGCTTTCTATAATGGCTCTTGGTGGCCAGATGCCATAATGGAATTGGCACACTGCACACACCTTTGGGGTCTGGATATACGTGTCTAAAACTGAGGAATGTCCAAAGGGCAAGAGGATGTTATCTGGGCTATTGATTGTTCCTTCACTAAAATCCATTAATACTTGCAAACAGTATTTTTTTCAGTTACGGCTCCCCAATTGTGGAATTCATTACCTATTTATATAAGGGAAGAGAGACATATATATAGATTCAAGGGTAAGTTAAAATGCCTTCTTTTTAATGATGCTTTTGACTATTAGTTCCCTTAGTCAAGATCGCTAACCGTTTTTAATAATCTTTATTCATTTTAAAACACTTTCAATAAGTGGAAACAGAATAAATTAAACATTTTACACTTTAGATATCACTTAAATTTTTACAAGATTCATACAGATCATTACCCTCCCCCTACCCAACCTGATCCTTATCATTAAAGTAATTATAAAATTTTATCATAATTTCAGACATACATTATACATATTTTAAAAATAAATTACATATATATAATCAATCAGACTTGTTTATCCAAACCTCAAAAATACCACCCTTCCCCCCTAATACCATCCATAAAAATAATTAATTAAAAACCTCCCACCCACCTCCCTCCCTGGATATGCATTTTATCTAATAACAAAAATCATAACTATAATAATTCTATAAAAGACGTCAATGGGCCCCAAATTAATTTAAAGTTTTTAATATTCCCTAACAAATCTGCGTTCATTTTCTCATATTTATAGATTAGACATAAACTTACCCACCAGAATGTAAAGTTGAGACGATCCCAATTTTTCCAGTTACATGAAATCAATTGTATAGCTGTACTTTTCATAATTAAAAAGAGACGTCTTTTATATTTGTCTAGGGAATCTTTGATATGCAAAATGGTACCACAAATTACTACTTCATAAGTTAAAGGAATTTCAGATTCTAAAATATTATTAATGTGTCCCCAAATTGATCTCCAAAAAATCAGTATCTTAGGGCAATAAAACAGTAAATGATGTCTATGTCTAGGTGACAGTGCCAGCATCTATTAGATCTAGAATTATCTAACTTTTTAGCCATTTTAGATTTTGGATTTTTCCAAAACCCCACCTTGTGTTGCTTCCCTTTATTGTCTTATTTACTATCAATTAATGTATTTCTATCCCTGCCTCCCTAGAGGTTCGGTCAGTCTTGTAAGTCATGCCTGTAACATTGATAGTCCCCCTTTTGAATAGTAACATAGTAGATGACGGCAGATAAAGACCCGAATGGTCCATCCAGTCTGCCCAACCTGATTCATGGCAATTAATCAAATTTTTAAATAAACTTGAAACTTAAACTTGTTATGGGTAAGAATGGACTGAGTCTAATAAATGAACATTCCCCATTTCAGAAAGGGAATGGTTACCTATGTCATGACAGATCAATGTCAGGATCTATGAGGGGCTGTTGAAAAGTTCTCAGCCCAACCAAGAAGAGAATGATGTGGAGCCAAGAAAAATGACCAAATGCTTCTTTATGCCATTTTTTGGACATTTTTCTCTTTTGAAAATGAGCCCCAATGTATCTTCTATTTTTCTACAGATGTGTTTTTTACATCAAGTCCATTCTTTTTTCCTCTCAGAAATATATGTATAAATTGATATCGCAATTTTTCATGGTTAGATTAACTACAATTCTCTGTACTCTGGAATTTCTAAATCATTATCTTGCCTGCAATTGTTGCGCAATATGGTGATAGGAATCATTTTGTACACAATTTGATAGTGTTACAACATTATTGAGGGAACTGTTATGTTTTGCTTTAAAGGTTTTTATACAGAAATTGTCCTTTTGTATTTAACCAAAATTTTTTAAAGTTCAGTCTTGTCTGATATCCACACATACCCCATCCTGGAATCCCACATATACCCCAACACTCCTCTGATATCCGCACACACCTCTTCTGACACCCTTCTGACATCCCCTACCAATTGCACCACACCTCCTCACAGCCCACTTACCCCCAGAAACCTCCATACACCCACACCCCAACACCCCTCTGCCATCTCCACACCCTCTGTACCTTTTGTTGAAACATCAGCAGGAGGGGTGCTCACTCCTTCCTACTGATAGGGCTGCCTCTTCACTCTGGAATTCATTGCAGGAGAAAGTGGTGAAATCCATTAGCTTAGCAGGATTTAAAAAACATTAGGATAATTTCATAAATGAGAAATCCATAGCCAATTATTGAGATAGCTTGGGGAAATCCACTGCTTATTCTTAGGATAAACAGCATGAAATCTGTTTTATTACTTAGGATCTTGCTAGGTACTTGGGATGTGGGTTGGCCACTGTTGGAAACAGAATATTGGGCTTGATGGACCTCCAGTCTGTCCAAGTATGGCAAGTTTTATGTTCTTAAGGGGAAAGATGTATACTGGAAAGAAATAGCTCCAGTCAGCTGCTCTGCTTTACTTTTCATGTAGACAGGAATTAGATTTTGGCTATAGTATTTTTTGATCAAAGAGTATGGATCTATCCTGTTTTACTTAAATCGAAAGAGTAAAAGGAAAAGGGGTTTTACAAAATCATTCAGACCTTTTATCTCTAGGAACTGAATATTTCCTTTGATTTCCTTTCAAGTATCTTAACAAATATGCCAATGAGAGATATAGGGTCTACTATGACCCTAAGCAGCTGACAAATTTTCTGGACACAAAAGTATCTGCTGTAGAAGTTCAAGAAAATATTTGTGCTTTGGAAATTTATCGCAGAGAGAGAATGGCAAGCAGATGATGCTTTTATCTAAATTAGGAGCCCTTTTACTAAAGTTTAGCACATGCTAAATTCTAAGAAACCCACAGATATACGAGTGATGGACTTCTTAGCACTCAGTGCATGCTAAAGTCTGTTAGCATGTGCTAATCTTGCACTAAGCTTTAGTAAAAGAGCCCCTTAGCCATTTAAAAAGGTAACAGATTTTCTTCTGGGTGAACCACATGTCCCAGAATGCACTGTGCCCTGTAGCTGAGAGCAGAGTTGCTGAGGCAGCTTTGGAAGGGGGTGAATAGTCAACAGTACTCCCAGCTGCTAGTGATTAGCAGCAGTATAAGCTGCTAGAGAAAAAAAAAACCCAGTTAAAGATAATTGACCCGCTGACAGAGAGAAAGGTAGGAAAACTTGAGAGCTCTATGAAGACTAGCAGAGAGAGAGGTGCTCCCTATTTTAAGCTAGAAAAGCCTGGAAGGGGGAAAGGTTCACCAGAGACAGAGAAACCTGGAAGTGGGAAGGGTTTTCCATAAGAGAAGCCTGGTTGGGAGAAAGGTTCCCAAGGGGAAGAAAAACCTGGAAAGATTTTTTTAAAAAGGTTACTATTTTGGAAGGGTGATATCCCAAAGGGAAAAGGGGACATAGAATTCCCTGGGTGGAGTTGTCATGCAACTGAAATTATATGAGGTATATTGTTCAATAAAGAGTTGGAAGATAAGCTTTGGGACTGCTGAGACATGGCTTCAAAGGTTTGTTGAAGTTTTTCCTTTTTGTTATTCACCTTCTAACTCTGACTGCAAACCCAGTATCAAAGAGCGAGGGAGGGTATATTGACAAGGCACACTAAAAGGAAAAACACAGGTGAAGACCGTATGGATTGAGGAAATAAACCTGGGGATTAACCATGTACTCATTTGGGACATGGTAGAGATACAGGAAAACACTGTCTAGTATAAATTGAATAGAATATTTTCCTTTATGTTTACCTGACAGTAAATACAATGTCACAGCGAGGGTGAGAGGCGCCCAGGGTGGTGGCGTTCTTCCATGCTCCCATTGCCACACATGCGCGCTGTTTCCCTTCCCTGTACCTCTATAATGTTCGTGGAACGAGCAGCAACCCCCCAACCTGCTGTCGCACCTGTGTGGACCCTCCCTCTGACATCACTTCCTAGACGCGGGTCCAAGAAGTGACATCAGAAGAAGAGCCGACGCAGGTGCAACAGCAAGTTGGGGGTTGATGTTCACGCCACGAGCATTACAGAGGTACAGGGGAAAGGATGTGGCACGTGCGCACAGCGGTGGGGTTGGGGGGCGGAGAGGAGGATGGGTGCCACACCCCTACCAAGACGGCCCCAGGGCGGACCACCCACCCCCATTACTATGCCGCTGACTAAATAAACTGTTTAGCCTTCTAAACCATTGGCCTCAGTGTTTTGCATGCTACTCAAGAGGCTAGAGGCAGGGCTAGTGGTTTTAGAAATTTGAAGAGTCTCTTCCTCATCCAACCAGCAGATGGTGCTCCAGAGAGGTTGAAGACCCAAGTGGGGTAGTGTGAGACCCCTCACGATCACAATATACATATTCTGCCTAATTCTATATATGATGCTAAAACTGCATGCAGAAATTTGAGTGCACACCCAATTTTCATGTGCAATTTAATTGAATAGCAAGCCAATTAGTGACAATAACTGGGTGCTAATAATCAATATGTGCTAATTGGCGTTGCTTTAAAATGCATATGCACATTTTTAAGTGCCAGGATCCACACATAAAATTTACAAATGGATTCATAAAGGGGGTGCGGCCATGGGAGGGGCATGGGTAGATTGGGAGCATCCTGAATTTACAGGCAGCATTACAGAATAAGGGACATCCATACATAATTTAGGCAAGAAAATTTGTAACCAGTTATACTTGGTGTAAATCCTCAGGCCTAAAATTGTGTGCAATTTAGAGAATTTTAGCCATATTGCTTAACATGACTGAGTCACCCTCTGTGGCCACCTCCCTGATAGGCTGACACTAATGTCATAGAAACATGATGGCAGATAAAGGCCAAAGGGCACATCCTGTCTGCCCATCCACACTAACCATTATCTCTTCCTCTCTCTGAGATCTCATGTGCCTATCCCAGGCTTTCTTGAATTCAGACACAGTCTCTGTCGCCACCACTTCTGGGAGACTGTTCCACTTATCTACCACCCTTTTTGTAAAAATGTATTTCCTTAGATTATGCCGGAGCCTATCACCTCTTAACTTCATCCTATGCCCTCTCATTCCAGAGCTTCCTTTCAAATGAAAGAGACTCGACTCATGCGCATTTACGCCACAAAGGTATTTGAACGTCTCTATCATATTTACCCTCTCCTGCCTTTCCTCCTAAGTATAGAGATTGAGATCTTTAAGTCTATCCCCATACGCCTTATGACGAAGACCACGCACCATTTTAGTAGCCTTCCTCTGGACTGACTCCATCCTTTTTATATCTTTTTGAAAGTGTGGTCTCCAGAATTGTACACAATATTCTAAATGAGGTCTCTCCAAAGTCTTATACAGAGCCATCAATACTTCCTTTTTCCTACTTGCCATACCTCTCCATAATCACCCTAGCATCCTTCTAGTTTTTGCCATCACCTTTTCAACCTGTTTGACCATCTTAAGATCATCACAAACATTCACACCCAAGTCCCACTCTTCTGTCGTGCACATAAGTTCTTTACTCCCTAAACAGTACCATTCCCTCAGGTTTTTGCAGCCCAAATTTATGAATTTGTATTTCTTAGCATTAAATTTTAGCTGCCAAATTTCAGACCATTCTTCAAGCTTCGCCAGGTCTTTCTTCATGTTATTCACACCATCCTGGGTGAATACTCTATTGCAGATTTTGTTATCATCCGCAAAGAGGAAAATCTTACCTAACAGCACTTCAGCAATATCACTTATAAAAATGTTAAAAGAAAAGGCCCAAAAACAGAACCTTGAGGTACACTACTGGTAACATCTCTTTCCTCAGAGTTATCTCTATTGATCACTATCCTCTGTCGCCTTCCACTCAACCAGTTCTTGACCCAGCCTGTCACTTTGGGACCTTATCCTGAGGGCACTCAGTTTATTTATTAGACATCTGTGTGGAACACTGTCAAAGACTTTGCTAAAATCTAAATACACCACATTTAGCATACTCCCTCTACGCAATTGTCTGGTCACCCAGTCAAATAAATTGATCAGATTTGTCTAACAAGACCTACCTTTAGTGAATCCATGTTGCCTCCAGCCCTTTAATCCACAGGATTCCAGAAACTTGACCATTCTCCATTTTAAAATCATTTCCATTAATTTGCTTACCACAGAAGTCAGACTTATCAGCCTATAATTCCCTACTTCTTCCTTACTTCCACTTTTGTTGAGAGGGACCACATTCACCCTTCTCCAGTCCTATGGTACTACTTCTGACTCTAGAGATTCATTGAAATGGTCAGTCAGTGGAACCACCAGAACTTGACTAAGTTCCTTCAGCATCCTCGGATGTACACCATCCGGCCTCATCGCTTTGTCTACTTTTATTTTAGCTAGCTCCTCACGAACACAACCCTCTGAAAATCGATCAGGGTCTACCACTCCTCCATCCCTATTCACATTTGTCTTCTACAGTCCCGCTCCCGGCGCCTCAGCCATGAACACAGAACAGAAATTTGCTCAATTTGCTCAATTTCTAAGCAATTTAGACTTTTCTTTATCAACTTCTACATAGTTCTCCACTTCACCTTTTAGTCTCATAATGCTACTTTTGTACTTCTTCCTAACACTAATATATCTAAAAAAAAAGTCTTGTCTCCCCATTTTACCATATCAGCTATTTTTTTCTTCCATTTGCATCTTTGCTTTCCTGACTACATGACCAGCCTCTCTTAACTTTTCCAGATATTTTTGCCTGTCTTCCTCTTCTATGATATTTTGTAGTTTATGAAAGGTAACCTCTTCTTCCTTATCTTCTCAGCTACTACTTTTGAGAACCAAAGTGGCCTTCTTTTCCTTTTAATTTACTTACTTGCCTCACAAAAAGACTTGTCGCTCTTACAATTACTCCTTTCAGTTTTGCCCACTGCATTTCTATTCCTTTCAGACGTTCCCATCCAGACAACAATTCCTTGATGTAATCCCCCATCGAACAAAGTTAGTTTTTTTAAAGTCTAGAACCTTTGCTTTTGAATGATCCCTCTCTAAACCCATCTTGATATTATACCGTGCCATGCAGTGATCACTGGATGCGAGATGATCACCCACTGTAACATCAGAAACACTTTCCCTGTTTGTAAGCACTGTCCAGTATGACCCCATCCCATGTGGGTTCCATTACCAACTGCAGGAACAGTTCTTCTTGTAGAGAATTCAGGATCTCCCTACTTGTAGAAGACCCCGCAATAAGGATACCTCAATCAACATCTGGCATGTTAATATCACCTCTTAGTAAAACTTCTCCTTTTTTTTTATATACAGTGGTACCTTGGATTACGAGCATAATCCGTTCCAGGAGCATGCTCATAATCCAAAATGCTCGTTTATCAAAGCAAGTTTCCCCTTAGGAAACTCCCCATAGGAACGTGAACTCTCAGGCCTTGAGCATGCGCACATGCTCAAGGCCCAGCACAGGAAGCAGATCTTCGGGCACCGGCACCAGCACAGGACATGCTGGTGCCGGTGCGGAGGCTATATCAAAGTAAGAAGAGGGTTCAGGTGGGTTGGGGGGACCTCAGGTCGCTGCGGGGGGGTGCTGGATGGCGGCGGGGGGGTGCCGGATCGCAGGGGGGAGGGTGCCAGTTAGCGGGGGGGCACTCGCAAATCGAGGCGCGCTCGGTTTACGAGGCACCAAGTTTGCAAATGTTTTGCTCATCTTGCAAAACACTCACAAACCGATGCACTCGTAAACCGAGGTACCACTGTATTCTGAATGTCTACTATTAAATCTCTGTCCAATTCTTCCATCTGTGAAGGAGACCTGTATATCAGACCAATATAAATATATTCACCATTTCCTCTTTCCAAATTGCCAAGCACCTAGACATCCAGGAAGACTATAAGACCATTGAATAGCGTGTTGCAGTAGTCCATACGGGAGAGGACTAAGGCATATAGTAGATGGGTGAAATCAGACTCAGAAAAGTAATTCCTTATTTTTCGGAGTTATCACAGGTAGTAAAATGAGGAAGATACCACCTGAGAGATATGATTGGAAAGTGATAGATTGGAGTCAAGGAGTATTCCTAGGCTGCGTGCTTGGTCTTTTGCAGTTATGGTAGTTGAGTCCCAGTGTAGTGAGGTGAGGTTTGCGGATCCAAATGAGTTTGGAGGCTTTTAGTTGTAATTTTTTGACGGACATCCAGATTTTGATTTCTGAGAGGCAGTTTAGAAGTTTTGTGATCTGAGCATCACAATTTTCTCCTAGCAGTAGGTATAACTGAATGTCATCTATAAAGGAGTGAATCTGTATTTGGTATGTGGCTCTTTCACTACCTCCTCCTCTTCACCTCCTGCTTTTTCCTTCTTGTTGGACTCCTCATATGGTTTAACTACATACATTTAAAGTAAAGATGATAATATAAGGTCACAAACAAAAGATATTTCATAAAGACAGAAACTGATGAATACCCGAGTACATGAAAATAAATAAATAAACACACTATCAAAAGGCACTATGAATAAAGTTCATAAAAGACCTAATAGCAGTTTTATCAGGCTTTCATATATAGAAGAGTTGTGCTCAGAGACATAGGGCTCCTTTTACAAAGCTGTGTTAGCGGCTTTATCACATGCACATTTTTAGTGCGCGCTAACCCCCGCGCTAGCCAAAAAACTACCGTGGTAGTGGCTAGCGCGCTAGCAAATTAACATATGCTATCACGCGCATTAAACCGCTAACATGGCTTCATAAAAGGAGCCCATAGAGAAAAAAGGGGAATCAAGTCCCCACCCAATCATTGTACAAAGAACTTTGTCTAACAAGATAAGTGCCATTTAACTTTGATGCTTTGAACAATCGTTCAATTTTGGAAACTTGATGTATGATAACCTACTGGCCACCAGAGCAGCGAAACTGGACCGACAAATCACCAACCTGCTGACTTCGACCAAAGACTAGAAAACCTTCAAAAAAGAAACAAAAACCCTACTCTTCAAAAAATACATAAAACCAATATAACACAACCAAACATGTTCCGAACTCCTCCTGCAATTACCAACTACTCCTTAGCAAATTAGAAAATGTTCAAACTATTCCTTAAGTTCTTCTTAATATCCTAACAATATGTCCTTCTTATCATAGCAATTCTTATGTAATCCGCCTTGAACCGCAAGGTAAAGGCGGAATAGAAATCTTATTGGAATGGAATATTCTTTGAACCTTTTGTAATTAGGTGTCAAAAAATTCTTCAAAAATCAGTATCAGAGGATATGAGGACAGGATTGAGCAAGCAAGAGAGAAAGCTGAGAAGGAATCTGTCTGCCCTAATTCAGAAGGTCAATGGTGTTTCTGGCCACTCTTTTCTTTACAACTAACCTCTAGTGGAGGCACCATAAAGGCTATACTCACAGTCTGCTATTGTCTTAAACCTCATGAACATATGCTATGAATCAAGCCAACAAAAATGGGCAGGAGAAAAACAATCTTTTGAGGCTCAGACTTCTCTTTAGCTTCACACCTTCTAATACTTTTAGTGGGTTTGTTTGGAGGTTTTTTTTATTAAATAAACAAAGCCCTTAGACCTCTGTAACCTATTTCTTGGGGGGGAAAAAGTGCTCTATCACTTTCCTTTCTCTCTCTTCACCTCAGTATCTTCCCTGTTCAATGAATATCTGAAAGAGCAATTTGTGGTATGAATATTTACTTATTTATGTATTTGTATTTCTGAGCCTCTTAATCAAAACACTCTGAGTGAATTACAGACACAATTAACATAAAATCGCAAATAAGAACATAAGAATAGCCATACCGGGTCCATCTATCTCAGTTTCCAGTTTCCTGCAGCCAATCCAGGTCACAAGAACTTGGCAAAAACCCATATAGGCCCAGATGCACTAAAAATGGTTGTTCTAGCCGAGTAGGTCACTGTAGGCCGATTGTCTAATTTTAAAATGGTGATCAATTTACGACCAACTTTGCATGCAAATTAGTTTCACGGAGGTCGGCCTTAATCCCACCCCACCAGTCGTTGGAAAAGTAACTTTCAAACATGTGCAGAGTCGGCAAGGGAAGCCCGAACTGCTGAGCAACAGGGGAAGCCCCGAAGCAGCCTTCTGCCGCTCAGCTGTTCAGGGCAGGAAGACTTTTTTTTTCCTTTTTTTTATTGGACACAGATGTTGTGCATGTGTTACACACGCAAAATGCCTGTCCCTATTTTTTTTTTTTAAGTTGTGCCCGACCCCCAATGCTGGCCACTGAAAAAAAGAGAAGCAGGAGGGATGCCCACTCCCTTCTGCCTCAACCACCTGGACCACCCCCACAATCCTGATTGACAACCTGGACCCTCCTCCCACACACCCCTGACATCAAGGCCTCCCCCAACACACCCTCCCACCATTAACTAACAACTCCCCAAGAGAAGGCCTGGTGGGCGAGGGAACCCCCCTGCTCAAGCACAGCTCCTCCAACCCCCCCCCAAAAAAAAAATAAATAAATAAATAACTCGCACCTTGTTGAAGAAAGCCGGCAAGATGGATGCCACTCCTCTTGACGGCAGGCCCACCTCTTCAAAGTGGCAGGCCTTTCCCTTCCCAGTGCATCCTGGGATGCACTGGGAAGGGGCCTAAGGCTCTGACTGGCCCAAATACCTATGGCCTCTCCCATAGAAGGGGCTTAAGGTATCTGAAACAATCGGAGTCTTAAGCCCCTTCCAGTGCATCACAGGATGCACCGGAAAGGGGGCCTAAGGCCCTGATTGGCCCTGCCATTATGAAGAGGCAGGTCTGCCAGGAAGAAGGAGTGGGCATCCCTCTTACTAGCTTTCTTCAACAAGGTACAAGGGAGATTTGGGGAGGCGTGGAGGGTAGGTGCTTGAGCTGGGGGAGTTCTGACCTGACTCCCACCAGGGCCTTGGAGATTTTTTGATGTGGTGGGAGGGGGTGGGGGCGGGTCCAGGTTATCAGGGGTGTGGGGGTGGTTCAGATGGCCAAGGCAGGAGGGAGTTGGCATCCCTCATGTTGATTTTTTTAAGTTGTTGGGGAGATGTGCCATCATTGGGGAGTCAGGGTTTGTGTGAGGGAATCTAGGTGGCTGAGGAAGGAGGAAGTAGGCATCCCTCCTATTGGTGATCTTTACGGGGGGGAGTGGGAGCCCGGGTGAGTTTCCAGTGGCTGCAATCTTCACGGGGGAGGGGGAGTTCAGGAGTATGGGGGCATGAGTTTCCGAGACAGGAGGGAGTGGGCATCCCTTCTGCCTCTCATTTTTTTATGGCACAGTTACCAACAGGTCTAGATCTATCAGTTTTTTCAACTCATTAGCCATTCCTAATTTTAGTGCACGCCTTAGTAATGTTAGGCCATCTGTCGGAGTGCTCATTTTAATATTAATGACCTCATTTTAATACTAATGCAGTCATTTGCATGGGAGAGTTGGAGAATGTACAAACACACGGAGAAGGATGCAATGAGCCATTATGTACATTAGGTCGGCAAATTAGGTGATCGCTAAACCTGTTCAAACTTGTTTAGCGACGATTGTTAGATGATCAGAGAGTTTAGTGCATAGTAACAACATTCCATGCTACCGATCCAGGGAAAGCAGTGGATTCACCCATGTCTGTCTCAAGAATAGTCTATGAATTTTTCCTCCAGGACCTTTCTTAAACCCAGCTGCACTTACTGCTGTTACTATATCCTCTAACAACGAGTTCCATAATTTAACTATTCTTTAACTAAAAAAATATTTCCTCCTATTAGTTTTAAAAGTATTTCCATGTAATTTTATTGAATGTTCTCTGGTTTTTGTACCTTTTGAAAGGGAGAAAAATTGATTCACTCTTACCTGCTCTGCACCACTCAAGATTTTGTAGACCTCATTCATATCTACCCTCAACCATCTCTTTTCCAAGCTAAAGAGCCCAAATCTCTTTAGCCTTTCCTTATACGAGAGGAGTTCCATCCCTTTTATTATTTTGGTCACTTTTCTAACCTTTTCTAATTCCACTATCAGCCTGTTTTACAAAGCCGCACTAGCGGCTGCCATGCAGCAACAGCCCCGAAGCCCTTTAAATCTCCACGCAGCAGCCGCTAGCCAGCCTTTGTAAAACAGGCCCTATATCTTTTTTGAGATATGGCAACCAGAACTGTGCACAATACACAAGGTGAAGTCACACCATGGAGTGATACAGAGACATTAAAAAATTATTGGTCTTATTTACCATCCCTTTCCAAATAATTCCTAGCATCCTGTTTGCTTTTTTTTTTGCCACGGCCACACACTGGGCTGAAGATCTTTTTATTAGATACTGACTCCTAAGGTGGACCCTTCAGGTAACTATGATTTGGATTATTCTTTCCAATGTGCATCATTTTGCATTTGTTCACATTAAATTTCATTTGCCATTTGGATGCCTTCTTCCAATTTCCTAAGCTATTCTTGCAATTTTTCACAGTTCTCATGTATTTTGCCAACTTTGAATAGTTGTGTGTCATCTGCAAATTTAATCCAATTTCTAGATCACTTATAAATATGTTAAATAGCATCGATCACAGTACAGATCGTTGTGGCACTCCACTATTCACCCTCCTCCATTGAGAAAAATGGCCATTAAACTCTACTCTGTTTTCTGTCCTAATCAGCAGCAGGATATTGCTTCCTATCCCATGTAGAAAATGACATGGGGAAAAGATTTGTCCTCGTCCCCGCCCCATCCCTAAGAGCTTGGTCTCTATCCTGTACCCTCAAACCATCTGATCCCATTGGCACAAGCCTCGAATAATTATGATTTTATATTGAACTTATTTTATTAAAGTATTAAAAGGAAACATTATTCCGTACAATTGTCATTTTATAAACACAAAGCTATATCAAAAAGATGGGTTTTCAGTCTGCTTTTAAACAAGGGAAGGGAAGGGGCTTGACGGACAAACTCGGGTAATTTATTCCAGGCAAAGGGGGCAGCTAGATGAAAGGAACGAAGTCTGGAATTGGCAGTGGAGGAGAAGGGTAATGTTAAGAGTGACTTATCTGAGGAATGGAGTTCTCTGTGAGGTGTATATGAAGAGAGAAGCGAGGAGAGATATTGAAGGGCAGCAGAATGAACACACTTGTAGGTCAGCAATAAAATCTTGAACTGTATGCAATGGCAGATAGGGAGTCAGTGAAGTGACTTAAGGAGAGGGGTGACATGAGCATAGCGAGGTTGGTAGAAGATGAGTCGTGCAGCAGAGTTTTGCACAGATTGCAAGGGGGAGAGATGACACTGCAGGAGATCAGTTAGGAGTAGATTGCAGTAATCTAATCTAATTTTATACAGCACTTATATAGATGTGGAAAAACTGCATCATGCACAATGCCCAAGTTGTGTTGTGGATGTGATTGGGCAGGACAGAAAAATATACATGTATTTCTGATCTCCTATAATCAATATCAATATTTAAATTTGCCTATCATAAGAACATAAGAATTGATGCTGCTGGGTTAGACCAGTGGTCCATCGTGCCCAGCACTCACGCGGTGGCCCCTAGGTCACAGACCAGTGCTTTAAATGAGCCCAGACTCACCTGCATACTTTCCAGTTGAGCAGAAACTTGTTCAACTTTGTCTTGAAACCCTGGAGGGTGTTTTCCCCTACGACAGACTCCGGAAGAGCGTTCCAGTTTTCTACCACTCTGGGTGAAGAAGAACTTCCTTATGTTCGTATGGAATCTATCCCCTTTCAATTTTAGAGTGCCCTCTCATTCTCCCTACCTTGGAGAGGGTGAACAACCTGTCTTTATCTACTAAGTATCTACTTTAGTATCTTGAATGTTTCGATCATGTCCCCTCTCAATCTCCTCTTTTCGAGGGAGAAGAGGCTCAGTTTCTCTAATCTCTCGCTGTACGGCAACTCCTCCAACCCCTTAACCATCATATTCGCTCTTCTCTGGACCCTCTGGACCCTGTGCTGGATGCAGTACTCCAGGTGAGGGCACACCATGGCCCAGTACAGTGGCATGATAACCTTCTCTGATCTGTTTGTGATCCCCTTCTTTATCATTCTTAGCATTCTGTTCGCCCTTTTCACTGCTGCCGCACATTGCGCGGACGGCTTCATCGACTTGTCGATCAGAACTCCCAAGTCTCTTTCCTGGGAGTTCTCTCCAAGTACCACCCCGGACATCCTGTATTTGTGCATGAGATTTTTGTTACCGACATGCATCACTTTACACTTATCCATGTTGAACCTCATCAGCCATGTCGATGCCCATTTATCGAGCCAGATTGTCACGTTGCAGATCTTTGCAATCCCCCTGTGCCTTCACTACTCTGAACAACTTCGTATCGTCCGCAAATTTAATCACCTCACTCGTCGTACCAATGGCCACATTGTTTATAAAGATGTTGAAGATCACGGGTCCAAGCACCGAGCCCTGCGGCACCCCACTGGTGACGCTCTTCCAGTCCGAGTATTGTCCATTTACCCCCACTCTCTGTTTTTAATTCACGTATTTCACCCTAGATTCCATGGCTCGCAATTTTCCGAAGTAGTCATTCATCAGCAATTATATTTGCTTTGAGTTAGGTGTAAGTGCTCATTTGAATCTGGGGTTTCTATGAGGAACTGAGAAGGTAATTATGCTTACCTCTGTGGTGTTTAAAACCATTTCAAAAGTTATTTTTAAAAAAGTTTTCTTGCTCATCTCCTTAACTATCTCTTCCTGGATGTCTAGGTGCTTTGACAGCCTAGACAGCTGCCTACCCCAAGTGCAGGTAGTTCAAGAAGAAGTACCCTGTGTTGAATGAAACATTCTGCTTGGCTAGTACGGGACCAGTGTTCTTCAATAATTTATAGCCTTCAGAGTAAAGAAGTTTAAATATAAAATCAAGGCCCTAAATTTCATTTTAACAACAGTAAGCAACAAGTGTAAGGATTCCAATACTAGATCAACATAGGCTAAGATCTGTGAAACCATATTGTGGGGCAAACTGCACGCACTGTACCCAGTTTTATTTTGTAAACCCATAAACAAGATGCTACAGTAGTCCAACCAACAGATTACCAACGCCTGAATCACAGTCTCCAGGATGGCTTTTTGAAAATGTGGACGCAAATGACGAACTTGGCAAAGCTGAAAAAATCAGCTGTACTAAACAGTATATTATTTAAATATTCATTGTAAATCAAGAATCAAGAATCATTTTAAGGGCTTTCAATTCAGATCTAATTGAGAGTTTGGAACCATCAAATCTGATATTAGGTCTTGGGAAACAAATGCTTGCTTTCCTAATCCAAAACACTTTGGTTTTATTGACATTAGACATAGGTTTATTGTTTAATAGCCTGCAATTAACAGCAGCCAGGAAACACTGGCAAATGCTACTTCCTAATTAGTCCCTAGCTCCAAATAGAGCACAGTAGGATAGTAATAAATGAGAGATAAAGACCAGCATGGCATATCTAGTCTGCCCTGCAATGTGGCTAGAGTCATCCCTGCCGCTCTGTGCAAATTGCCTCCTCTGTAACCTTGGTTTAGGATATTGTCTGCCACTCTGTGCAGGTTGCAGTAATTTATGTCATTTGCTTTGCTTTGATCCCATTTTCTTGATATATAGGTATGTCATTCCTTTGCCTTTTTATTTACACACACACCCTTTTATAAAACTGTAGCGTGGTTTTTAGCGCTGGCCGCAGCAATAAGAGCTCCGACGCTCATAGGAATTCTATGAGCTTTGGAGCCATTACCGCAGTGGCTGGTGCTAAAACCCACCCTACAGCTTTGTAAAAGGTGGCTATGTATTTATTTACTCCCCCCTTTACAAAATCATAATGTGGTTTTTAGCGCCGGCCATGGCGGTAAGAGCTCCGACGCTCATAGGAATTCTATGAGCGTCAGAGCTGTTGCCGCCGTAGCCAGCACTAAAAACCACGCTATGGTTTTGTGAAAGGGGGGAGTAAATAAATACATAGCCCCCTTTTACAAAGCTGTAGGGTGGGTTTTAGCACCAGCCTCTGCGGAAACGGCTCCAATGCTCATAGAATTCCTCTGAGCGTCGGAGCTCTTATTGCTGCGGCCAGTGCTAAAAACTACGCTACAGTTTTCTATCCCAACCTCACCAAAGAGCTCAGAATGGGTTACATAATATACAGTTAACGGGTTACAATTTGCCATAGTTATAGTAAAAGTTTTTCCAGTACAAGTTTTCATCTTAACACATATTGTGAATTCTGTCACTGTTTCTGTCCCACCACTTTAACCAATAGGGCATTCTAGGCATACACCACCCTATCAGTGAAAAAGTATTTCCAGATGTTTCTAGTTTTATAGCTCTTATATATTTGAAAAGATTAGTTTGTTCATTAATACCTTTCAGATATTTAAAAGCCTGTATCATATCACCCCATCTCTCCTCTACTCTAGGGCATAAAATTCAGGTCTTCATGTTTCTTCTTACATGCCTTCTGATGCAGACCCTGTACTACTTTGGTAACCTTCCTCTGAACTGTATCTTTTTTTTATTATTATCCGTAGCAAACTTTGGGCTAGATTCACTAAGCCCACCAATCAACTTCCGACCACTTAGCGACCCCTTTACAACCCAATTTCCCTCCGACCCAATTCACTAACCTCTGTCCCAATCATCCTCCAATCTGCGCATGCAAATGATGGGGAACGGCATTCAAATGAAGGCAGGAAGTGATTCACTAAAATAAAAAAGCAACACCAACTGAGCTGGCCGATCCAAAATAAGCGACTGCTAAGGACCAGTCGCTGAGGTACTTTCCAACTTCCCTGCCTTCTGCCGCCCTGCTCTCTGCCCTGCTTCTCTGCCCCGATCTGCTCTCAGCCTGCCCCAATCTCCTGCTATCTCCTGTCTGCCCCGATCTCGTGCTCTCACCCCGAATCTCTCCTGCCGCCCTGACTCGCCGCCCTGCTTTTGCCCCGAATCTCTCCTGCAACCCTGACTCGCCTGCCCTACCCCATAGTGCAAGCCTGTGGGCTTAAAGCGAGTTAAAATCACAGACTCGCAAAAAAGTTAAAACCAGTCAAAAAAAAAAGAAATATTAGCTATGCTGGGCTCGGAGGGCCAGCGCATGTGCAGACTATCTACAGATGGTCTGCACACGCGTTGGGATCGCCATAGAGCGATCCGAGCAGGTGGTTGTGGGCGTGATTTTGATCGCCCTCATTTGCATGAAGACAATTCGTGAATCAGCCCCCCGGATACAGATTGGATTGGATCCCTCATGGATTGGATCCGATCCGTGCCCTTAGTGAATCTAGTCCTATGGCCTTCAAAACGGAATGCAGTTCTCCAAATGTGGTAAAGGGTATTATCACCTCCTCCCTTCAGATGGTTATGCTTCTTTTTATGCAGCCTAGTATTCTTCTGACTTTGACCTAGAGCTCCTCAGACACTGTCACTTAAAGGTCCACCTTCTGGTCCATGCACATCAGCCCCTCCTCCCCCACATCCAAAATACCTCACGTTGAATTCTGTGCATTAAAGCGTAACTGCCAAGCTTTAGCTCATACTTCCAATTTTCTTAAATTACTTTCTCCATTGTCATGTTGTCTACTCGCTCTACTGCAAATCTTTGTGTCCTCCATAAAATGGCAAACTTTTTTCCTAACTCTTTAGCAATATTCCTCACAAAGGGGTCCTTTTACTAAGGCACGCTAACTGATTTAGCGCATGCTAATCTTTAGCACACACTAAATCAATTAGCGCGCCTTAATAAAAGGACCCCAAAGATACTAAACAGAATCAGTCACAGAACTGATCTCTAAGATACACCACACTCACCTTTCTTTCATCCAAGTAGATTCCATTTATTACTACTCTCCATTGTCCATCAGTCAACCAGTTTACCACTTTAGGACCTGATCCAGTTTACCACTGGGACCTACTCCCAGTTCACTCAGTTTACCTATAAGCCTCCTGAGTGTAACAGTATCAAGTATGTTATTTAAATCTAAGTAGATCACATCTAATGCATGCCTCGGTCTAGTTCCCCGGTCACCCAGGCAGAGATCAGTCAGATTTCTTTAGAACAATCTTCTGTTAGGAAACCTATGTTGCCTCAGATCTTGCAATCCATTTGATTTTAGAAGGTTTACTATTCTTTCCTTCAGCAGCTTCTCCAAGACTATTCCCACCACCAAAGTAAAGCTTACCAGCATTGAGTTTTCCACTGCTTCTCTGTTACCACTTTTACAAAGATGGACTGCATTAGCCTTTCTCCCACTCTGTGGAACCTTGCCAATCACCAGTAAATCCTGTAGATCAGGGGTGTCCAATGTCGGTCCTCGAGGGCCGCAATCCAGTCGGGTTTTCAGGATTTCCCCAATGAATATGTATGAGATCTATTGCATGCAATGAAAGCAGTGCATGCAAATAGATCTCATGCATATTCATTGGGGAAATCCTGAAAACCCAACTGGATTGCAGCCCTCGAGGACCGACATTGGACACCCCTGCTGTAGATGATCCACCAGAACCTCTTAGAGCTTTCTCAGTATTCTAAGATATATCTCATCTGGCTCTGTGACATTGTTCACTTTATTTCTACATGTTCTTCATATATACTTTCCTCTGTGAATGATGTGGCATCTACTCCATTCCCACATGTGTCTTTGTCATTAATTTTCAGTCCTTTTCCAGAATTTTCTTTCATTTACATCAAAGAGAGAAATTTGATTAGCATTTCCACTTTTTTCATCACCCTACAACAGCATTCCTTAGAATCTTTGAGTCTTGCAATTCCACCTCTAGCCTTCTTTTTCTGCCCAATATACCCCCCAAAAAAGTCTTGTTACCGTCCTTTACATTTTTCTTCTGCATGCTCTTCTGCCATCCTGATTTCTCTCTTTATCTCTTTTAGCTTTGGCTGGTATTCATATTTTGCGCTCTTCTTTTTGTGACCTATATTTTGCAAATGCCACCTGTTTTGCCTTTATTTTGCAGACACTTCTTTGACATTAATTGGACTTAATTGAAAGTTAGGCACCTAACTCAAAAAGCGGGATTCCATAAAAAGTAGGCACCTAGTCCAAAGCCTGTAGTTAAAAGTGGGTGTGATTAGGGCAGATCGAGGCCTGTTTTGGAGTTAGGTACCTGTTTTTTACTTAGGCGCCATTTATTTATTTTATTCAATTTTCTATACTGTTCTCCCCAGGGAGCTCAGAACAGTTTACATGAATTTGTTCAGATATTCAATCATTTTTCCCTGTCTGTCCCAGAAGGCTCACAATCTAGCTAATGTACCTGGGGCAATGGGAGGATTAAGTTACTTGCCCAGAGTCATTGTACACCTAACTTAGGAGTAGGCCAAGAATATCCTAGCATAAATATGGTGTGCCCAAGGCCACTTAGGTGGTGCTAAGCACAATTCTATACAGTGCATCTAACTTTTATAGGATCGTACTTAGCACGTGACTAGTCAGCGCTGATATTTTAGGCAACATATTTAGTATTAGGGCTTCAGTTAATAAAGAAATTTCTCTACAAGACCTTCCTCACATCTGTCCAATTCTGTTTAATTCAGTAGTCTGTAGACTACTCTATACCTGTGATGATGGAAGAAAAAGGGTGGTTTATAAAGTTTGGGGGGAAAAAAGCAAATTAAACAACATTGAGGGCTATAATTTCCATTTTATTTTTTTTTAATCATAGGAAAAATAGCTTACAAAAAACCTGAAAACTCACTGGATAAGTGTATAGCCTTCGATAGAAACTGTTATTTAACTTGCTTTTTTACCAAACTTTTCAAACCACCCTCGTACCATCTTTTTTTCAAAGATGATCCACAGCAGCACTTCTTTTCTCATACATCCTGCATTTTAGACATCTGTAATTACAGATAGTTATTCTTGTAGGGGTGTTTCCTTCTTCACACCTGAAGGTTAGGCCTCTATGATGTCACTAAGCCTGAACTATATTTCCAGCATGAACCATTGTCTGCAAAAAGAGAAGAAGAAATCATCTCTACTGTTTATGCCTGCCTGATGCCTGATGCATTCTGGGTATGTACCAGAACTGTATTCTAGTCAAGGATATCCAACTATGCCTATATGCTCAGCCTGTGTGAATCTTAGGGGAGGCATTGCTTCTGTGCTGTTCTTATCTCCGAAGGCGCCTCTGTACTAGACTTTACACAGAAAGGCTATTGATCCAAGTTCTGTTTCTGGATTGGTCCTGAGAGGTCATCTGACAAAACCTAAGGAGAAGGGGGCTTATGATTTTAGATAGTCTGTGCTAAGATGTGAGGAAGCTTGCATCTTAACATAGTTTTTCTCTGCACATCTTCTATAACAATTAAGACCTGAAAAGTACCTCTTGTGACTTAGCTCTGAGGAGAGTGAAAATAAAGAACTGCTTTTGAAACAGATCTGGTTTTTCATCACATAAGGAAACTGTTGCTGACAACCTAATTTATAGTTGTTCCAGTGACCGACGGACTTTTATTCCTAATCAAGATAATTCATATCCTCCGCGCTGAGAAGAAGATGACTTCCATCTCCCTGAGTTTGCTAAGGCCTAATCTGATTGTGAGGATAAGGAAATTATCTATATCCTCAGCTGGGGTTAGATAAAAGTATTCTATTGTCTTTAGGATAAGGAAAGTGAAGTTCCTGAGGTGATAAGCTATTTTTAGATTGCTGCTAATCAGGAATAATTATTATAAGGAATTATCTAGTGTGTAAGAATTAGTTACTCATTTATCTATCAAGTGTCGTGTGATAATTATGTACTGAGTTTCATATATGTATTCGGATATTTTGTGAACAATAATTAGTTATTATTTGCTGCTGGCTTATGAATTATATTTTTCTATTTCTATAATAAAATATTTCATATAGCCTTGGCCTGTGTCGTATAAGTAGGCAAAGATTGCTGAATCTGGAAAGGTGTTTATGGTGTATCCTAGCAACGAGATATGCACGTAACTTTGTTAGACCCATAAATTTACCTACATTCTCTAGGCCAGGGGTTCTTAACCTGGGGTCTATGGATGGGTTTCAGGGGGTCCGTGAGGGTCAGATAAAAATTAATATTTATATTCACTATACAGCTCATTGATTTTTCTAACAGATAACGAAAGAGTAGATCGAAACATAGAAACATGGTGGCAGATAAATGCCAAATGGCCCATCTAGGCGGCCCATCTGCAGTAACCATTATCCTTTTTTGAATTCAGAAACAGTCTATGTCACCACCACCTGAGAGACTGTTCCAACCTTTCTGTAAAAAGTATTTCCTTAGATTACAGCTGAGCCTATCATCTCTTAACTTCATCCTATGCCCACTCATTCCAGAGCTTTCTTTCAAATGAAAAAGACTCAACTCATGCACATTTACACCACATAGGTATTTAAATGTCTATCACATCTCCCCTCTCCCTACTTTCCTCCAAAGTACAGTACTCCCCCGAAATTCGCAGGGGTTAGGTTCTCAGAGTAACCGCAAAAAGTGAAAAACCACGAAAAATGGATATGGTACAAATATGCACTCCCCACTCCATTTTTGGCTGCTTTCACCAGTCGCTGTCAGCTGGAAAACTCCATCGCGCATGCGCGCTCTACCGCTGCAATTGCCACCGATCATCTCTCTCTCTCCCCCCTCACCAATCTCCATCACAGCAGCTATGCTGGAAGTAGTAGGTGCCACTGCAGCAGCTGGCGGGCCAAATTCCACAGCAGGGCAGATGAGCACCAGGCACTGGGAACCATGTCCTCTGAATCACCTTCTACATATATATATTTAGATCTTTAAGTCTGTCCCTATATGTCTTATGATGAAGACCGTGCACCATTTTAGTAGCCTTCCTCTGAACCAACTCCATCCTTTTTATATCTTTTTGAATTTGCGGTCTCCAGAATTGTACACAATATTCTAAATGACTTCTCACCAGAGTCATATACAGGGACATCAATACCTCTTTTTCCTACTGGCCATATCTCTTCCTGTGTACCCTAGCATCCTTCTAGCTTTTGCCGTCACCTTTTCAACCTGTTTGGCCATCTTAAGATCATCACATACAATCACACCCAAGTCCCACTCTTCTGTCATGCACATAAGCTCTTTACCACCTAAACTGTACCATTCCTTCAGGTTTTTGCAGCCCAAATGCATGACCTTGCATTTCTTAGCATTAAATTTTAGCTGCCAAATTTCAGACCATTCTTCAAGCTTCGCTAGATATTTTTTCATGTTATTCACACCATCCGGGGTGTCTACTCTATTCAAGATTTTGGTATCATCCACAAAGAGGCAAATCTTAACTGACAGCCCTTCCACAATATCACTTATAAAAATTGTAAAGAGAACAGGCACAAGAACAGAACCTTAAGGCACACCACTGGTAACATCCCTTTCCTCAGAGCAATCTCCACTGACCACTACCTTCTATCATCTTCCTGTTCCAGCCCATCACTTTGGGGCCCATCCCAAGGGCAAACAGTTTATTTATTAGACGTCTGTGTGGAACACTGTCATCTAACATCAAAATACAGCACATCTATCGCACTCCATCTATCTAATTTTCTGGTCACCCAGTCAAAGAAATTGATCAGATTTGCCTGACAATACCTACCTCTAGTAAATCCATGTTACCACCAGTCCTGTAATCCATCGGATTCCAGAAACTTCACTATTCTCTGTTTTAAAAGTATTTCCATTAATTTACTTACCATAGAAGTCAGACTTACTAGCCTATAATTCCCTATTTCTTCTTTACTTCCAGTTTTGTGGAGAGGGACCACATCCGCCCTTCTCCAGTCCTCCAGTACCACTCCCGACTCTAGAGAAGCATTGAAAAGGTCAGTCATCGGAGCTACCAGAACTTCCCTAAGTTCCTTCAGCACCCTCGGATGTACGCCATCCAGCCCCAACACTTTGCCTACCTTTCATTTAGCTAGCTCCTCATGAACACAACCCTCTGAAAATCGATCAGGGTCTACCACTACTCCATCCCTATTCACATTTGTGTTCTGCGGTCCCACTCCTGGTGCTTCAGCCGTGAACACAGAACAGAAATATTTTTTAAGTAATTCTGCCTTTTCTACTAGTAGTTGCAGTAATGGTCATAGAAAACATAGTAGTAGATCTGTTTTAATTTGCACAAGAGGATTGTATTTCATGATTATAATGAGTAGCCATTACTTTTTGCATAAAAAAGGAGTTGGGGTTTAGATTGTTTACTTTAAAGTTTAATAATACTTTGTGCATATCATATATGCATGAGACAATCAAATCTCGATAAATAAAGTGCATTATATTCATTGCATGCAAAGTTGTGTTTATGTGAATATTTCTGGGGAAGGGGGTCCATAGCTTTCAACAGATTCTTAAAGGGGTCCGTGACTCAAAAAAGGTTAAGAATCACTGCTCTAGGCTAAATCAACTCTGTAAAGCAGAGATCTAGAGGCAGATGGAGAGTTCTATGATTCCAAATGATTTGTCTTTACCTTATCATTCATATAACCAACCAAAATCTCCCAAAAATATAACTGCTATAGGTGCTTATAAAGATACAAAAAAACAGCACTAGTCAATAGGTTCTTACAGGGGACTTGCCTCGTACATAAGCACATAATACCAAATGGTTATATAATTAATTAATTAATTTGTGAAGCGGGGTGTCCTCAGTGTGAAGGGTCAGCGAAGGGAGAAAATTTTCCAGCGCTTGACACAACTGGGGAGCGAGTAGAAAATCCACTCACCTGCACACCATCACTGGACACCTCACGTGTGCTCATAACAATTAATAAGTATTCAAAATAAATTGTGATATTTAAAATTTATAAATCACACAATGTGCATCTGTAAAGCAGGTAATCCCGCTGAAAGAACCCCCAGCCAACCCCTAACAAAAACTCAGCAGGTTATGAGGCCATGTGAGAATACTGCTCTCCTCGTCTGATTACTAAACCATCAGATGAACTTTCAAACTAAGTGCTGAGTTTTTGTAGGGGGGTTCTTTCAGTGGGACTCCCTGCTTTACAGATGCACTTTGTGTGATTTTTTTGGTTCTTTGGTGCATCAATTGCAACCAATATTCCCTATTTGCACAGCTGTGTTCGCATATTCTTGGACCGGTGTCTAAAAAAAACGAGCTTTTTTGCTTTCACTTTCACCTTGCAGTCATGCTGTGCTTCCAGGCATCCAAAGAGTGAATTACAGGTACTTCAAGTGCTGTAACCTATCCCTATTTACCCAATAGGATACAATGTTCATTTTCCGCAGTTTCGAGGTAGAAGTACTGCTGGAACCTAACCTCTATTTTCCCATAGACTCATTGTTTTATTATTCTTGATTTCACAGTTCATGAATATTTTCGGGAACTGTACTATCACGAAAAACAAGAACAGACTGTACCATGTTTATACAGCACTGTACAAAAATAGGGTTCCCAGACATCTGGAGTTCCCCGGACATGTACTCCTTTTTGAGGACATATCCGGGGGTCCAGACGGCTTTTCAAAGCCCAGCACTTTTGCGCAGGAAATATATTGATCTATTTGCCTTAATTGTTCATGAGAATGAAAGAAAGGTGACAGAAAGAAAGAAGAGGGGAGACAGAAACCAGTCAGAGTTCCTAAGACAATTTTTAATTGGTTATTGGAATTTCATCTATTTCCTAGTATGCTTGGTGCTACAAAACCTCTTCTGGTTTGCTACATTATTTTGATCTTATTCTACATGCCTATAAAACTTATGGGGAATGGCATGGCTAAATTACGATGAGCAGTTTAGGAAGAGTTTGGCTCATGATAAATCAGATCTTTAGGGTGGCTGAAACGGTGAAACCATGAATCTGGCTGGGTACATGATTTGGGGGGCCAGGTGGTTCTACCTTGGGAGTGACTGGAGCTTGGGGAGGAGTGTAGCCTATACTGTGGCCTAGTGCAAGCATGGGAGTCAGCCAAATGAGTCATTGTTCTTTCTGTCTTGTTTCTGTAGTGTTCAGCTTTCGCATCCATAATTGACCACTATGAAAATGAGTGTGAGAAGTTTCCAAGTTTATTTACAGTTTGATATACCAACCACCAAACAAACTTATGGACGGTTTACAATTGCTAAAATAAATTTTTTTAAAAAAGAAAGATTAAAAAAATTAAATGGGGCAGAATCATAGTGAGGGTAAGAGGCACCCAGGGTGGAGGCGCCCCTCTCCCACCCTCATCTCTGCCCCTCCCCCACTCCTTCCCCAATCCCCCCGCCATGTGCACCCCTTCCCTTCCCCGAACCACTAGTTTTTCACTGCTTAGTCAAGTGAATGCTGAGATTTTTACGTTTATAGCTGGTCTTGGGGGGCTGATATTTTCCCATGAGCTCTTGACAGTGGACTTTATTGTCCAGATGGGGTTCACTTGTCTGACATTGGTTTAGACATATTCTTAAGGACAATTCAGGATTAGTTGGAAAATTGTTTGAAGTTTGGTCACAGGTTTGTGGGGGAGTGGTGATAAGTTCCTGGCTGTCACCTCTTGTGGTGGAAAATGGAGGCATTGGTCTCAGACGTGGCTGGGAGTTGAGAAGGTCATAAATAATTAAAATATAACATTCGTAGATGACACCACTACGGGGGAAGGCCTGGCCTGATGTTACCTTGGGTCATACTTATATGTTGTTTTAAAAATACGAAATTAAAGGGAGCTAGTTTCTTCACAGAATAGCTCTCTAGGATTGAAGCCACTTTGGGATATTTGATAAGAACATAAGAATAGCCTTACTGGGTCAGACCAATGGTCCATGTAGCCTAGTAGCCCATCTTCATGGTGGCCAATCTAGGTCACTAGTACCTGACAAAAACCCAAATACAGTAGTAGCAGCATTCCATGCTACCGGTCTAGGGCAAGCAGTGGGTTCCCCCATCTCTGGCTGTTTTATTTGAATTGAATTGTATGTTAAAGATATGTGAATATTTATAAAGCTGCAGACAAATTATTGTTCCATAAATTTGTGTGTGTGTTTGTGCAGGTGATGGAATGCAAAAGCTAATGTTAATTTTTTAAGGGCACCTTTTACAAAACTGTGGTAGCAATTCTCCTGTGGCAAATCCACTGAGGCCCATAGGGATTGAATAGGCTTTGGTGCATTTGCCACGGGAAAATTACTACCGTGGCATTGTAAAATGGGTCCTTGGTATCTTCTTTGATTTTGTTTGTGTTTTATGGTAATAAATGAAGTTATAATCCCTTTAATGTAGGCTTTAAAAGTGTTCCATAAACAAGGCCAATTAGTATCTTCAGGTTTATTTAATTCAAAGATATTTTTAATGACATCTTCAATATGTTTTTTAAAACCTTGTTCATTCAATAAAGAAGGATTAAATCTCCAGTTATTTCTTTTAATGTTAGGAGAGATACCACTTAATTTTAATGCAATTGCAGCATGGTCTGAAATTGAGATTTCCTTTATTTCTGATTGAGTAATATAGTTACTGGAGGAACCACTTAATAAGAAGTCTATTCTAGAGTAAGATAAGTGGGGAGGAGAAAAGAAAGTATATTCTCTCTCTCTCTTTAGGATATAGCAATCTCTAAGGATCTACTAAATTGAACTGGGTAATGATATCCTTTAGAGTATGCCATGTTTTAGTTTCCCTATAATGGACATTAGAGAATCTATCTAGCTCAGGATTCAATATTAAATTATAATTGCCTCCTATTATACAGGTATATATAGTGTTACCTTCAGATAGAAGTTGATTTGCAACATCAGTAAAGAAGTTTTCAAGTTTATTAATTCTTGACATATCGCCCATCACGTTTTTCTGAGCGGTTTACAATTTCTGTAATTACACATAGAGGGGAGAGGAGAAAGTTACTAAATGCAGGAATGTAGTTAACAAGAGAGAAAATGGAAAGAAGTACAATTTTTAAAAAGGAAAGAAAAGGGGAAATTAGGAACAGGGAGAGAATTTTTTCTCACAAGCTATCTTCTATGATATGGTGTTATAACAGCTGTGGCTCAGATAACGTTGGTCTGCAGATTAAATGTTTTGCAGATATGATGAATCTGAGTTAAAGGCATTGGTAAATGGGCCCAGAAGTGACGTCAGAGGGACAGCCAATACGACGCGGGCAGCAACTTCATGATGTTGTTCCTACCTGGGAAATTAAAAAGGTACATGGGAAGGGAAGGGAAGGGAAGGGAAGGGCACATGCATGGCAGGGGTCGGCGAGAAGGAGCGGGGAGGGGTGGAGAGGAAGATGGGTGTCGGCGCCAAGACCATGCCTGTGGTGGACCACCCCCTGCCCCTCCCCTTACTATGCCACTGGATCTTTTAGACCTTTAGTTCTTCCAGAATCTCATGAGAAGCATGATCCTCAGGTTTGCTTGGAGTTCTTTTAGAAGGTGATGCCTTCTCCAGTTTGTGCCCTTTACCACTTTTTTTTCCCCAGTAGCCATGGTAGGAATGATTTGTTGAAAACTAGTCATTTACAAGGATGATGGATTTGGATGTCAAATATTGAGTTGAATCTGAATTAGGATGTCGGAGCAAAAGGTCTATGCTGTGGTAGACCCTGATCGATTTTCAGAGGACTGTGTTTGTGAGGAGCTAGCTACACTAAAAGTGAACAAAGCAATGGGGCTAGATGGAGTACATGCGAGTGTTCAGAAGGAACTTAGGGAAGTTCTGGCGGCTCCGCTGGCTGACCTTTTCAATGCTTCTTTAGAGATGTGAGTGGTACTGGAGGACTGGAGGCAGGCGGATGTGGTCCTACTCCACAAAAGTGGAAGAAAGGAAGAAGTAGAAAACTATAAGTTGGTAAGTCTGACTTCTGTGGTAAGTAAATTAATGGAAGCACTCTTAAAACAGAGAAAAGTGACATTTCTGGAATATAGGACCCAAGGCAGGATGGATTCACTAGAGGCCTTGTCAGGTCTTGTCAACAAATCTGATCAATTTCTTTGACTGGATGACCATAGAACTGAATAGAGGGAGTGCGCTAGATGGTGCCCTCGGTATAGGCCTCAAAGTGACATATTGGGTCAGGAACTGGTTGAGTGGAAGGCAACAGATGGTAGTGATCAATGGAAATTGCTATGAGGAAAGGGATGTTACCAGTGGTGTGCCTCAAGGATTGGTTCTTGGGCCTGTTCTTTTTAACACTTTTATAAGCGATATTACTGAAGGGCTGCCAGGTATGATTTGCCTCTTTGCAGATGATACAAAAAAAAGTAAGGCCAGTGCTGGGCAGACTTGTTTGGTTTGTGTCCAATATATGGCAGTCTGGTTTAGGATGGGCTGGAAAGGGCTTCAACAGCAATTTTAGAAGCTAGTACATGAGGATAGTGCCAGGCAGACTTTTACAGTCTATGTTCCGCAAATGACAAGACTAATCTAGAAGTGGTAGTATCATGCAAATACTGCTAAGGGAGTCATAGTTCCATGTAAGGAAATATTTCCTTATATGGAAATATGATGCCTAGCAGTAGTCATACCATTTTGGATGCAGCACCGGAATGGGTATCATTATGGGTTAAACTATCAGGAGGAGCAGGAACAGACTTAAATTGGGTCTGTACTATCGCCCACCTGGACAATCGGAAGAAATCGACCAGGACCTGGAGGCCGAACTGAGGCAGTTATGCAAAAGCGGAACTGTGGTGGTGATGGGGGACTTCAACTACCTGGGAATAGACTGGAGCATCGGGCACTCAAGCTGTACGAGGGAGACCAAATTCATGGAAGTCACGAGGGACTGTTTCATGGAACAGCTGATCACGGAACCAACACGGGGAGATGCCACTCTTGACCTAATCTTCAACGGACTAGGGGGACCCGCTAAGGAGGTGGCGGTACTAGCCCCACTAGGAAACAGCGATCACAACACGATCCAGTACAGGCTAGAAATTGGACCATCAAAGGTGAAAAGAACCACAACGACAGCACTCAACTTCAAAAAAGGGAATTATGATGCCATGAGGAAAATGGTGGGAAAGAAACTCATCGATACCACAAGGAAGATAGAGTCTGTAGAAAAGGCCTGGACCCTACTCAAGGGCACGGTGCACGAAGCACAGAACCTATGCGTCCCCAAGTTCAGGAAAGGGTGCAAGAAAAATAGAACAAAAACCCCAGTGTGGATAACAAATGCAGTGAAAAAGGCAATAAGCGATAAGAAGGCATCATTCAAACAATGGAAAAAGGACCAGACAGAAGACAACCAAAAGGAACATAAAAGACACCAAAAGGAGTGTCACCAAGTAGTTAGGAAAGCAAAAAGAGAATATGAAGAAAGACTGGCAGGGGAAGCAACAAACTTCAAATCATTCTTCAGGTATGTCAAGGGGAAGCAACCAGCTAGGGAGGAAGTTGGAACCTTGGATGATGGAGACAGAAAGGGAGTGGTAAAAGAGGAAAAGGAGATAGCGGACAGGTTAAATGAGTTCTTCACGTCAGTTTTCACAATGGAGGACACAACCAACATTCCGGAACCCGAGGAGATCGGAAAAGGAGATCAGGATGAAAATCTGGTCCAACTAGAGGTGAGCAAGATGGATGTCCTCAGGCAGATAGACAGGCTAAAGTGCGACAAATCGCCAGGTCCGGATGGCATTCACCCAAGGGTACTCAAGGAACTAAGGAACGAAATAGCTGAGCCACTTCGACAAATATGCAACCTATCCCTAAAAACTGGAGAGATCCCAGAAGACTGGAAAATAGCAAATGTCACGCCCATCTTCAAGAAAGGCTCAAGGGGAGACCCAGGAAACTACAGGCCGGTGAGCTTGACCTTGGTCCCGGGAAAGATGATGGAAGCGCTGATTAAAGACAGCATTTGGGAACACATCGAAAACAATGGGCAGCTAAAGTCGAGCCAACATGGCTTCTGCAAAGGCAGGTCATGCCTCACAAACTTATTATACTTCTTTGAGGGGGTGAACAGCCAGGTGGATAGAGGGGAATCCATAGACATCATTTACCTTGACTTCCAAAAAGCCTTCGACAAGGTACCACACGAAAGACTGCTAAGGAAGCTATGGAACCACGGGGTGCAAGGGGAGGTCCACCGATGGATCAAAAACTGGCTGGCGGACAGGAAACAGAGGATTGGCGTAAAGGGCCATTACTCAGATTGGCAAAGGGTCACGAGCGGAGTTCCACAGGGGTCGGTGCTGGGACCGCTCCTGTTCAATATATTTATTAACGACCTGGAGGCGGGAACAAAATGTGAGGTTATTAAATTTGCGGATGACATTAAATTATACAGCAGGGTCATAACCATGGAGGACTGCGAAGACCTCCAAAAAGATCTGACAACGCTGGAAGAGTGGGCCAAAAAGTGGCAAATGAGCTTCAACATAGGGAAATGCAAGGTCATGCATATTAGGAAAAAGAACCCGATGTTCACTTACAAGATGGGGGGATCACCGCTAGGGGTGAGCAACCTTGAAAGAGACCTGGGAGTGATGGTGGACACAACATTGAAGGCGTCGGCGCAATGTTGGGTATCATTAAGAAAGGTATCACAACCAGGACGAAGGAAGTCATCCTGCCACTGTATCGTGCAATGGTGCGCCCGCACCTGGAGTACTGTGTCCAGTACTGGTCGCCGTACCTCAAGAAAGACATGGCGGTATTTGAGAGAGTCCAGAGAAGAGCAACTAAGCTAATAAAAGGTATGGGGGACCTCTCATATACTGACAGACTGAAAAAGCTGGGGCTTTTCTCCCTGGAAAAGCGACGACTCAGGGGAGACATGATAGAAACCTTCAAGATCATGAAGGGCATAGAAAAAGTGGATAGGGACAGATTTTTCAAACTAAGGGGAACTACAGGTACAAGGGGGCACTCGGAGAAATTGAAAGGGGAAAGGTTTAGAACAAACGCCAGGAAGTTCTTTTTCACCCAGAGGATGGTGGATACATGGAACGCGCTGCCAGAGGATGTGATAGGCAGAAGTATGCTACAGGGCTTCAAAGAAGGTCTGGACAGGTACCTAGAGGACAAAGGGATTGAGGGTACAGATAGGAGTAGAGGTAAGGTTATAGGGACAGGATTAGAGGTAAATTACAAAATTAGTCAGAGACCACTATTCAGGCAGTGGGCCTGATGGGCCGTCGCGGGAGCGGACCACTGGGCAGGATGGACCTCTGGTCTGCCCCAGCGGAGGCAACTTCTTATGTTCTTATGTTCTTAAAGGGATATTGCTTCTGCCTAGCAACCAACTGGACCACCAGGTAAGGGCCCTAAGTCCTTCTCTAGAGGGAGGGAAAATTAAGAGACGCATCAGGTGGGGAGGGGGCTGGGAAGAGGAGGGCATCAAAAGAAGGGATAGTGTCTTGGAGGAAGGGATCAGAAGGCGGAATGGTGCTAGGGGAGGCAAAAGAGGGAATGTTGCCTGGGGGGATTAGGAAGGAGTGAAGATGGCACCTTTGGGAGCTCTATGGCTCCATTCATATTGAACCTGGAAGCATTGGCCTGCACCCCCACCCCTAATGTGTCTTAATTAATAATGGAGATGCAAAAACTACAACTTGTTTATTCGCATTTATTTTCATGTGTCTACTCCAGTGGTTCTCAATCCAGTCCTCAGGCCACATCAAGCCAGTCTGGTTTTGAAGTTATCCACGATGAGTATAAATGAGACAGATTTGCATACAATGGAGGTAATGTAGGCAACTTTATCTCATGTATATTTATCGTGGGTATCCTGAAAATCTGATTGGCTGGGTTGAGAACTCCAGATTTGCATTGATTAACACAACAACCATGCTGCTCAAGTCACACATCCAAAAACATTAGAATTCTCCTTGTCATTTATAATATTGGAGGTAGTTATGATAAATGTTGTCTGTGATATTAATTTGATTATTTGTCTTCTAATTTCTCCCCCCCCCCCCCCTTTTACTAAGCCGCGGTAGAGGTTTCTACTGCGGCCTAGAATGCTAAATGCTCTGATGCTGCTCCAACGCTCATAGAATTCTTATGAGCGTCAGAGCTGTATTGTAGCATTTAGCACTCTAGGCCACAGTAGAAATCTCTACCGCGGCTTAGCAAAAGAGGGCCTTTATGTATTATATGATTTTAATTTTTAAACCTCTTTGAATGATTTTTTTTTAGTCAGAAAGACAATTATACAACTAAATCAATAACAATCCAGTGTTTCAAAATAATAAGCAGCGATATCTGCTATTACTAGCAAGAGTAAATTTTCAAAAAAGTTATCACTGTGGTTAGTAATAACAGATGTTGCTTGTCATACAAAATTATAAATATGTAAAAAAATAAGCAGTGTTCATTATACAGTTACTACCAGGGGGTGCTGAAATGTTCTCAGCCCAACCAAGAAGAAAATGACATGGATATGGTTCAATCAATGATCTGAAACAACCGTCAAAATATAGAATTTTGTTTCTGCAAGTTGGTACTTAACAAAATAAGAACATAAGAATTGCCACTGCTGGGTCAGACCAGTGGTCCATCGTGCCCAGCAGTCCGCTCACGCGGCGGCCCTTAGGTCAAAGACCAGTGCCCTAATTGAGTCTAGCCTTACCTGCATACGTTCTGGTTCAGTAGGAACTTGTCTAACCTTGTCTTGATTCCCTGTAGGGTGCTTTCCCCTATAACAGCCTCTGGAAGAGCGTTCCAGATTTCTACCACTCTCTGGGTGAAGAACTTCCTTACGTTTGTACAGAATCTATCCCCTTTTAACTTTAGAGAGTGCCCTCTCATTCTCTCTACCATGGAAAGGGTGAATAATTTCTCTTTCTCTACTAAGTCTATTCCCTTCATTATCTTGAATGTTTCGATCATGTTCCCTCTCAGTCTCCTCTTTTCAAGGGAGAAGAGGCCCAGTTTCTCTAGCCTCTCACTGTACGGCAACTCTTCCAGTCCCTTAACCATTTTTGTTGCTCTTCTCTGGACTCTTTCGAGCAGTACTATGTCCTTTTTCATGTACGGCGACCAGTGGGGGCGCACCATGGCCCAGTACAGCAGCATGATAACCTTCTCCGATCTGTTTGTGATCCCCTTCTTAATCATTCCTAGCATTCTGTTTACCCTTTTCGCTACCGCCGAGCATTGCGCAAACGGCTTCATTGACTTGTCTACAAGTACTCCCAGGTCTCTTTTCAGCTACAGTGGCAAAATAATGCTCAGAGAATTTAAGAAGTTGGTTGGTTGGGCTGAGAACTTTTCAGCACCCGCTGTATACCGGGGGATCACTATGACATTTTCTGAGCCAGCCGATGCTACAGTTCATATTTAAAACCAAGAAGCTGCAGACAAAAGTCAGTGATTTCCGGAAAGCTCAGCAAAGTAGTGATTACCAATTGCTAGATAAGCACTTACCAAAGATGCTTACTTCATGTACTGAGCAGTTGTTTGCCAGCCAAAAATATACTCTGACCCTGGTGGGTAGAATGTGTGGTATAAACAAAAGAGCAGGTAAGGAAAAGTTATTTCAAGTTCAAAAAAAAAAATAACAGTAAGGCATGGCTCAAAATGTTTCCACACCCTGCGCTTCGATTAAACCCAATAAGAAGTTGCAGTAACCTGATTCCCAGAACAGAGTCTTCTAGGCAGGACAAAGGGAGCATGCCACTTCATGCAAAGAAGGAATGAGTGGCAGACCAGCATCAAGAGGTTGCCGGTAAGTGAGCTATTTGTCCAAGACTCAAGATTGTTGTTATTAGTAAAGAAAAAAGGCCAGACTTTTATTTTTTATAATAAAATAGAGTTTGGAGGGAAAACTTTTGAGAAAGCAAGATTATTTTGTGGTTTTATGATAGCAATGAAACTGTAATTCTAGAGGGCAGGTTTAGACACAAGCCGTACGAAAGATTTGAAAAGCCAGCTCAATCAGCTTCTTCATATTAAATGCTTATCAAACTGTCTTCCGTTCTAAAAGGCACTTTGGGAGGGAAGCTGTGTCTTCAAATGCTGGGGGAAAACCATTAACAGACTGTAGCTGCAAAAATATTAGAACAACATAATACTTTGCCCAAGGACAAAGAAAAAAAAACCCAGCCTTTCCTTTTTGCTCCTTTGAATACATAGATTAAGCATTGCACTCAAAGTGCACCCTAAAACTTGCTGGATAATCCTGGGGTTTTAAAATTCTTTTGCTATGGTTTGCATTCCTAATTTTTTTGGATCCCAAACTACAGAAATCAGTGCTTAAAGCTCACTCTCCTAGAAAACTATTTAAACTCTCTCTCTATATATAATTTCTGTTCTATATCTGCTGGATTTGTCCTTTTTTATTTATATTATAACATGTATTATTCCTGCTGTAACAACATTGCTGCTGCTCTGCATTTCTGAGTGGAATGTTTTATGTGCATCTTTTCCGAATGCAAAAAATACCTTATGCTAACTAGCCTAAATTATTTTTGCACTAAAAGTTTGCATTGGTTGTTATAATGGATTGATTGAACAGTGTTACCTTGAAGAGGACTGGTACTAGCAGAAAACCTCTGCAAATTGCTCTGCGCATTTTAAAGATTGATAGCAATGCATGAATACTTTACCTACTAGGAGAGAGTGATTGAAACATTTCTGAGTATTTGGAATAGAAAATGTGCTTCACAACGGAGACAAACCAGTGTGTATCTGGACCCTGACGCAGAGGGCTAGGTTCTGTACATGGCACTGAAAAATCAGTGCATAAAAAGGAGCACTAAACTCTATTCTATAAATAGCGCTCTAAGTTGGGTGTCATTTATAGAATAGCTCATAGCGCCGAGATCCGCACTTGATTTTGGGTGTGAGGATTTATGCCAACTGAAGCCTGGTGGAAATCCTCACGTCTAAATAAGGTATGGATCTGCCTTATTCTATAAAACTTTGTGCAAATTCTAGCAATGCCCCCCCCCCGACCCGCCCGTGCTCCTCCCACGGCCACACTTTTTTTTTTTTCAGAGCCACATGTAATAATTTACGCGCACATCTTGATAGAATACTGACCATAAAGGTGCACACATAAATTCAAGTTATTACCAATTAGTGACAATAATTGTCAGCATTCAATTATTGGTGCTAATTGGCTCATTATGCAAATAAATTGCACGCATAATTTTGAGCGCCATATGTAGGATTTGGGGGAGAGTGCAGAGAAAATGTTCCATTTTTGCAGCACGATTTTCATGTATTGCTCCTGCTTTATTTATAGTCTCTGCAATTTGGTAAAAATATATTTCTTTATGTTCATCTTCACTTCTGTTTGTTCCATGTTTTGATTTGCCATAGAATTTGCTTTAACTGCCAGTGGCATGATCTCACCCATTTAAGTTTATTATAGTTTATACAAGTTTTGAGAAAAATGTTCCTTAAAATGAGCAGTTTCCCCATTTTTCTGTCCTGTCTTTCCGTCTCTAGTTACTAAGGGCTCCTTTTACTAAACCGCGTTAGGGCTTTAATGCGCAGAATAGCGTGCGCTACATTGCCCCGTGCACTAGACCTTAACGCCAGCATTGAGCTGGCGTTAGTTCTAGAAGCATAGTAATTTCCTGCGTGCACTAAAAACGCTAGCGCCCCTTAGTAAAAGGAGCCCTAAGAGTTGAAAAGGGAAGATCAGAGATTGCTATCTTGCAGCCAGTGCCGAGATGAGGAATAGCTGGCAGAGGGTGCTAGAGCATTAATTTCCCTCTCATCCTTCAAAGGCTAAAGACTTCTGTAATTTAGCCAGGTTAAAACCTGTGCTGCATTCGGAATGAATTATTCACTCCTCCAAACACATGCTCAAGATGAGTTACAGTTCAGGTACTGTAGGTAGATCCCTGTTTCAGACGAGGTTTATAGTCCGGGGGGGGGGGGGGAAGGATTATATAACCTTCCCTTACCCCTTCTGCAAAATGATGCTTATTTTATAGCTTTTATAGAAATATATAATGTCCCCAGTACATATCCAAGTCAAAAAATGACAATGCAATACAAATTGTGTGGATAATCATTGAATCAAACTTCACTAGCATCCACCTAGCTCACTCATGTATATCCCTCAGTTTCACATATAAGGGAGAAAAAGAGACTTCAAGAGCCCACGGGTGCAGAACTTTAGAGCAATTTTGTCCAGTCACCCAGCAGTGAGCTATCATTAGTGGACCCCCCCCCCCTCGAAAAACTCCCCTGTTATGTTAAATAACAATGCTACTTAGTGTTTTAACTTTAACAAGTCCTGAGGTCCAGAGACAGCTTTTAAATAGTGAGTAAAAGGATTACTTAACTTGAGCAGATGATAATAAATCCTCAACAGAGCTTCCCCATTTCACTTTAATCAAAGCTTCTTCAGGAGCAGATCTTTTCCTATGTTTAAGTTTAATAAAATTTTGATTTGATCTCAAAATCTTACTTCAATGCGATTTACAAAAACTGTTAAAAATTGGGATAACATAATAAGAATAATACATTACTCGGACAATTGATTTATACAACTATATACCTGCCAAACACAAGGAAAAAATAAAATGGATTAAATACAATTTATAAAGTAAATCAAACAGGGTAGGATATTGAAACAGAAGGATGGGTAAAAGATTACCTGCTCAATTTTGCTTATAGCTCTTTCTATTTAAAAAAAAAAAAAAATCTTGGGTGTATATAAAATGCATGTAACTTAGTTAAAAGCTTCCTCACTTCCATCAGCATGTCCTTCACAAACTGCATTATATTCAGATGAACCCTGGTTCCAAACGCGCCGCTGTTCAGCACAAAGCCTATTTTATAGCTTTTTCATATAGGAGTCTCTGTGCCTTTATAAAATAGGTCCCTAGGTCCAGGACAAGATTAATTCGTCGAGGGCACCTAGGCACACTAATACATTGGGCACCCTGCTCCGCCCCACCCTGCCCCACCCCACCATGCCCCGCCCCTTTTATTTACCCATTTTCTTATTTACTTCTTTATTTCCACTTTATTTCTTCTTTCTTTTTATTTTAAAATTCAAAACACACAAAGATTGCCATACCAGTGCTAGTGTACAGTTTTTCTTCTATGCAACCTCCAAACATCTCTGAACAAATCCCCCCTTCCTTCCTAGAGGAAGAGATCTTCAGCTGGCAGGGCTTTGGGAAGCCCACCAATTTATATTTTGCATATGGGTAGGAGGCATGAAGTATGGCGGAAAGAAAATTTAGTGCCCGTCATTTTATTGGACTAATACATTTCTCATTTAGATTTCAGAGATTAAAACCTCTTTCTTCAGGTCAGTAAACTATACTGCTGTTACAGTATCTCTGTCTTGACCTGAGGAAAGGAGTTATAGTCTCTGAATTTGTAAAAAATGTATTATAATTTGTCCAATAAACAGGATCACCTTATTTCCATTTTCTATTAATAAACGATTATCAACACAGCTACAACAATACTTTATCCTAAAGCAAAAAATATATATATTTTTTCTACCTTTGTTGTCTGGTTTCTGCTTTCCTCATCTTCTCATCATTCGCTTCCTTCCATCCACTGTCTTCCCTCTCCCTGCCTCTTCCATATGGCATCTGCTCTCTTTCTATGCCTCTTCCAGAAATTGTCTGCCTTTCCCTTCCATCTCTCCCTCCCCCCCCCCAATTGGTGTGACATCCATCTTCTTCCCTTCCCTCTTCCAATGGTCTGGCATCTCTCTCCTCTCCTTCCCTTCCCTCTCCCACACCCTCATGGTCTGGCATTTCACGCTCTCTTCTCCCTTCCCCTCACTTCCATCAGCATCTGCCCCCTTTCTTTCCCTCCAACCCAATTCCATCCAGTATCCTTCCCCCTTATGTCTCTCTCCCCTTTCCTTTCCCCTGCTTCCATCAGCATCTGCCCCCTAATTTTCCTCCAACCCAATGCCATCCAGTATCCTTCCCCCTTATCCCTCTCTCTCCTTTCCCTGCACACCAACTGCATCAGCATCTGCCACCTTTTTCTCCCTCTACCACCTTTCCATACCACCCTGTCCCCTTTCTCTCCCTCCACCACCCTGGCTCCTTTCTCTCCCTCAATCCTTCTATGCTCCTTTCTCTCTCCCTCCAAACTAGCCAATGCCATGAAGCAAGGTCCTGCGAAGACTCCAGCTGCCAGCTCTGCTCAGGAAGTAAGTGACATCGGAGGGGGTGGACCAGCCTACACAGGTAGTTGCTGCAAATTCCCACGATAACTGCGTCTGCCAGTCCACCCCCTCTGACATAACTTACTTCATCCCTGATCATAGCCGGCAGATGCAGTCATCGCAGGACCTTGCAGCAATTCCCCACGTCTGCCGGTTCATCCCTTCTGATGTCACTTATTCCTTTGATACCGGGGGGTGGGTGGGGGGGAGGCGGCATTGTCAATCTCCAGGCGCTGCCAATATTTCCCGGGAGGGTGGGGAAATTAAAAAAACCTGAATCCTCTGTTTGTTTCTTCAGTGGGCCCCCTGACAACTTCGGGCCCTATGCACAAGTTTACATCTGCAATGAAGAAGGTATAAATGTATCTATGCTTGTACTCGCATCCAAAGCAAAACAAATGCCTCAGTTGGCTTGTGTCAGTAGCTCCTGTTGTTTGTATCCCTCGATCCTGAACAAAGTTTCTCTGTGTGAAACATGCATGTTGGGAGGGGTGAAGATTGAAGAGCATCACTATAAGCTACAGCTAAGTGATGTGTTGTTGGTTTTAAAATGACCTTAAATATAAAAAATTAAAATTAAATAAATTATGAATAAATAAAATCGGCCTGACGAAGAGCATTATTGCCTGGGGTATGTACCCTATAGGTAGTATGAAGGTCCATACAAGAGTGTATAAGTTGCACCACAATACTTTCATGCAACTTGGATTTACTTATTAGTACTATCTGAGCCTAAACAATCGAGACAATCATATCCTGTTTGATGTACTCACATCCAACACAACTCTGTCTCTGCTCCATTCCTATATGTAGAGAGTTACATGCAGCTGCACAAGATGCAAGGGAAGCACAAGCACCAAAATTGTGCCCTGTCAATTATCTTCCCTGGCAACCAGGATTTCATGCTCTCAAATGTTTGTTTTCCAGATCTGCTTCACATATAATGTGCCTCCCATATCTACACTACGATTTAGCTCTACATAAGAACATAAGACTAGTCATACTAGGTCATACCAATGATCCATCTAGCATAGTTTCCTATTTCCAGCAGTGGCAAATCCAGGTCACAAATGTCTGGCAGAAATCCAAATAGTAGCAATATTCCATACTACTGATCCCAGGGTAAGCAGTAACTTCCCCCATCTCAATAGCAGACTATGGACTTTTCCTCCAGGAACTTGTCCAAACCTTTTTAAAACCCATCTACGTTAACCACTATTACCTCATCCTCTGGCAACGAGTTCCAGAGCTTAATTATTCTGTGAGTGAAAAGAAGTATTTACTCCTATTGGTTTTAAAAGGTTCTCTCAAAACTTGAATCACATGGTGCAGATAGTTTGGGCTGGTCTTGTGGATTCAAGTCCCATGAGACTTCTCAAACATTCTGCAATGTGTGGCTCAATTTTAGAGAAAGATTAATTGCAGTAGAAACATGGGAGGTGTAATATTTCTGAGGCAGCTCTGTAAAAAATAACCAACAACCCACCAACTACAACATTCAGGGTATTTTTTGGTGGGCACTTGGGGGAAGGGGATGGATGCACTTGGGGGACCTTCAGGGAATGTTCTGGGGGAATTATGGGAGAGCAATGGATACTCTATGGGAGGATTTGGGGAGACACTATTGCGGGTATGTTGCAAAGGGTGCAATTATAGCTTGCTATGGATCTCATGCAAATCAAGTAAAAGCAGGTGCACTTTTTCTGTTTTTTTACATATGTATGGGGTTGTGCACTTTTCTGACTATAAAATAGATTCTGCTCATGGACAGAACTTCATACATGACAGCTAACCACTGATATTCAGTGGGAGATAGCCAGGTATCTCTCGATGAATATCCCTTCAGCAGATTGGCCAGTTGCATGACATAGTCAGTTACCACCAATAATCATTGGCTCGTTGGCAAAGGCACGCGCTCAGATAGACCCACCTAAAAAGCAAGTCTATATTTGTCTGCTAGGCCTTAGCCAGCCAAGATGATGAATATTGAGATGGCTGGCTAAGTCTGTGGCAGCTAACTGTAATAGAGCAGAGAAAAAGGAACAGAAACCCCACGTAAAAACCAACAGAAAGAAAACAAGTGCGAGTGGGATAGAACACGTCAACCTTGGGACAAACAAACTTTTATTTCTATAAATGCAAAATAAATACAAGACCACATATATAAAAAGTCCTAGGGATGTAATGTCCTTATATCGAAAGGATTCAATCAATGACCATATGGACTTTTTATACATGTGTTGGGTCATTGACTGAATCCCTTCAATATAAGGGCATTACTTTCATAGGACTTTTTAGACATGTATTTTTATTCATGTGCTCTTGTATTTATTTTGAATTTATAGAAATAGAAGTTTGTTTGTTCCATGGTTGATGTGTTCTATCCCACTCCCCACTTGTTTTCTTTCGGCAGCTAACTATAACCCAGAAATTAAATGCCGGTGGCCAGATACGGCCCTGGTATTGAATATCTGGGATTACTGCGACCGCAGGAAATAGCTGGTCCGCCTCCTGCAGTCTGAATATTGGGCCATTATTTCCTAAGCTGGTTATCTGGACTGATAAGAACTTCTCAGACATCAGCGGGTAGCATAGCTTTGCGAGACCAAAGCTCCGGGACAGGGTGAGCAAGCTCCCTAAAGTGTGGCATTCAAACATCTTCCTAGACCCCTCTTTAAACACCTCTGGAGCCTAAACTGTCAGCCCAGAAGTGAGTGGATGACCCATGCCCAGGGAATCATGAAGAGCACATGTGTCCTGACAATGGAGGCACAAATAGAGACAAATTAGAGTGCTTCAGAAGATAAGATACAGTGGAATTAGAAAAGGGTCAAAGAAAGAGCGACCAAGATGATAAAGGGGATGGAACTCCTTTTGTATGAAGAAAGACTAACGAGGTCAGAGCTCTTCATCTTAGAAAAAAGATGACTGATATGGTTGAGGTCTATAAGAGGGATATGATTGAGGTCTACAAAATCCTGAGTGGTGTAGAAAAGGAAAGAGTGAATTGATTTTTCACCTTTTCAAAAAGTACGAAGACCAGGGGACACTCAATAAAATTACATGGAAATACTTTTTAAACAAATAAGAAATATTTATTTTACTCAAAGAATAGTTAAGCTCTGGAACTCATTGCCAGAGGAGGTGATTACAGCGGTTAGCATAGCTAGATTTAAGAAAGATTTAGACAAGTTCCTGGAGGAAAAGTCCATAGTATGCTATTGAGACAGATGTGGAGAAAGCCACTGCTTGCCCTGAGATTGAAAACATGGAATATTGCTACTATGTAGGTTTCTGCCAGGTACTGTGACCTGGATTGTCCACTGTTTGTAACAGCAGATTGGGCTAGATGAACAATTGGTCTGGCCCAATATAATAATAATAATAGCTTTATTTATATCCCGTCATACCTTTCAGTTCAAGACAGTTTATAACAAGAGAGAGTGCAGCAAAGTTACATCAAGAGCATGAAATAGGAGTAAACAAACAGGCGTGTAACATAATTATATGTATCAGAAGTCAGGAGTATGCAAGTGGACGTAGAGGAAATCATTTGAGGAAATTTAAATGAATTTGTCAAATAAATGGGTTTTCAGTGATCTTCTGAAAGATTGGTACGACGATGGCTGTTCTTATGTTCTTACAAGGGTCCCTGCATTAGCGGAGTAAAGATGATAATGTGACACTCATTAAGTGTGATTTGTGAATATGTATGGTTGTCATTAAAAGAGATTTTCAGTTGGGACAGGTCAGGACATGGTCAAAGGGGCAGTAAAAGAGATCAGAATTAATATTGCTGAACTAGTGAGTGGGATTGAGGAGGTGGTGTGGCCAGTTGGAGAGCAGGAGGAGTGTATGGCACATTTCCAAGCAATAAAATAGGCAGGACCTACTGAAAAGGCATTTGGACCTACTAAGAAGAATAGAGGAAAAAACCTGGGCAGAGATTTGAGAAAGGAGGAGTTAACATGCTATTCAAATGTTATTCCGTTGGTGGTATATATATATCAAACAAAGCACAAGCCATCTAGTTCAGTATCCTGTCTTCACGGAGGCCAATCAAGGTCACAAGTACCTGGCAAAAACCCAAATAGTAGCAGCATTCCATACCACCCATCCAGGACAAGCAGTGGCTTGTCCCATGTCTGTCTCCACAGCAGTTTATTGACTTTTCCTCCAGGAACTTCTCCAAACCTTTTTTTTTTTTAATACCAGCTACCCCCTATTATTGTGATGTGTTCTGAAAAGTTGTCCTTTGTGAGGATGAACATAAATACCCAAGCATAAAAACAAAAAACAACAACAAAACATGAGGATGGGACCTTTTTATTTGTGATTGCAATCAAAGTCATTTACAAATTTTAGACAGATACTTATTTTGGACCCGGGGCAATGAAGTCACAAGGGGCCACAGTGGGAATCAAACTCACAACTTCAGGTTGCTGAGTAGGGTGCTCTAACCACAAAAAAAATACTTGCCTACTGTTACAGGGAGAGATAGTGGGAGAAGTAAGATTAGAACCACTGCTTCCCTGGGTTCACTAACTGGCAAGTCTCTCCTTTATTGTTTTAAGCCAGAAGAAGAAAGTGCCATATCGCAAGCCTTTGTTAAACCAACTCTTAAGCGAATGAGGACAGAAGCTCCACTTCCTGGTAAAGAATGCAAAACGAAAAAAGCTCTTGCAAAATGCTGCAACCATCGTTAGTTAGTGCCCTAAACATTTTCCTTTTTTATTATATGGGATTGCTAAGAGTAGTAATACTGTGGGCAGCTTTTATTGTAGACTACCCACCATCACCACCCAGTGGGCACATCTGACTTCATTTATTGACTGAATCACTCAGAATTACAGCTTTGACAAAAATGGAGGAATGCTTCCCTCCAAAATTCTTTCAGGGTTGAAATACGAATGTGTTAAAATGAAAACATAGGTTTTTTTTCTTTTTATCTGGATGAATCACTTATACAAACAGTCAAGGTACACTTGCTGAACCACTTCAGTACCTGCCTATAAAACTAGCATCTAGGGCACGCGATGTCCTTTTAAACTGGCCTTAGCAATGTTGCTAATAAATTAACCTTTAATTATAAATTGCTTTTACACTATTCTTCTTTATTTATATTCCATACTATTCTCACAATAGATCCTAGGCGGATAACAAAAAAATTTTAAGAATAGTGTGTCCTTACAAAATTATTCATTTAACAATCATTAAAATTAAAAAAGTTTTTAACAATTTTCTAAAGATCCTTTACAAAGCCACACTCGCGTTTTTAGAGCCAGCTGCAGCGGTAAATTTTTTATTAGCATTTTCATAAACATACATCTTATACATATATAACACAATCCAACATACATAATATTATATCTAATATAATACGAAATATACTATGTAGCCATGCAATCATCCAAAATAAATTCAGCTTTCTAAAAGGGTTAATGCAGGAAAAAAAAAAGGCTAACCACAAAGGCCCTCTTTTACTAAACCGCAGATGAGGTTTGTACCACAGCGGCCTGGAGCGCTAAATGCACGGATGCTGCTCCGAGGCTCATGGGAATTCTATGAGTGTTGAAGCAGTATCAGAGCATTTAGCGCTCCAAGCTGCGATAAAAACCTCTATTGTGGCTTAGTAAAAAGGGGGGGGGGGGTGGAATGTGTTTTTGAGTTCAGGTATTTTTATTAAGTTTCTAAAACAAAAAACAAAGTGTACAATTATTGAATAAAACATCAAACAAATCAAATGTGCAAATCATGCATATTATATGTATACAATACAATACTGATATATAAGCTAACACACGCATTATCATTCAAGCATATAAGAGAACTTCCAACGAGCATCACTTAATAATTATGTTAAGAGAAGATGATCAGTATAATCTTTATACCATATGATCTAAAATACTGATTGCCAGTGGTCTAAATTACAATAAGATTGGACCGGGCTCCAGATTTTAAGGAATGATCTAGTGGAATGATGTTTTTCTGCTATTATACTTTCAAACTTGCTAGTAATACAAACTGTGTTCCACCATACTATGAATTCTACCTTAGACAAATTCTTCCAGCAGTGCAAGATGTTTTGGATAACCAGAAACAGTAGAATATTAAGCAAGCGAACGTTGGGGTCTATTAGGGATTGTGTGAGACCTTGTTGTCCTAGCACAATCATTTTGAAATTTAACGGTTCATGGATCTTCAGTATGGAGGAAATGGGGCTCCAAACATTCTGCCAGTATATCATAAGCAAAGAGCATTGAAAAATCATGTAGGGCAGTGTACCCACTGATTTCTCACAGGACCAACATAGACTAGAGGCTTTATGTGAAAATTTAGCAATCTTCTGCGGTGTCCAGTAAGCCCGATGCAAGAAAAAATATATTGACTGAAGGATTGAGGCCGATCCAATCGACTTAAATATTCTGTTCCACACTTCTTGCCTTGTTTTATCATCAGCAGGTATATCCAAGTCAGGCTGCTAAGCGCCCATCAGCATTGATATGGACACAGGTAACGCTTGGCACATTAGATCATACCATTTAGATGCTGCACCTTTGAGAGGGGTAATAGTAAAACTTTGAAGAAAGAGATCAGGTGTAATCTTTAGTTGTAATGCATCTGGAATTGCTGCATTAACATAACATAGAAGCTCACTTGTATACTGCAAATACCATTAAGTTCTATGCGGTTCACAGAGATTAATAATACAAATGAATAAACATCCAATATCTAACTTCCGAAAGATTCTGTAAAAAGATGTCTTTAAGGCACGTCAAAATTGTTGATATGAGTTTGAAAGTGTGAATATGTGAGTCATATCCCTAATCCATGAGGCTGCCTGAAAAGACAATATTGGTTATCTGGTAAATTATGCTTTCTGCATATTTCTTCAAAAGCCATCCAATTGTTGTGGTGAAGGGGGGGAATGTGTTAACATGTTTTGTGGTAAAATGGCTGTCAGTATATGGAAATCGCATATTATTTTTGGAGGGTAATTTTTTTCAGGAGGGGGCATGTTATCAGCAGACAGTGAGCGAGGAAGTATTATTCAGCTAATGCATCCACATCAGTATGCACTAACTGGCTGCCTCCCGTGTCAACTTTATACCAGTAGCAAACAAGAAAAAACAAAAACCTCTATGCTTCAACAGGGGTGGCAAAAGCCACAAATAGCAAAAACAAAAGTTGATGGAGCCAATGGTCTGGAACAACAAAGTTTATTTAGACAAATGGACCAATTGGTAAAAAAAAAAAAAAAAAGCAATCCAGCTGACAAAATGTACACCATAAGTCTATGATCATGAAGTTGAAGACTATGCCAACCAATAAAACAGTCCAGCTGGCAGATGATGCAGCAAAAATTAAAACAAATATGTTAGGCGAAAACAGTCAATAGTGAGAGATCCATAATCCAGCTGAGAAATAGCAGCAGGGGTCTACATCGATGTTATGAACAATAGCAACTGGCAGAAAATGAAAGACCCTACACAGTACGTGTTTTCGGTCAATTAAACGGCCTTCATCAGGGGGCCCAATCTGTCCAGTAGGCCAATAATGAAAAAATAATTATGCAAACAAACGTGTCCAAAGAAGCGCCAAACCAAAGCTAAGGCTAAATAGGAAAGTCCCACTTTAAAACAAGCTAAGGCCTGGTTTATTATAAGGGCCTCCTAATGTCCTTTAATGCACTTCGTATTCCACCTTTCGCAGCAAAAAGAGCAGCCAAGTGGATTACAAAAGAAATGTATAACATTTACAATAAAATTAGAACAAACAGTGCAGTTAAACAAACTTCTGGCATAAACTTGATCGGTACCATTAAAATACAATCACTTCATGAAAGACTTGCATAAACAACCATGCCTTTTGTAATTTACAAAAATGGTTTTGTAATAACTTTATTTTCTTCCTTTTCCTTTCAGTAAATGTAAATGTGCATGTAAGTGTGAAGCCGTCATGGTAGCGTTCAAGGGCGTGTGGACACAGCCGTTTTGGAAAGCTGTTTCTGCAGAGTTTTTAGCCACGCTGATTTTTGTTTTTCTCGGCATTGGTTCTACAATCAACTGGAGTGAAAAGAGCAATCTTCAGCCTGCAGATTTAGTGTTAATTGCCCTCTGCTTTGGACTTAGCATTGCAACTATGGTGCAATGCGTTGGGCATCTCAGCGGAGCCCACATTAACCCTGCTGTGACAGTGGCCATGGTCTGCACCAGGAGGATCAGCCTATCCAAGGCTATATTTTATATCCTTGCACAATGTCTTGGTGCCATTGCTGGAGCGGGGCTTCTTTACCTTGTCACTCCTTCAGATGTGGCAGGTGACTTGGGCCTTACCACGGTAACTGATTTTATTTTTTTATTACACTCAAATCTGATGGATTTCTAGAATTTTCTATGGTATTTACCCTTGTTAATAAGTAAAGCTATTTGCAAGGTTTTTCAGTAGCCTCTTCATTCAAAAAAGGTTTATTTCTAGAATATCCCATCTTGGATAAAGTAGTTAATGTTACCATAAGGTCCATGCAATAGAACTCATTTCATATTATAATTGTGAAAGTTTTCTATTCAATTCGTTATAGGGGCCCCTTTACTAAGCTGTGACACAACCGGCCTTTGCATGCTCTTCTGAGAGTTTTCCTGCATAGTAAGGCCATTTTACCTCAGCAACAAAATGGTCAATTTTCCATTTTTTTGCATTAATGTCCATATGCTAATAGGGGTCCTTTTACCAAGGCACGCTAGACGTTTTAGCACATGCTAAACGCTAAAGTGTCCATTATAGTCTATGGACATGTTAGCGTTCAGCACATGTCTCTCCTCTGTTGAGAAAGCTTCATTGGCTCCCAATCCATTGTAGGATCCAGTTTAAATGCACCTGCGCCATATTTAAGCTTCTCTATGGAATATTTGGTCCTTTGGTCCCTTTATACTGGAATATCCTTAGATCTTGCCCTTCGAGGAATACACAGAGATATAAATTGCTGTTCCCTTCCTTCAGAGGAATTAAATCGGCCGGGAAACTCAGTCAATCTTTTGCTTATAAATTGGTAGAAATGTGGAATGGGCTTCCTGATTCTGTCAGATTGATAGGTCAGTTATAACAATTTCGTAGAGTCCTAAAAACCTTATTATTTACACAATACTTGAACAGTTTTCCTAAAGATTAAACAAATTGATTGCCCTACAACACTTATTTTCTCCTATGCTCTTGTTTTGCTTTTTTGCTGGTCTTTAATTACTTGTAAACCAAATCGAGCTCCGCTGGGAGATGACCCGGTATATAAATCGAAGACTAGATTAGATTAGATGACACCATGGAATGCCATTTTAAGCTGCATTAAGCACATGGTGGCGCTTAATGCAGCTTACTAAAAGGTCCTCTAATCAGATATTGAAATAATCATACCACATCGAGCAAAACCGATGTAACCTCACCTAGTTTTCAGGTTTGCATCCATATCTCCCAATCAGCTGTCCTCCATCCTACGTACACATGCATATATTGGGCCTGATTCTATAAGTGGCACTTAGGTTAGGCATGTAACCGAATTGCACAGGGATGCCAACATTTTTTAAATTGGCTTAATTGGCGTGATAATTGAACATGCCAGTTTTAAGCCCATCAAAAAACAAGTTTAAATTGCCAATTAAGAGTTTCATGCGGAACACAGCATGGTGCCTGTTCAAAAAGTAGGCATGGTTATGGGCGGAGAATAGGCATGGTATGATTTAGATACCAGGAAAATAGGCCAGGAAAATACCGGCTTATATTACTGGCGCCTAACACTGGGACGCCTACCGGTGCCTGTCATTAGACTCTGGTAGGCACGGTTCTACATAAAACCAGCGCCAAGCAGTAGATTGACACCTAGCAGCACCTACAAGTTAAGTGAGATTAAGCAACATTAATATAATCAGGCCTTTAATGCCAACCTACTCCAAGGGGATACTAACATTTCCCTAGAGAAAAATTACTAAGAAATACAACCCAGTACCTTTCTTAGCGCACATATAGTTACCACTAGGGGGCAATAATCAAACTGATCTAAGTGGTTGTCTTACCCTCTAAATCAAGGGTGTCAAAGTCCCTCCTCAAGGGCCGCAATCCAGTCGGATTTCCCCAATGAATATGCATGAGATCTAATAGCATACAACGAAAGCAGTGCATGCAAATAGATCTCATGCATATTCATTGGGGAAATCCTGAAAACCCGACTGGATTACGGCCCTCGAGGAGGGACTTTGACACCCCTGCAGTCTAAATGAAAATGGAGACTGATAGTTGTTTTAAAAAAATAAAACTAATGAGACCATTTAGTTTATAATGATAATTCTATCCAGTGATGTGCTACAGAGGGGCTTCCCGGGGCTCTTGGCAGAATCTTGTAAAATTATTTTGTAATAACAAAAAGCATTTCACTAAGTGAAGCACAGCTACTGTCTGTCTTTTGATAAGAAATTTGTAGTACAGCACTGTTCTTATCCAAAATTCAAGATGCTCTATCCACTATAACTTTAAATTAGTCCACTAATCCATATCCTATCCTCACTCTATCCAGATCTCTCCTATCTGCACCTCTACCTTAATTAGACTTACCAGTCAGAGAAAGAAAAGAAAGATTTCTCTACAGCTCAGCTTCTCAGATATATTGTACCTCTCTCTCTTTTTCATCTACATATAAATATTGACTATGTGGGCTTTTCTCTGCCAAGACTGCATGAAATAGAAACAGTTCATATCTCATCCGTCATGGTTTCTTCACCCATGTCTGGATTTAATCTTCCTGCCGTTAGAAACCAAACTAATCAAAGTAATTTACCAGCAACTCATTGGGAAAATTACTTGGCAGAGATACGAGGGGGTGCTGAAAAGTTCTCAGCCCAACCAACTTCCTAAATTTTTTTTTTTTTTTTAAATCTTTATTCATTTTAAAACTCACAATATGTGCAACATAAAATACAATCATTTTATTCTTCAACCTCACTTAATATATCATCAAATTCTAACTCTCATCAAATATTCCCCTCCCTTATACCCAACAATTATTTATAAGCAAAAGAAATCATGAAATATTCCCATCCCCCCATCCCACCCTGGACGTTTATGAACAAAAGGGAAAAAAATAATATTTATTCTATGCAGTAATTTCAATCTTTACAGTATCTTGTTAATGGCTCCCAAATAACCTGAAATTTCTTAAAATTTCCCTGCTGCATGGCAATTATTCTTTCCATTTTGACTATGTGACACAAAGAGTTCCACCAAAAGCTATAATTCAGCCTATCCTAATTTTTCCAATTATTCATAATCTGTTGTACGGCAACCCCTGTCATAATGAGTAGAAGCTTATTGTTATTAGAGGATATTTGGCTTTTAGTCCTCATTGACATGCCAAACAATACTAAATTCTGAACTTTTTTTTTTTTTTTGCCACTGTAGCTGGAAAGAGTGTTATTTTATTTTGCAAAGTGCCAATTTGCAGAATCATAATGCTATGTTTTGATCATTGATTGACCCATGTCAACGAAAAGTATGGAATTTTCAGGTGTGGAACTCTGAGCCATCATAAAGTTCCTATTCCTGCAGAAGAAAGCTCCAAAGTAAATCCATGAATGTATGATGCAAACATTGAGTGACAAATGCCCATCATATTCCACAGTGAAGAAGTGGTGTGCAAACTTTCAGCATGAAAATAGAGACTCAAGATGCAGCAAGGTCTGGGAGGTCTCAAAGTATGTCAGCTCCCGAAATTGTTGACCTGATTTTGGCTGATCAGTGAATATCAGCTAAAACAATTGCTGAGACACTACAGATATCCAAGGAATGTGTTGGGTGTATAACCCATGAGCCAATGGGTTTGCAGAAGCAGTCAGCCTAGTGGGTACACAAATGTTTGACCGCTGATGAGAAATAACATTGAGTGGACACTTCCAAGTTGATTTTGCAGCATTATCAGTGAGCTGTTGCTAACTTTTTGAAATTGGTTACATCGCTATGATCCTGAGACAAAACAACAGTCAGTTCAATGGCAGCACTCAGGTTCTCCAAGGCCAAGGAAATTCAAGACCCAAAAGTCAGCAGGAAAGTTCTTGGCCACAGTGCTTGGGGCTCAGGAAGTGTTGTAATGACTGACTATCTTCAAAGGGGCTAAACAGTTAATGCGGAATACTACTGTAACTTGCTGTGACAATTAAAAGAGGCATTGAAAGAAAAAAGAAGAAAATTATGGATGTTTTGACACCAGTTTCACTGCATAGACTATCTACCCTACTCACCAGATCTTGCTCCATCTATTTTCTGTTTCTAAACTTTAAAAAGAGTTTGAAAAGGAGATAATTTTTGAATGATTCGAAGGTGATTACAACAGCAGAGCAGTATTCCAGTGACCAGACAGCAGAGTATTTTTTGGAAGAGTTGCAGAAACTTCAGACACGATGTGCCAAATGTGTTGAACCTCGGGGTGTCTTTCAATATTTATAGTATATATAAAGAGAATCTCACTCTTTACACCAAAACAGTTCACTCCAACTTAGATAGTATAGGAGCGCTAGATAATATATCAATGTTTTATAAATTCTTTCTTAGTCCAGTTTCTTTGCAACAGTACATCTTAGGAATTCAGATATCCACCCTTATCAATAGATACAGGTGGTGGGATTCTTCATGATTCCAAGTACTATTTCCCAACTATTTACTTATTTCAATTAATTTATATAAATATAATAAATAATAGACTTAGCTTATTCAAAGGGGACTTTGAATAAGCTAAGTCTATTATTTATTATATTTATATAAATTAATTGAAATAAGTAAATAGTTGGGAAATAGTACTTGGAAACATGAAGAATCCCACCACCTGTATCTATTGATAAGGGTGGATATCTGAATTCCTAAGATGTACTGTTGTAAAGAAACTGGACTAAGAAAGAATTTATAAAACATTGATATATTATCTAGCGCTACTATATTATCTAAGTTGGAGTGAACTGTTTTGGTGTAAAGAATGGGAATCTAGGGGTGAACATATGGAATATTCACATAGGAAAACCCACACCCCATTCACGCACCCTCCAATCAAAGAAGTCAAATGGAAAAAACTATATGATGGCCTCCTAGCCACACAAGCAGCAAAACTAGACAACCAAATCTCCAACCTATTAATAATGACCCCAGACTACAAAACGTTCAGAAAAGAAATACTCTACTTTTCAAGAAATCCCTGCTAACGACTTAAAACCGCTAGTTCCTCCTACTTCCCAATACTTTCCCGATTCCCCGAAGCAACCTGATCTACTCCTTATCTCCTCTGGAAATTACCAGATATCTTCTTTTGTAATCCACCTTGAACCGCAAGGCTATGGCAGAATAGAAACCTCTAATGTAATGTAATAACTTGTAAGTTTCATGCCTCCACGTCCTTCCCTTCATGGTTGGGCTGAAAACTTTTCAGCACTTCCTTATAGTGGGGTGTTGTCAACTCATCTCCCTTTCCACAGAAAGGAAAGCTGAGTGGACATCATGAGACAAATGGCTTCGTGGCTAAGGCCCACAGTTTTATTGATTGAAGTATAACTGATTTTTTGAAATGTGACTAGCCAGAAAGACTTCTCCCCTAGCTTTAATAGTTATTCTGCATGTTGAAGGCATATGATAGTTGCTCTTTAAACCTGTTTGAGTTGCTCTTTTAAAATGTTCAGGATATTTTGTGGATTATTTAGCCATTGTCACTAGTGGCATAGTGAAGAGAGGTAGACCATACTCCTTCTGCGCCTCCCCCCCATGCCACACTCTTCCCACCGCCATACCTCTTTAAATCTTTGCCAGAGTGAGCAGCTTCTCCAGTGTGCTGTTCATGCTAGCATTGGCTTTATCTCTGATGTCACTTCCTGGTCCCGCAACCCGGAAGTGATTTCAGAGGGAGCCAGGCCAGCACGAGCAGCAGGCCATAGTAATTGCTCCCGCTGGCAAAGATTCAAAGAGGTATGGGGACGGGGAAGGGAGGGTGCATGCATAGCGTGGGGGTGAGGAGAAATGCCAGCATCCCCAGCAAGACAGTGCCCAGGATGGTCTACCCCTCCCCCCTTACTACACCACTGATTGTCACCAGTACTAACTACTGTTATATCATAGGATATTCAGGAATATTCATGTATATTCAGGAATGCCTTGTGGAGAAACTGTCGCCTTAGCCATGGTGTTGTGTGTTTTTTTTTCTCTTTGCAGATAAATGACAAGCTTTCAGCCGGTCATGGCCTGCTAATTGAAGTGATAATTACGTTTCAGTTGATTTTCACTATTTTTGCCAGTTGTGACTCTAAAAGGGACGATGTCACTGGTTCAATAGCTTTAGCAATTGGATTTTCTGTTACTATTGGACATTTGTGTGCTGTAAGTAACATCTTTGTTGTATATTTCAATACAGAAATATGGAAGCTGCAGCATATAAAGACCTCCAGGCCCATCTAGAAAGCATTTCCAGACTAAGCAGATGTCACAGCCTTCATAGCTGTATGCTTCAGCATCCTGTTTCCCCAAAACCAAAGTTTCCAACTGATAATTTCATTAATAATGTGTCAAGACCTCTGGTAATGTATATGTAAGAATTATAGGTTCTTCGGAATTGGTATCCTGATACCGGCCAGCACTGAGAGGGAAATTCTATAAAAGGCACCTAAAGATAGGTACCAAATAGGCACCTAAATAAAAAGACGCCTATGTTAGGCACCTAACTTAATTAGTATATTGGCTTCAGTTATGAGCTTTAATAAACTCATAATTGAAAAAAATAAAAATTAATTGGATGATAGGTGTCTATCTTATGGGACCTAACTCCAAAATAGGCATGTTTAGAGGCGAAGGACTTAGGCACCATCAGGCGTGATTCTCTAAAGCAGTGGTTCCCAACCCTGTCCTGGAGGACCACCAGGCCAATCGGGTTTTCAGGCTAGCTCTAATGAATATGCATGAGAGAGATTTGCATATAATGGAAGTGATAGGCATGCAAATCTGCTCCATGCATATTCATTAGGGCTAGCCTGAAAACCCGATTGGCCTGGTGGTCCTCCAGGACAGGGTTGGGAACCACTGCTCTAAAGTACTTAGGTACCTATAATGTAGGCTTTTAAAACCCTGGCCTACATTGTAGGCGCCTAAGTTTTAGTTAGGCATGATTCTGTAATGAGCGCCTACGTGTGATTGACATGAAATAGTTGCCTAACTTTAGGCACTTATCTTTTTAGGCACCCGATTACAGAATCTGTCCCCGAATGTCCAGTTTCAGCATTGATTGATGGCGCTATCCAGTCAGCAGCAATTTTCAGACCATTAACCTAAGTAACAACTTTATCTAGTTAGTGGTCTAACTAGGATAATCTCTGACTCTGCCATGGACTGCCCTGACCTATCCAGTTAATGTCACTGAATATCCCTCTTTCCAACAGTTATCTGATCAGCAATGCCTGATAACTAGATAGGTACCTTTGAATACTGACCCTGTAATTCCCGAGGGAGAGAAACAGGGCAAAACTACATTGAAAGTACACCAAAGTTACAACTGTTACAGTAATCATAATGGCACATTTTTAATGACTTCAGCCATCTTTCTTGTAGGCAAAAACAGAATTAACCCATCTAGCATAGCTATATCCAGCTTAGAGGGATTTCATTCAGCAGAAAGCATGTATGTACCTTTGTCCAAATAGAAAAGAGGTGCTTCAAAAGCATGGTTGGAAACATCTCAATTTCAAAAATTTGTGTATTCATTTCAGTATCAAAAATATAAGTGCATAATAGAGTTCAAATGAACAAACCACAGCGGAGATACGTAGTAATGTTGGTGTGCAGTTTATTCATAAATCATAAAAGTCTGTGCGGTGGCTCGACACACATGTTTCGGCCAATATGGCCTGCCTCAGGAGCCTTTCTCAGAATGATCAATTACTTGGGTAAATCACCTCATCCAAGTATTCTAAATTCAATTAAAAAAACACCGTATTGGTCTCTGTGCACATGCATAATTTATACCATCATTTAATGGTATGTGAGAGTTTGATAATGCTTCTAATCACAAACAAGCCTATATTCAAACGTACGTATGTAGATGCCTCATACTTGAACATTGGATGGCTTTGTTTATTGTTTATTGAAAGCTTTTATACCACTACTAATGACTGGGGAGTCAATTCAGAGAAGTTTACATGAGCTTCTGTAATGGTGTTACAATATAGAGTTAGTGTTTTCTGAGATGATTTTCAATAAAGTGCAAGCAAATGTTGACAGGTGAGTACCATATTGAAAACTGTATACCATAATATCTCATTCTAATTCTTTTATTATTTCAACAGATTAAATATACAGGTTCTAGCATGAATCCTGCCCGATCCCTCGGTCCCGCTGTCATTATAATGAAATGGGAGAATCACTGGGTAATTAATTTCATTATAAAAAGTTGTAATAACTGGATATAAACTATGTTATCTCATTTGTTTAAACTGATTTTTTATTCCATTGCTGTTAGGTATGTCTATGACACAATGAAGAACATTTGCAAAAAATCAGACTGAAAATGTTAGCCAATAAGGACCACTCAGTTCATTTACGGTGGAAGTTATCAACGTCTACTAACATTAAAATGGGTTATTTTACTGTTAATCCAAGTTAGCAGTAATTAGATCTCATTGCATAAAATGGGATTTATGTTAAAATAGCATGAGTTATATTTCCATTTCCATTTCTAAACCGCAAATACCTTTCAGTTCATTGTTGTGAACAAAGAAACTGTAAAACCACAGTGACTTACAAAATTTGCAGAAAACAATATGTAGTTAAAATAGCAAGAATTTTCAGTTATAAAATAAATTACCAGATTTTCAATTACAAATAGATTTGGTAAACAATGATGATTTCAATAATTTTATAAATTGCAAATATGAAGATGACAATGATAGCAACTTACATAATTCAACGTCCCAACTAGCAGCCTGAAAAGAGATCAGTCGATGTAAAAACTTCTTATAAATACATCCTGTTACCAATGGAAAAGTGAAACTAGAAGTAATCCGTAAAGAGCGATTTGTATTAAAGAAACTAAATTGGGTCATTAAATATCCTCAAAGTCGGCAGTGGCAAAATGTCCATTCTTGAAAAGTACGTCCAAAAGTTTAATCGCCCAGCCCGCCACTATGTCTATCCTTATACCGCATTCTTGACCCAAAATTTGTCCAAGTTCCAAATGCCCAGAACAAGATCTTTTGGTCTTGGGATGCCCAGTCAACCCTGTCCGGAGCTGACCCCCACTCCTTAATATCCACGGCAGGGTGTCCAATTCCTCCTGCCGCCACCTCACCAAGATATCCACCAGCAGAAGGGATGCTCGGTCCCTCCTGCCAGAACTCACCATCCTTCTTAAGAGCATCGGCAGGAGGGATGCCCAGTCCCTCCTGCCAGTACTCCCCCTTTCCACCATAGAAGGGCATGCTCTCCGACCCCCCCCCCCCAAGCCCACCCTTATCCCAAAGTACTTTTTTAAGTTGGCCGGATGCTTCCTCCCTCCCTCCGAACAGCAGGCCCACCTCCACTGAATAGCGGGCTTACCCCTTCCCGGTGCATCATGGGATGCACCAGGGAGGGGCCTACGGCCCAGATTGGCACAGGTGCTTACGGCCCCTCCAGGGGCCTTAGGCTCCTGGGCCAACCGCAATCTTAGGCCTCTCTCCCAGTGCATTCTGGGATGCGCTGGGAGTGGCCTAAGACTCCGATTGGCCAGATCCCCTAGGCCACCCCATGCTACTGATCCAGGGCAAGCAGTGGCTTTCTCCATGTCTTTCTTAATAACAGACTATGGACTTTTCCTCCAGAAAATTGTCCAAACCTTTCTTAAAACCAGCAATGCTATCCACTCTTACCACAACCTCTGGCAATGTGTTCCTCTGGCAATGTGTTCCAGAGCTCTGAGTGGTAATAGCGGAATAGAAATCACTAATGTAATGTAATGTAATTTCCCTGTAACTTCATCGAATGTCCCCTAGTCTTTGTAATTTTTGACAGAGTGAAAAATTGATCCACTTGTACCTGGTCTACTCCACTCAGGATTATGTAGTATTCAATCATATCTCCCCTCAGCCATCTCTTTACCAAGCTAAAGATCCCTAACCTTTTTAGTCTTTCCTCATACGAGAGGAGTTCCATCCCCTTTATCATCTTGGTTGCTCTTCTTTGAACCTTTTCTAGCGCCGCTATATCTTTCTTAAGATAAGGAGAACAGAATTGAACGCAATACTCTACGTGAGGTCACACCATGGAGTGATACAAAGGCATTATAACATTCTTAGTCTTGTTAACCATCCCTTTTTTAATAATTCCTAGCATCCTGTTTGCTTTTTGGGCTGCCGCCGCACATTGGATGGAAGGTTTCATCATATTGTCTACAATGACACCCAAGTCCTTTTCTAGGGCACTAACCCCCATAGTGGAGCCTAGCAACTGTGATTCCTAATGTGCATCACTTTGCAGTTGTCCACATTAAATTTCATCTGCCACTTGGAGGCCCAGGTTTGCACCTGCCTTTTCTCAAGTGCCACTAGAGAGAAGCATTCACCATTCTTTTTTCACAGGGTATAATCACATAAGCTCTCAATAGACAAACATTTGTGATTCAATTTTCATCTTCTTCTGGGCTTCAACTGTGACACTCAATGCTCAAATAACTTTCATAGCATTAAGATTTAGACACCCACCTCCTCATTAGCTCCTATAAATACTAGCATTGCTTTTACTAAATCCTTTAAAGTTTAAATGTTAAATAGCAATTTAACTTATCTCAAAAGGCTGGTTTTTGTCCGTCAGCCAGGGGGGATATTCATCCAACAAGTTTCGCCCTCACTGGCTTTTTCAAGGACTTCCCCTACTATTGCCGCCATACTCCATTAAACTGCCTCAGCATGTCCCAGAGTGCTTCATAATTGAGGGTTAAGAGATGCAGTGGTCGCTTAAACCTACCTTCTCACCCACCTACTGTGGCGACTCATCCAGAGCAATCATGTCCCTAATGCACTATGTCACCATTTTCGGTGCCGCCTATCTCATGCCCCAGAAAGCACCACTCCACCTCTTCCATGCTGACATGCATACAAGTGCATTGTGTTGCTCATCTGCCACCTGATTAGGAGAAGAGGCTGAAGGCTCAGCATGGGAGATCAAGCTCCTCTTGGCTGTAGTTTTCTTCCGATTGCTGCCTTAATTGAAATATGGCGTCCCCAGGCTAGTACTAGCAGCTTCCACTGAAACCATGGGTGTTGTTTTTGTAAATATTGTGACATCCTGCTGTTTGAAGGACAGGCGAGTAGTTTTCCATTACTGGCGGCCTTTCAACTGTAAATGCATATGCTCAGGCACTATAAAATGCCTCCATCCCTCTGATTTTTTTTGTGAGATCTCATTTTTTTGCCTCCTTGGGTGTTGCTGCTCTAGGGTGGATTTTAAGGGAAATGGTCATGGGCATTCCTCGCATTCATCACTGCCTGCTTTTCCTAGAGGTTTTCTGTCGGCCCCAGCAGTATCGCTTCCTACATCCTGTGGCTGGTCACAAATTATTGTTCTAGTTGCTAATTTTCCCAAATCCTCCTCAACTAGTAAACTTTCATATCCTCTGATTCTTCAGCTCCTTCACGTGATTATTCATCCAGTTCATCATCTGCCAAAATGTGCTCTACAGACATCTCAGGCGGAACCGTACGGAACTGTGGTCGCTTTAGTCAGTGGCGGAACAAAGACAAGAGGTGCGGGGCAGTAGCATCCCTTCCCACCCTCTTCTCCGCCCCCCGCTCCTTCCCGACCCCCCTGCCGTATTTGCACCCCCTTCCCCTATGCCTCTTTCATTTTCCCAGCTCAAGTAGCATCCCGCGTCATCAGCTCTCCCTCTGACATCACTTCCTAGGTGCAGGACCCAGAATGGACATCAGTGGGAGCCGACACCAACACAGGCAGCAAGTTCATCATACTGCTTCTGCCAGGAAAATGAAAGAGGTGTGAGGGAAAGGAAGGGAAAGGGCACACACGTGCCGCAGGGGGGGTTGGGAAGGAGCGAGAGGGTAGAGAGGAGGACGAGTGCTGATGCCACCACCAAGATCGCACCCAGGGTGGACCACCACCCCCTCCCCCCTTACTAGGCCACTGGTTTTAGTTGCTCCTCTGCTTCTATTCGCCTGCTCGCCCACTATGCAAACCTTCCACCGACTTTGTCTTTTGTATCCTTCTATGGCGGTAGGACCAGATGGTTGGGTGATTCTCCTTCTTGAAGTATTCTTAGAAGGTACACTAAGAGAGATTCTAAGTCCCTGTCACTGTTGGTGCGCGTGTAAGTCCTACATCTCTCAGGACAATGAACTAGCTTTCTTCCTTTGCTTTTGCTATTCCCATGTCTGCCCCTTGAAACTACTGACAAGACTGAATGAGAGAAAAAAAAAACACCTGGTCACTGTGTTGGGATTTATATAGCACAACCAATACAGGGGTATTTACTCCAGTATCTAATGAAGACCCAACACATGAATCCTACAGTATTATAAGTCATTTTTTTTTCTCATATTTATTTATTTATTCAATTTTCTATACTGTTCTCCCCAGGGAGATAAGAATAGTTTACATGAATTTAGTCAGGTACTTGAGCAATTTTCCCTGTCTGTCCCGGCGGGCTCACAATCTAAATATATCTGGGGCAATGGCGGGGTTAAGTGACTTGCTCAGGGTCACAAGGAGCAGTGTGGGTTTGAACCCACAACCTCAGGGTGCTGAGGCTGTAGCTTTAACCACTGCGCCACACAGGTACTCAGAATGGGTTCTTGCCTAAGAGAGCTTTATCAGTGTTTCTTTCCTCTTCCTCATTTTTATTCCTTTCCTTTCTCATAAAATTTAAAGCAAATAGCTACAATCTAAGAAACCATCTCTTTGTGAAATTCAGTACAGAACTGACTTTAAAATGGTGATTGTTTTAAGATTTCTTTTGTTTTAAGATGACATCAACAGCTACAATGATCTGAAAGAAGGGAAGCGTTGATATGCCTTTTAGGATGCTTGACAAAAAGTTTTGACAAGATAGGTCAAGTGATTACCCCACTTGCCATCCCCAACTGTATCTCCGCCAAGTACTATTTTCCTCATCCCATAGATTATAAAGGCAACAGTAGAAATGACAATGATTGATGTTGTTTGGTTCATTTTGGACTCATGATTGTTTTATTTGGGACAAAACAAAAGCTAAATTGACTCATCATTACATTTTCTCATTTATTTCAAAATGAGTGCATATCCCCATCAAAAGGTCAGCTATAGTATTAATAAATCAAATATATTCTAGTGTTCTGTGTTAAGATGTGCATAACTAGGGATAGCTTTTTGTTCAATTTTATTCTGGTACTGTGGCTAGAATTAACATTTATTAAATAAGGGCCCCAAACAATTTATGGAAGAATTGAAAAGTTAATTACTATGAGGTATATCTTCTCTCCTAATGTCAATTTCTTGTAGTACTCACATCGGCCACAAGGTTTCAGTATCATTTATTGTAGTGGAATGCTGCCATCTGGTGGTCATTGCTTATACATTACCTCAAAAAATTCTCAATTTTCTGCTATAAGTTTTCTGGGGAAACATCATTCTAGATTCTACGTCCAATTTGATCATGCCTGTTCTGAATAGTTAAATGATACAGGTTGAATCATTTATGAGATAATGTAGGTGATTTTAGAACTGGAAGCATAAGCTGGAATGCATCTGAAAAAAGAGCAGGTGTAGAAAGGAATAGAACATATATATTTTGCCTTTTTAATCCCTACCTATATGTGTGGCCAGTGGGGAATTCTTTGGAACAGGCATAAATAAACACATGTAAGTTTGCCAGTGATATACATACACTTTCCAATTTATGAAATATACGTATAAAGCTCAAATTATGCCTAGTTCCATCCAACACCATCCCTGGAAATAATGGTAAACCTTGCATTAGAACAGGATATCTTTTCCATTTGAAAACTGGACTAGCAAAAATATGTGCATACATCTGTACCTTCCAATTGTATGGGTACATTTTCCTTGTAATCTATGTGCATACTTCTGTATAACTAAACTCCAATCCTGGTCCCTCTCTGTTCAAATGAAACTGAACGAGTCCAAAACGAAACTTTTCTGGCTCAGTCCAAAATTAGAACAGTTGCCCACCATCTTCGCACTGCCCTCTGGAGCCATGCTGCAGCTTGAGTTCTCAAGAAAAGTTCTAGGCATCATCATCGACTTCTCTTTCCTTCAATGACCACCTCAACTTCCTGGTAAAATCATGTTTTTCAGCCTCCACATGCTGAGGAAAGTGAGATCCTGCTTCCGCCAACAACACTTTGCCGTCCTTGTTCAATCCATCATCCTTTCCAAACTAGATTACTGCAGTTCCATCTACCTTAGTCTAACAAAAAAGAGTCTTCATAGACTTCAACTAATTCAGAACACTGCGGCCAAGCTGATCTTCGCAAAACATAAATTTGACCATGTCTCTCCACTTTTGTCCAAACTCCACTGGCTCCCAATAATCACCAGGGTTCATTTTAAATGCTCCTGCCTAGCTTTTAAAATCTTACACGGCATCCTCCCTCCTCTAATCCCTCTATCTTGGAACTCCCCAAGTCCCGACAATACCAGGCCGACCCAAAAACGTAAAACTTTCCTTCCCCTCACTAAAAGGTATCCTCTATGCGGGAAAATTGGGAAAATCTCTCTTTTTCAGAATTACAGGGCTTTGGAATAACCTTACTACCCCACTGCGGACTCAGGTCTCCTTCCAACTATTCCGTAAGCATCTGAAAACCAGTCTTTTCACAAAAACGTGACACTCTCCTCCCCCCTATTCTTAATCCACCAAACTCAATGTGCTATTCTCTTCCTTTATTAAACTTTTGTAAACCGTGCCGAGCTCTATATTCATGGAGAGGATGCGGTATATAAACTTAAGGTTTAGTTTAGAAATTACAAACATATGTACATCAAGACCAACTCTGCTCTTAGAAGCATCTCTTTATATGCATGTAATGGCCCTACCTGGTCGGTAGGTTGGAAGGGCAAGTAAGAGCCTATTTGAAGCTATTTTATAAAGACACAAAAGATTCCATGTGTCATTGGCAAAACTGCTGAAAAGCATGGCCGCTATGTCATTACGTACATTTATACCAGCTTGGAAGCTGATGACAATGTTTATACATGTACTTCATGACTCCATCTGCACTACACCCAAATACCTCCTCAAATATGTCTACCTTTGAGTCACATAAAAGTACGAACATTCTTGTCATCACACATATTTTGATATGTAGGGTAATTTTACAAGAGGTCTAGAACAGAGTATAAACAACAAATCAATCAAGAACCCCTAAATCCACCTGTAATTTCCTGCATATATTCCTCTCATAAATTATATAAAGTATTTCTATATAATCAGCCTTATACCTTTAGCCTAGGCCAGGGGTAGGGAATCCCGGTCCTCAAGAGCCGGAGCCAGGTCAGGTTTTCAGGATATCCACAATGAATATGTATGAGATGGATTTGCATGCACTGCCTCCTTGAGATGCAAATCTATCTCATGCATATTTATATGGGTATCCTGAAATCCTGACCGGGCTCCAGCTCTCGAGGACCGGAATTGCCTACCCCTAGCCTAGGAAAAGGTAGAATATCGAGTGAATTAAGTTGTTTATGTTTTAAATGTGTATGATTTATATTGCATATGTTTAAATTGTGAGCCACTCTGTAAAAAGTGAGTTATAAATAAATAAAACAAAAAAATGTTTCCCTCAGTACAGCCAATGCTCAGTCCACATGCAGTTTTATTCAGTCAAGCAAATGATTAGAGGTCTTGGGGCCAAAATGATCTCTACCTATTCTCAAACATTAAATAGGTAAGAAGCCAAGCTCGCCGGCTTTGGGCTACTTTTGGTAAGCAGAATTGGCAAATGCTGAAGTTCATCAGACCCCAAATCACCTAATAAAAAGCTTGGTGCTAGAAAAAAAACACCGCAAAAACACTATTAGTAGAAAAGTCAGTACCAAGCAACTCTTCTGTACTGTATAAGGAGAGAGAGAAAAGTTCCTTAAATAATAATAGAGGGCATCAGGGACTCAGAAAATGTGGAATACACACACAGAAATAGTTCCCATTATTTTCAGCACCATTGATTTGAGTAAAAAAGAATTTGCAAATGAACCTCTGTGTGCTGCTTGAATATACTTCACTGGACAAACTCTGAAAGGAAGCCCTTTGGCTATATTGCAAGTATGAAAACTAAAAAAGTAAATCTGAGAAATAGCCAGGCTTGAGAATGAAATTCATTCTGTGTACTCAAGACACATCCAATATGAGCCCTACATCTGGGGCCAGCCCAAAGACATCCAACACCCTATGTAAACCTTCAGGCATGCAGCCACTCCTACCCCCATCACTCCAGGACTAGATCAAGGTCTTACACCCTGTCCCATAGGAAGTCCTATGTTGGAGGGTATGGGGCGCATCAAGGCCCCACACTCAGGGCCGCCATCAGGGCAGTACTACCATTCCTGCATTTAGGGGCCCGGAGCTGACAGGGGGCCCGGGCTCCCCCAGGGTCCTAGGCCACAGTCTAGGGAGGGGGAGGTCCGCCCCAGATGCACAGGAGAAAGCTGGACGAGGCATCCTCGGAGTTCAATACATCTTTCGAGCCGCGAGGCTCGTCTTCTGTTCCTACCTGCCCTGCCGCTCACATTTAGCCAATTGGAAGTGTTCCCCGATGTCAGCGCTGACGTCGAAGAATACTTCCGGTCGGCTATTTGTGCGCGGCAGGACAGGCAGGAAACAGGAAACAAGCCTCTCGGCTCGAGCTCCGTTTTGCTGAGAAAGTTGCAAAGATGGGCTGGGAGGCAAACGCGGAACACAAAAGGGGGGAGGGAGTGCGTTTTGGACACAAGGCATGAACTTGGGAGAGAGGAAGGGAGGGAAAGAGATGCTGAGGTGGGGGAGGGAATGGGTTTTTGGACACAAGGCATGAACTTGGGAGAGAGGAAGGGAGGGAAAGAGATGCTGAGGTGGGGGAGGGAATGGGTTTTTGGACACAGAAGGCATGGACTTGGGAGAGAGGAAGGGAGGGAAAGAGATGCTGAGGTGGGGGAGGGAATGGGTTTTTGGACACAGAAGGCATGGACTTGGGAGAGAGGAAGGGAGGGAAAGAGATGCTGAGGTGGGGGAGGGAATGGGTTTTTGGACACAGAAGGCATGGACTTGGGAGAGAGGAAGGGAGGAAAAGAGATGCTGAGGTGGGGGAGGGAATGTGTTTTTGGACACAGAAGGCATGGACTTGGGAGAGAGGAAGGGAAGGAAAGAGATGCTGAGGTGGGGGAGGGAGTGCGTTTTGGACACAAGGCATGAACTTGGGAGAGAGGAAGGGAGGGAAAGAGATGCTGAGGTGGGGGAGGGAATGGGTTTTTGGACACAAGGCATGAACTTGGGAGAGAGGAAGGGAGGGAAAGAGATGCTGAGGTGGGGGAGGGAATGGGTTTTTGGACACAGAAGTATGGACTTGGGAGAGAGGAAGGGAGGGAAAGAGATGCTGAGGTAGGGGAGGGAATGGGTTTTTGGACACAGAAGGCATGGACTTTGGAGAGAGGAAGGGAGGGAAAGAGATGCTGAGGTGGGGGAGGGAATGGGTTTTTGGACACAGAAGGCATGGACTTGGGAGAGAGGAAGGGAGGGAAAGAGATGCTGAGGTGGGGGAGGGAATGGGTTTTTGGACACAGAAGGCATGGACTTGGGAGAGAGGAAGGGAGGAAAAGAGATGCTGAGGTGGGGGAAGGAATGTGTTTTTGGACACAGAAGGCATGGACTTGGGAGAGAGGAAGGGAGGGAAAGAAATGCTGAGGTAGGGGAGGGAATGGGTTTTTGGACACAGAAGGCATGGACTTTGGAGAGAGGAAGGGAGGGAAAGAGATGCTGAGGTGGGGGAGGGAATGGGTTTTTGGACACAGAAGGCATGGACTTGGGAGAGAGGAAGGGAGGGAAAGAGATGCTGAGGTGGGGGAAGGAATGTGTTTTTGGACACAGAAGGCATGGACTTGGGAGAGAGGAAGGGAAGGAAAGAGATGGTTGTGTACACGGGGAATAGAAGAAAGGAGAATTTTTGGTCATAGGGAGGGAGTGAGGTACAGATAGTGGCATACCAAGGTGGGGGAGGGGCAGTCCACCCTGCACCGGGTTTACATCCCAAGAGGGTGCACAGCTGGCCACCCTCCAGTGTTCTCCCTAGGCCCGCAAACTGCGGCTCTTTAGCCACTTGAGTGCCACCGCCGCCATCGGGAATAGGCTGACGCCAAGTTCTCCCTGATTTTCCCTGTGGGGCCTCCCAACTCTCGCCACTCGCATCAATTCTGACGTCGGAGAGTACGTTCTGGGCCAGCCAATCGCTGCCTGGCTGGCCTAGAACGTCTTCTCCGACATTAGAATTGACGTCGGGTGGCGAGAGTTGGTTGGCCCCGCGGGGAAGAGAAGCAGGGTGAACTCGGCGCCAGCCTGTTCCCAATGGCGGCAGTGGCAGCCTATTCCCCAGTGGCGGTGGCAGCATTTTCCCAATGGTGGTGGCATAGGGGAGGGCAGGGAGAAAGAAAGAAAGGAGGGGACAGGAAGCCAGAAAGAAAGAAAGGGGGCAGGGTGAAACAAAGAAAAATGGGGCACGGAGAGAGAGAGAGAAAGACAGACATACAGAACGAAAGAGGGTGTGGAGAGAGAAAGAAAGAAGGGGGCAGGGTGAGAGAGAGAGAAAAACAGACATACAGAAAGGGGGTATGGAGAGAGAAAAAGAAAGAAGGGGCAGGGTGAAACAAAGAAAAAGCTTGGGGAGGGAATGAGGTCTGGAGGAGAGGAAGCATATAGGAGGCTGAAAGAAGGGAAGAAATATTGGATGCACAGTCAGAAGAATAAAGTGCAACCAGAGACTGATGAAATTACCAAAGGTAGGAAAAATGATTTTATTTTCAATTTACTGATCAAAATGTGTCTGCTTTGAGAATTTATAAATGCTGTCTATATTTTGCACTATGGCCCCCTTTTACTAAACCGCAATAGCGTTTTTTAGCGCAGGGAGCCTATGAGCGTTGAGAGCAGCATGGGGCATTCAGCGCAGTTCCCTGCGCTAAAAATCGCTATCGCGTTTTAGTAGAAAGGGAGGGGGAATATTTGTCTATTTTTGTATAGTTGTTACTGAGGTGACATTGCATAAAGTCATCTGCCTTGACCTCTTTGAAAACCCGCGGAATATAAATGATAATTAACATTTTCTCTGCGTATAGTGTGCTTTGTGTTTTTTAAATTTTATTGTTGGTAGATCATTTTGACTTGGCCACAAAGGAAGGGGGGGGGGAGGGAGGGGAGCTGCTGAAAGACATCTAGTAATCCTTGCAGGCTTGACTGTGCAGGGAATTATTTTTGTAAAATCACGTTTTGTTATGTGACTGGCATTATTTAGACTTTAATTTCTATGAATGAATAGAATGAAAATGATATAAATTACTTGCTTGTTTTTATGTGCATGCGCTGAAGGAAAGTGGAGAGAGAGTGGGCTGAGGACGCTGAAGGGAAATGGGGAAGAGAGAGTGGGGAGAAGACGCTGATGTATAAATTGACAATTGTACAGAATATTGTTTCTTTTTTATATTCATCCATAGCTGCATGTTAATGATGTGCTCATATCCACTTATTTATCATCATAACATATACATCATCATTAACATGCAGCTGTGGATGTGTAAGGACAGGCTGAGGAGAATGGATGGGAAGGAAGGAAGGTGCATATATCAACATATCGTACATTTTTAACATGCATGATGCAGCTATAGGCAAGCTGAGGAGGATAGGATCATACAGATGTGTATGTTCAGATATGCGCTCAGATGTGTAGTTTTTTCTGATATATTTATTAAGCTTACAGTATTTATAAAAACACATTTAATACTTGTTACAAAAAATATTGTGCAATTGTGATCTACTTCTGGCCTACAAAGGTCAAAAGAAATCCTTAACTGAGATTTTACATTCAAAAGTGAATTATAGCTACTAGCACTATTATTTGTTAGTTATTTATTATGCAGATGTTTGTTAGTTTGTTATTAGTTCAGTATTAGACATATGTTAGTTTAGAATTGATAGGTATAGATTAGTTTAGTTTAGGTTAGGTTAGGGCCCTGCTGAAAGAGTCTACCTTGACGTGGTTGCAGGCTTACAAATCTTTTGGTCAAAGAGTGCGGTGACAGAGAAAAGTATGTGTGTATTAGGCCCATGGAAGAAGGGGGGGTCGGGGGGGGAAGGGGTGCGTGGGGGGCCCAATAGGATTGCTCAGTAAAGGGCCCAGAAATTTCTGATGGCGGCCCTGCCCACACTGGTGCTGAATCATCTTTCCACTTTGGCTCAGGAAGAATGAGGATGCAAGCAAAAACAGGAGGAAGGAGAAAGGGGAGAAATGAGATAGAGCACTCCAGTCATGCTACTGCCAATCTAGGTAGATGCCCAGTCCATAAAAGGCGGGTTGGCCCTGCCTGTATATATACATTACATTAATGTCTTCTATCCCGCCAATACGGGATAGGCGGTTTACAAGAAATTAGCCTGGGCATTCCCAGGAAGATTACATACAGTTCTGTAGTCAGTCAGTTAGATCTGGAAAAAAGTTTGTAAACCAGTTATTTTTTCTCATGCTCTAAGTTTTTGGAAAATGTATTCAATAAGTACTTTAGTAGCAGAGGAAGGGTGACGATCACAGATCAAGTAAGACCTGTAACTTGACAGTAGACAGTCTCCAATGGCAGACCAATTAAAGTTTGCATGTCTCAGGCAAAATGATTTATCAATTTACTAATGTCTGCTAGACAAGCTTTTGTGAGAGGCTCTTGTTTGTAACTATTATTCTGCGTGTTTCCTCGTATTAGGTCTACTGGTTGGGACCTATCTTAGGAGCAATCCTTGCTGGAGCCCTTTATGACTATATCTATTGTCCAGATGCTGAGCTCAAGACCCGTTTTAAAGATGTCTTCAGTAAGACGACCCAACAATCAAAGGGGAAGTATATAGAGGTGGATGACAATAAGTGTCGAGTAGATGCTGACAGCTTTCTTCTAAAGCCTGGAATAGTTCGTATCATCAGCACCGATGAGAAGAAGGAAAAAGATCCAAACAGCGAGGTTTTGTCTTCTGTATGACTAGCAAGAAGCACTGAAAACAGAGACGAGCTCAGTAAGGATTCTAAAGATTTCCTTCCGATTAAAGAAACAGAATTATTATAAAATTGGCATATCTAACGGTACCACAAAATCAGGAAGGTGGCATCAAGTTTTCTGTTTCTCCAAACCATGCTCCTCCAGACAACATGTGTTAGCAATCCAACACAGTTAGTGACTGGAAATATCAGTTCCAAATGTCGACACAATTTTTACCATTTTCCATTGAAAGTGTCTTCCTTTAGTAATTCGCTCTGTTGACTAATATTTATACAAGGTAGTATAATGCTCGAGTGAGGAAAATGTCCCTTTGATGACACACTGATGCCACAAGAAACAGGAAGGAGCTCTTTGATTCTGTAAGGAAGCAAAATGTTTCCAACACTTAGGGTCCTTGCTAGGCGCCAGTATCCCCGATTCTGAAAGCGGTGCCTGGCCGTGATTAACATGCGGCAGGCACCTGCCGCAGCAGGCGCCACTTAACGAATCAGCCCCAAAGCGTCTAATCTCCTTCTAAATATGGCAAATCTGGAAGTTGTCTGAGACTCTCACACTCTCCGTCTATTGAACATTAGTGTCAGTGAACTTTCCAAGTCTTATCAATGAGAAAAATGTCCCTTTGTTGACACACTGATGCCACAAGTAACAGGAAGGAGCTCCCTGATTCTGTAAGGAAACAAAATGTTCTCTGTTTTCAGTGCCCTTGTTCAAATGCATTTCAGCATACTGTACTAATTTGTGTAAACTGAATCCTTCAGTCCGATATCCATGTTGTCTTCATCAAGATGTAAGCTTTTAGAAATTTTTTATTTATTGGCATCGCAAGGTTTATGTTGTCTTTTTACTTTAGATTACTGTGTTTAAATGATGGGTGGTAAATATGTTTAGAGAACGGGAATATGATTGTTTTGAGCTGCCTAAGGCCCTCTTTTACTAAGGCGCGCTAACCGATTAGCACACGCTAATCAAAATAGCGCATGCTAAACGCTAACGCGTCCACAGACTAACATGAACCCATTAATGTTTAGCGCGCACTAATCGGTTAGTGCACCTTAGTAAAAGAGGGCTTACGAGAATGACATGGTGACAGAATTTGTCCTCATCCCCACAGATAACCGCAGAAAGCCATCCCATAGTAACATAGTAACATAGTAGATGACGGAAGATAAAGACCCGAATGGTCCATCCAGTCTGCCCAACCTGATTCAATTTAAATTTTTTTAAATTTTTTCTTCTTAGCTATTTCTGGGCAAGAATCCAGAGCTGTACCCTGTACTGTGCTTGGGTTCCTACTGCCGAAATCTCCGTTAAAACCTACTCCAGCCCATCTACACCCTCCCAGCCATTGAAGCCCTCCCCAGCCCATCCTCCACCAAACGGCCATATACAGACATGTGTCATTCTTTAATGTCTTTCTCAACCTCAGTCCTTTTACGCCAGCATTCTTTAATGCAAGGCTTGAGGAGCAGAGGTTGTGCCCATTCATACTCTGATTCTTCCCTCTCTCCTTCAAGAATGACATGGGGATGGTTTCCCATGGTTATCTGCAGGGACGGTGACGGTGACAAATTTTGTCACCATGTCATTAGGGGATTTTGCCTTTTATAAATGATGAGATATAGCTACGGTGTCAGGTCAAAAGCGCGCCGGGACAAAGGCGCGAGCAGACAACTGAGCGCAGCGCGGAGGCGCGCGCCAAAGAAAAAGACTGTTTTTAGGGGCTACGACGGGGGGTGTGGGGGGGGAACCCCCCACTTTACTTAATACAGATCGCGCCGCGTTGTGGGGGCGTTGTGGGGAGTTTGGAGGGTTGTAATCCCCCACATTTTACTGAAAACTTAACTTTTTCCCTGTTTTTAGGAAAAAAGTTACATTTTCACTAAAATGTGGGGGGTTTGTAACCCCCCACAACGCCGCCGCGATATGTATTAAGTAAAGTGGGGGGGGGGGCTCCTCAACAAAAACCCCCGTCGCAGCCCCTAAAAACAGTCTTTTTCTTCAGCACGCGCCTCCGTCTTGCGCTCAGTTGTCGGCGCGCACCTTTGTCTTCCGCGTTACTGTCTATGAACCATAGCTACTGCTCATTTCATTACCACTAAGGCTACCCAGACAATATGCCATAATTGTATTTCAAGGTAGTATTTGAAATAACACAAATAAAGATTATGGAAATGTGAGATTGAACTCAGACTAGGGGACTAAGTGAAGCTCAGCTTGGTATGAGTTCAATGGGGGGTTTATGTTCAAGGGGGAAGGGGTTGTATGCTTGTTTTAAACATCTGGCAAAACATTCTCAAGTTCGTCCACCCCCTTTAATCTGTATGCTTCACATCCCTTGGATCAGAAAAATCTCTCAAACTCTGATTCAGATTCATTGATTTAAGGAGTATGATGTTTTTTTGTTTTTTTTAAAGATATATTATTCCACAAACCTGCAGACTTCTAAAACTGGTTGACAAATTTCTATGTAACAAGAATTCTCATCTCTAAGTACAAATGGTTCACATAATTAACTTACTGTATGCTGCAAGGGACTACACATTAGAGAATTACATGGGGACAAATTTTTCCCTGTCTCCGCAGGAACTCAGTTTCCCCCACTGTCACTGTCTCTGCCCCATTCCTGCAAGCTCTGCCTTAACCACATAAGCCTCGAACATTTATGATTTTAAAGTATTTGAGCTTGTTCAGATGAGACCAGAGTTTGCAGGAATGGGACGGGAAATTCAGTTCCCGAGGGGATGGAGAAAAATGTGTTCCCATGTCATTCTCTACTACCTGTACCATAATTTTAAAAATATAATGAAAAATGTACCTGTAACTTACCCACTGTATTTCACAATAGTCTCGTCTTCCCTCTATATAAGCCACATCATACTTCAACATCACTCTGATATCATGCCAAATACTAGCCTGACAGGCATACATGTGGTACGTCTGATGTCATGTTTCATTTAGGGATCTGTAGCCAGAAGATATTCATTTTGTGTCGTCCCCTGTGTGGTTTCTGGAAACATTCATTTTATCCGTTCTCTTAGGCTTCTGCGGCTGGCGTCATGATTGTTGCTGTTTTCCGAGTCTCGTCACGACTGGGTAGGTAGAACCGACATTTCAGCCATCGTGCTGTGGCTTTCTTCAGGGCATTCCAAGAAGAAAGCCACAGCAAGATGGCTGAAACATCGGATCTACCTACCCAGATGCGACGAGACCCGGAAAACAGCAACACTCATTTGTTTTATTAGCTTTCGTTTGCCCATTCTGTTATCAGCAGAGTAAAGCTGTTGAGGGCATGCTCTTTTGAAAGAGTATACACTATCTACAAAGCAGAGTGTGCTACTTGTAAAGAAGATCCACTCTTTCTGATGATGCACACATTTGTTCACTGTTCACATATGTACAGTTTTTGTACATGTAGAATGGTTGAAATGGGTGTAAAGTAAGAACATAAGAACATAAGCAGTGCCTCTGCTGGGTCAGACCAGGGGTCTATCCTGCCCAGCAGTCCGCTCACGCGGCGGCCCATCAGGTCCAGGACCTGAATAGTGGTCCTTCTATCCCTTTTTTCTTCAGGAATTTATCCAATCCCTTCTTGAACCCTGATACCGTACCCTGTCCTATCACACCCTCTGGAAGCACATTCCAGGTGTCCACCACTCTTTGGGTGAAGAAGACCTTCCTAGCATTGGTTCTGAATCTGTCCCCTCTTAATTTTTCCGAATGCCCTCTCATTCTTGTAGTTTTCAAAAGTTTGAAGAATCTGTCCCTCTCCACTTTCTCTATGCCCTTCATGATCTTGTAAGTCTCTATCATGTCCCCTCTGAGTCTCCGCTTTTCCAGGGAAAAGAGCCCCAGTTTCTCTAATCTTTCAGCATATGAAAGGTTTTCCATACCTTTTATCAGCCATGTCGCTCTTTTCTGAACCCTTTCGAGTATCGCCATATCCTTCTTAAGGTACGGCAACCAATATTGGATGCAGTACTCCAGATGCAGGCGCACCATTGTCCGATACAACGGCAGGATGACCTCTTTCGATCTTGTTGTAATGCCTTTTTTGATAATACCCAGCATTCTGTTTGCCTTTTTAGATGCCGCTGCGCACTGTGCCGATGGCTTCATTGTGTTGTCCACTATTACCCCCAAGTCCTTTTCTTGGGTACTTTCACCCATTGCCAGCCCTCCCATCGTATAGCTGTACTTCGGGTTTCTGTAGAATCTCAACTATTCAGCACCCACGGGGGGGATTGGTGGATGGATACTAGATAACTATTTTTCTGGTTAATTGAGAGTGTTAGAAACTTTGTCTAACAGTCTCAATCCCTCTCCCCCCTTCCCCCCACACACTTACCCTCCCACCCTGAAGCACCAGTGCGGCAGTGGTCCTGAGCCGCAAAGCCCCCCTCTCTCCCTCAAGCCCCGAAGTGGCAGAAGCAGGCAGCAATCCTGAGCCGCGACCTTCCTCTCTCTCTTCCTTACCTGAACAACAGCCGGTCAGCAAGAGGCAGCTTCAAAACAGGCTGCTCATGGCCAGCCCCGGCAGGGCCTTTCCTCTGATGCATTGGAAGTGACACGTCAGAGGAAAGGCCCTGCCGGGGCTGGCTGCGAACAGCCTGTTTTGAGGCTGCCTCCTAATGACAGACAGGAAGGGAGAGAGGGGGTTTGTGGCTCAGGCCCACCGCCTGCTTCTGCCATGTCGGGGCTTGAGGGAGGAAGACTTTGTGGCTCTAAACCTCTTCCACGCTGATGTTTCAGGGCGGGAGGGAGGGGGGTTGATCTCTCAGCTGGTTTGGGGCTTGAGAGAGGGAGGGGGATTGACTACTCAAAACACTGCCACACTGGTGCTTCGGGTCAGGAGGTGGGGTTTGTGACTCAGGACTGCTGCTGCTTGTAGTTCTTCGGGGCTTGCGGAAAGGAAGGGTTTTGTGGTTCAGGGCCGCCGCTGCTTCGGGGGACTTTTTTTTTTCCACTTGCAAATTTTTTTTGCCGGTTGGGTGAGAGTGCTGGTTAACCGAGTCCCAGTTAACTGAGATTCTACTGTACTATCAAGAAAAGAGTACATTTTCTTTGCAAATAGTACATGCTCTCAAAAAATTACCAACTAGTATCGGCAAACAAAAAAGCATAATTGTCATGCTTATTTTCTGCTGATTTTCATTCATCAACAGCATGCAATGTCATGGGATATGTTATTTCCCATGTCTTTGACCATCCCTAGTTTCATGATCTGGCACAGCTCTAGTCCAATCGGACTGTACAAATCAAATGCTATCAGAGGGATTATCTGGTTAGTGCCACTTAGTATACTTACAGACCACTTCAACATTATCTGGTGCTGACTACTTTATCCAGATAGTCAGCACTGGCCTATATCTGGCTAGCAATGCTGAACAGCTAGGAATCTTTTGGCCACTAATGGCTGCAGTGATTGAATACCAACCCCTACATTTTTAAAGGTGCTCTAATGAACTGAATATGCACTAACAAATGCACATCTCTAATCCAGACTAAGGGCAGAATTATCAGAACAATTTACACTTGTAAACTCTTGTTTAGTTAAATGAAATTGTGGGCTGATATAATTGCTCATCCCTCTCCCACCTCCGCACCCCTTCCAGTGCATTTAAAAGTAAGTGAATTGACCCAACACATCAACAGTTTGCCTGTGGGAAAAGTGAATGTAGTCAGGTTAGGGAAGGTAGATTTTGAACAGATGTTGCATAATCAGTCTTTGCATGTCATTTTCAGAATACAGTTTTGCAGCTGCATTCCACCTACTGAACAGATTTATAATGGGAAAACATGTTAAAAGAGTTTGTCTTTGAAAACCCGGGTTTGCAGTATAAAGTATTACTACTACTACTATTAATTATTTCTTTTTTTTAATAATCTTTATTAAATTTTCCAACTACAATTGTGCATACAAAGAATTCATGTACATATAATATTACAAGAAAAGCACAATAAACTTACATATATTATTTTCCCCCCACATTCCCACTTATTAATCAAGAAAATAAATACCCACAAGAAACTATTTAAAAACTCCCCAAAACAATTCCAGTACTAACCCCTCACCCCTCCCTCCCACCCTGGATGCGTATGTTTAAAGGTCAGTAAAATACAGTAGTGCTACCAGACATACGCAGCGCTGTACAGAGTCACAAAGAAGCAGACAGTCCCTGCTCGAAAGAGCTTACATTTCCCCATCCTGTGAAACAGACAAACAGGATGTCACGGATTACAGTTAAAGGAATGGTTAATCAGCTGGCTGGGTTGGTGGGCAGTGGGGAGTAGAGTTGTGGATTGAAGGCTATGTCAAAAAGTCTGCTTTTAAACAAAGGGAAGGGAAGGGGCTTGGCAGACAAACTTGGGTAACTTATTCCAGGCATAGGGGGCAACTAGATGAAAAGAACGAAGTCCAGAACTGGCAGTGGAGGAGAAGGGTACAGCTAAGAGCAGCTTAGCTGAGGATCGGAGTTCTCTGGGAGGTGTATAAGGAGAGAGAAGAGAGGAGAGCTATTGAGGGGCAGCAGAATGAACACACTTGTAGGGCAGCAATAGGAGTTTGAACTGTATGCGATGGCGGATATGGACCAAGTGAAGTGATTTAAAGAGAGGAGCGACGTGAATGTAGCGAGGTTGGTCGTGCAGTAAAGTATTAGGGAAGTTTCATTATTGGTCTCTAAATATGTGATATAACTCCTGTCAATATTCACGCATAAAAAATATAAACATACAAAAATGCACACTTTCTGTCCATTAACATATTTGGAGAAAAAAAAAGGTCAACTTGTAAAAGCTTCAGATTTTATTAATTGCTCATGAATGCTTATAGTTAAAGAGACAAATAGCATTTTCTACATGTGAATTTATTATGAAGTGTGATATTACAAAATATGAAACATGTTCTATATATTTGGAATGTATAATATCTAAAGTAGTAGTGCTATACACATTTTGCATGTAGAAGGTCACAATGTTATTTTTTTTAACTCATGTAATGCTTTTCCTGTCCAAGATTACGGCGCTATATTCTATGTATTAACCTATGCTGCAATTTTCAGGATGATTTCAAGTCTGTCTTCAGAAGAAGCATATAATGTTCAGAAATTTCTTTGCGACCGCTGTCAGAAAAAAATGTTTAGGCACTTACTGTAGCTAATGAAATACCCCTAACAAAATGAAAGTTGAAATTAGCTCATCGACAATGTAATTACTTAGATTCAAACCATTTTTATTGATGCATACAATATCAAAAACAACATAAGAGTATCACATTATGTATAATACAACAATAATGCATCAAATAATATAAAATAAGAAGCATAAATACCCAATCCAAAACCCTCCCTCCCCCCCCCCAATGGAATTCTCTAATTCACCTCACTATGATACATCAATACACTCTAGGAAACCCATCTTAAGACCTCACTACGGCCCTTAGGATGCAAGGTTTGTAAGTAAGGTTCCTATATATTCATAAACATCAACTTTCGCTTCTCAAATAGCAAAATTGCTGAATAGTAAACTGACAAGACAAGAACATGGGTAGAGATACATGCTTTGGGGAATAAAATCTCTTCCTCTTTGCTTGTAGAAGAGAATTCACATGTGCCTAAATTTAGCATGTTTACGCCTTTGTTTACACAAGAAAGGCGTCATCTCTCTCCAGATCATTTTGGGCTCTCATAGAATTAATTTTGTCCCCCAAAATAACAAATTTAAGGAGCCAATACACTAACCTCCCTCTTTTACTAAGGTGCGCTAAACGCTAATGCGTCCATAGACCAACATGCATGTGTTAGTGTTTAGCGCACGCTAATTCGATTAGCGCAGGATAATCGGTTAGCGCAGTAGCGCAGTAATGTGCCATGCACTAAAATGTTTAGCATAACCTATAGAAATACGGGTTTCTTTCATATATATACAAACCAAAAGTCCCTGTGCTGAAACAAAGTGAAAAGGCCATTACGAAGGCTTACCACCAGTGGCGTAGTGAGGATGAGTGACGCCGGGGACGGTGGCACCCCTCTTCTCCACTCACCTGCTCCTTCCTGACCACCTCCCCCTTACCCCCTCATGCGAGCCCTTTTCCCTTCCCCCATACCTTTTTATTAATTTTCCAGCCGGGAGCAACATCACAAACTTACTGCCTGCATTGTGTCGGCTATCACTCTGATGTCATTTCCTAGGCGCGGGGCCCAGAAGGGATATCAGAGGGAGGCGACAACGAGGCGGACAGCAAGTTCGTAATTCTGCTCGCACAGGGAAAATGAAAGAGGTGTGAGGGAAGGGAAGGGGCAGAGAGGAGGATGGGTGCTGGCACCCCTTCCAAGACCGTGGCCGGGGCAGACCGCTCCCCTCGCTCCTCCCCCTTACCACAGGACATGCACTGGCATCCCGCAGTACATTTGCCTGTGGGCGTGCATATACCACGCATTAATAGAATATTTCCTCATTTTCTCTGAGGAGGCCTGTTTGGGGCTGGAGAGCGGGCATGACAGCGCTAATCAGTTATGATTTAATGGTAAGAAATGGGACTAGATACCAAAATCTTTTCCACAGAGTAATAGTTAATTAAATGCAAAAGCCTCAGTCCCACCACTCCACCGCTGTTAGGATTCTGAACCGTGGGAAGAAATTACGTGGTGACTTTCATCATTGGCTCTTGTGCATTTACCAATAGTCCAATACTAATATCTCTAGTTTTTTATATATATTTAAATATTCATTTTCTATTTTTCTTCAGCTGAAGAAAAATAGAACTATTAACTATTACTCTATGGAAAAAATTTTGATATCTAGTCCCATTTCTTACCATTAAATCATAACAGTATATGGACGGATATTAAGGTTGGAATAATACAACTAACATAGCCATTATTCAAGAGCGCTAATCAGTTAGCATGTACGGGTACGGGTTTAGCGTGTGGGCCCTTACCACTTGCAAAATAGGTGTTGGGAGGGGCTCACACAGTAACTTTTTTATAATGGTCGCACACAGACGGCAAAATTAGCCCACCGCCACTAATTCAGAAAATGGGAAAATCAGCCATTTTGTGGCCGCGGCACAAGTGGCCTTAGTGTGCGAGAAAGACAAACCCCATTGCCCCAGGTGCCTTAGACAGACTGTGAGCCCGCTGGGACAGACAGGGAAAAATGCCTGCGTATCTGAATAAATTCATGTAAACCGTTCTGAGCTTCCTTGGGTGAACGGTATAGAAAACTGAATGAATAAACAAATGTAAGAGGCTCACTAAGGCCACTTTTGCTGCAACTTTAGTAGTAAAATGATCCCATAGTAAATGATGGTATATAAGACCATGGACCCATCCTGTCTGCATAAAATGCTGGCTCACTCTCCCATCACGAATAAAGTGGGGAGCTCAACAGTCCAATATCGCCACCTTCGCCGCTGCTTACAAATGAAGAAGCGCTTAGCAGTCCCAATGACACCAGCCCCAGAAGAAAGAAAACAGGCCTGACATTGTCTCTTTGCCGTCACCCAGCCCAAGGACCTAGAGTGCACCAGCTGGATCGCCTTGTGGATCCCCCCCCCCCCCTCCCAAAGGATCCTTCATACTTAAGTCTTCCGAAGGTGCAATAACGAAGTAAAGGCCAGGCAACTTTATGAATGTCATAATTACTTGCACACATGTGCCGGGGGAGGGGGGGTTCAATTAGAATACCATGGCCTTTCATCAAGCGTCCAAGAAGGAGGGACCAGGGACTGTGTTTGGGGATTAATCTCCCGAGTAGGGTTACCAGACATCTGGATTTCCCCATCTAATTGCCACAAAGGTGCCCAAACTGACCAGGTGACCATTGCATACATCAAGGTAACCCCCTCCCTCACTCCCCCAGTGCTCACTGACATCCTTCCACCACACATATAAATGAGAACGAAAAGGTACATACCTGTCTCTAAAACAGCAGCATCTGGTATGGGGAAGCCTAGTAGAGCTGCACACAGGGGTCTTAAGTAGCCTGGAGTGTGAGCTAGTGAACCATAGAGAGGAGGACCCAGGCCCATAAGCCAATCTAACCACTACATTGATAGTAGAACCTGTGAGGCCACCCAAACCCTACTATACCGCCATGTCCAGGGGTCTGGCCAGCTTTTTGAAACCCGGCACTTTGTCTGGGTTTTGAAAAGCCTTTTCTAAATCACGTCGGGCAAGAGGAAATCCGTGCATGCATGGATGCCATGCAATGACATCACACACATGTGCGCGTGACGTCATCTCGTGGCATCTGCACAGGTGTGGATTTCTTCCTATCTGATGAGAGCATGCAGTGGGGAGAAGGCAGGGCTTGGGTGGGATTGGGGGCAGGACTGGGGCGTAACGGGGTGAGCCTGAGTGGGCCTGGGGGCGGGCCTAGGGGGTCCAGAATTTTCTATAGTCAAATATGGCAACCCTACTCCTGAGGCATAACCTCTTCCAGTGCTAAATGTTAGCATGCCAGTCTCACAGCCACACTATGAAGCGGCTGGTGATTTTGCACAAAGTAAAACCTGGGAGGAGCATGTCACTATTTCTTACTTGCTTCTGAAAGCATAATTTGCGTGAAATATGGGATCATTTAGATATTAATATCACTAGCACATAATATCAAGAATGTTCTTATCCTGAGTTAGCATATGTGTTAGGACATTAATGCATACTGCAGGTGCATGCTTAAAGGCCTCACATTGGCTACTAACTTCTGGTGCTTAGGCCTCTAAATGCATCAATTTTCTGCTGCACTCAGTATAAACACCATTTATTCCCAGGCGTTCGCAAATCACTCCAAAAAAGACCTACAGTATGTAATGTATAAATGTTTAGAGTTGCAATACAAAAATAATGTTGCTTTATTGTTATACATAAGACAAATGCATTATAAAAAGAACCAAAAATAAGAGAGGTTATAACTATATAGATAAATTACAGGTAAATAAGGATATGTGTTCCCCCGTGCATTCGCGGTCCCGGTCATTCGTGGTATTCTCTGACAGTCTCTTCCTGTGCTAAAGTCGGGCTTCTCCAATCAGGAGCTGCGTGTCAAAGCAGCTCCTGATTGGTGAAGCCTGACTTTAGTACAGGAAGAGGTGGTCGGAGCATACCGCGAGTGATTTCCTTCACTCGCCGGCGCTCCAGCTGCCATCTCCTGCCTCCCCACTGTACTTGCAGTTTTTTGATATTCGTGGGAACGGGGAAGTGATGTATAACTCCTACTGACTTACCATTAGTGTATTATCCCTTAGTGATAACCTCTTTGTTGTAGTACTTTGTAAAAAGAGCCTATAAATATGGACTCATATGAGGCAATTCTCTGAAATGCAGCGGTGCAAAATCTGTCTTTAGCTTTATCCAGTTCTCATGGGAAAATATGAGCACACTTCTCCTTTGAAAACTGTCCAAGCAAAAAGTACTAGCAAACATCTACTGTCTACTTTTTTCTGTTTCTACTTATTCCAGCTAAAACATCACAAACAGTTTTGAAAATGTACAACTACATTTGTTGTGGTCTCCTGTGACAAAATCTATCTAGGTTAAAAAAAACCTTTTTGAAAACTGCCCTCACAGAAGCTTAGGCGCCATTTTACTAACCACATTAAGCAGCTAACATAGGCTTAACAGTGGCAAGCGGTTAGGGCCTTCAGGGGATTTGTCCCACCCCCTAAAGGCCCTGAGGGCACTGCTCTGAATTTTATTGGTTGAGCAGGCAATTGGCAGATGATGCTCAGCCAATCAAATTCAGATCGATACTGTCAGGGCCTTCAGGGTAGCTTCGGAGAATCCCTAGGCCAGGAGGCCTGGAATTTTTGTTTGTTTACTTTTTGTTGGATGCAGTTTGACTGGTTGAGCAGGCTGCCTACTCAATAAATCAAACTGCATCAAGCAGAAAGTAAACAAAAAAAAAAAAAACCGGGCTCTAGAGCTGGGGATTCACAGAATTCCATGAAAGTCCTCACCGCACGCCACTGGGTTTCACCATGCAGTAGACATTAGTAATGTCTTCTGCATTAAAAAAAAGGAGCCATGTGGTAAAATTTCAATGTTAGCTGCCCAACTCAGGAGTGGGTGAGAAGTGCTTAGCCCCATTCCGCCCCCCAGAAAGCCTCCTCTCTTCTTCCGGAAGTGCTCCGGCCACGTCTGGAGGGCCTGGAGCATGCGCAGAAGTGTGTGACGTCATCCGCCCATGCTCAAAAGGCTCTCCAGATGTGGCCAGAGCTCATCGGGGGTTTCCAAAACCCGGACAAATGTGGGGTTTTGGAAAGTCCGTCCGGGAGCCCAGGCAGTCTTCTAAAAAGAGGACATGTCCGGATTTTCCCAGATGTCTGGTAACCCTAGGTTTAGAGACCCATGTGACATAGGGGACCAAGGCAATTGCTCTGTTTGCCCACCCTTCATGACACCCCTATAAGGGCCTGATTTTAAAACAGGGCACCTATAGGATGAGTTCAGAAAGGCTCATATATTAAGCCTATTTTATAAAAGACAACTGAAGTCTGAATGTGCCTTTATAAAATAGATTCCTGAAACCACCCCTAGAGCTGTGGTTCCCAACCCAGTCCTAGAGGACACACCAGCCAGTCAGGTTTTCAAGATAGCCTGTCACCTCCGTTATATGCAAATCATTAAGACTATCCCAAAAATCCAACGGGCTGGTGGTCTTCCAGGATAGATTTGGGAGCCACGGCCCTAGAGTGTGCAAATACCAATTTTACACCCTCTCCAAAGTTAGTATAAGAGAATCTGTGTGTGTACTCTATATGCATGTACACATGTTTTCTTAAGATGTGCATGGACATTTCAACTCTACCCCATGAATACCTACATGCTGTATGCACACATGAAATCTTATCGCCATGCCTATTTTGATACATATATATTACCATGCAGTTTTATAGGTTTTATAAATTTTATAAATTAAACCCTCCCCCCCAAAAAAGGTAATTCTATAAACTATTTTTGCACATAAACAGCTTTTATAAAATTACCTTACACTTGAAAGTATGTGCTTTATAATTAGGTGCGTACTTATAAACAACTTTACAGCAAGTGTGTATATGTTGCATACTTTACCTCCTTCAATTTAGGCACAGGTTTTGCAGGATTTGTGCTACTAAGGCCCTCTTTCGATAAGGTGCGCTAACCGATTAGCGCACGCTAAACGCTAACGCGTGCATGCTAGTCTATGGACGCGTTAGCGTGCCTTAGTCAAAGAGGGGGTAAGTGTAAAATAGATGCTTATCTGCTCAATTAACTTAAGCTCCTTGTTATAAATTTACCCCGCTACTACTAATTATTTCCTGGTATGTCTATCAACTTCTCTGTCTCTATGCTTCTCTTCTAGGGCATAAAATATAGGTCTATAAATTTCAGCTGATAGGGCTTTACATGTATATTGCAAAACATTTTCATTGCTTTTCTCTGAGCACATATCCCCTTTCTATATCCTTTCAATGGTAATGCTTTCAGACGTGGGCATATCCTTTACAGTGGCATTATCACCTCTTCATTCCCCTTGTACTTGTGCAAATCTAACATTATTCCATACTGTTGTGCTACCGTGTTATCTTTTGTTTTGGTATTATTCCTAATGGTAATGTTGGATGGGGGAGAGAATTTTATTTTTTATATAGCTTCTGATTGTTTATAAGTGCTTATTTGATTATTATTATTTGTATGTAAATTGTATTGCACTTTTTGTTGGCATTAAAAACTAAATAAAGTTTAAAAAAAGAGCAGCATCGGAGCATTCAGCACTCCGAACCGTGATACAATCCTCTCCCGCAGTTTAGTAAAAGGTGTGGGGGGGAAGGGCGGTAATGTTTCTCAAAAGCACTGCAGTCATCTCCTTGAAAGAATGTATCTCTCTTTAGAAAAATGATTTTGGGGGGTAATGACAGTGATTAATATACTATACTGAACAATGACTACTGTATAAGAATTATGTTTGTGTTCAATACAATACATTATATACAGTCTGAATTATAAATATATAAATAAAATATTTTTAATTAATCTTTGTTACACTTTTCCCTCCATATTCGCGCAGGGTTAGGAGTGGAGCTGACCCGCGAATATGGAAAAAATCACAAATAACTTTTTATATGTTATTCGCGGGGTTTTTTTGTTAAAACCCTTGTGACTCTGAGGAAATTGCGAATAAAAATCAGTGTTCACATTCACGATTGTTTTGGAACACCATGTTATTTATTGCAGTTTTTGCATTACAGTATAAGAAAGTGCTGGGCCAAAGCAAATTTCTCGCTGCACGCTGTAGCAAGTGCTGGGAAAAAGGCGCCAAACTTATTATCGGCACTCTGGGTTGAGGTCATTTGGGGAGGAGCCAGTAAGATAAAAACCTCGAATAATCAAAGTCGCGAGTAATAAAACCTCGAATACGGAGGGAGAAGTGTACTGCAAATTTCTTATTTTATGCATCTTTTCAGACTAGAATTTAAAATAACCCAAGCCTCTTTTATTACGTTTCTTTGCATGTATGCCTTTCATGTTGTAAATGTGTTATTGTAAATACACTACTCTTGGAAAAATAATGAAAGTGGATGGACCTTTCTTATGAAAGTGTACATAGACTGTCTATCATGTATACCTGAACAAGAAAGATCAATAACAGATACATCTAGATAGATAAAATAGAAACATAACTCTATGGAAAGCATATATTTTGTGCTGAGCGTACTGAAACGCAGGTGAACACAACCAGAAGTCATTCTTGCTATTACTACTATCCATTTCTATGTACACAGCACTTTACATTGAAACATTCAAGAGACAGTCCATGCTCAGTAGAGCTTACAATCTAATCGAATAGGCAAGCAGGACAAGTAGGGCGTTTCTCAAGCATGCGCAATATACAAGCAAGTGGGGGTTAGGAGTAGAGAATGTCATGGTGACAAAATTCATCACCGTTCCCGTTCCCGCGGATAACCGCGGGAAATAATCCCATGTCATTTTCTAGTGTCTATTTCAACCTCAGTCCTTCTACACCAACATTCTTAAAAGCAAAGCTTGCGGGTCAGTGGTTGTGCCTAATTATACTCTGATTCTTCCCTCTCTCCTTAAAGAATGACATGAAGATGGTTTCCCGCGGTTATCCGCGGGGACGGGAACGGTGATGAATTTTGTCACCGTGCCATTCTCTAGGAGTTCAAAGTAGCCTCAAAAAAATGGGCTTTTAGGCTGGATTTGAATACTGCCAGGTAAAGAGCTTGATGTACTGACTCAAGCAGTCTGTTCCAGGCACATGGTGCAGCAAGGGAGAAGGAACATAATCTGGAGTTCACCATAGAGGAGAAGGGTACAGATAGAAACATAGAAACATGATGGCAGATAAAAGGTCAAATGGCCCATCTAGTCTGCCCATCCGTATAGGGTCACCAGACGTCCGGATTTCCCCGGACATGTCCAGGGGTCCAGATGGCTTTTCAAAACCCGGCACTTTGTCCGGGTTTTGAAAAGCCTCCTGATATTGCGTCGGGCAGGGAGGAAGTCCATGCATGCGTGGACGCCACACGATGACGTCACAGTTGATGCTCTAGTGAGGCTAGTTTGCTGCAGGTGCCGGCTGTGAGGGATGTTAGATTGAGCTGTAGTCATAAGGGGGCTTTTTTTCTATTTAGGTCATGCTTTGTGGAACTCCTTACCTCACAGAGAGAAGTTTTAAGAGAAGAGCCAACTTCGGTGTGTTTTAGGAAATGTTTGAAAGCACAGGCGTATGGAGTAGATTTATTGGACTGATGAAATGCAAGTAGTTTGTGAGATTTGGATGAAGAAGAATGAAAATTGAGCCTTGGTTTCTGTACGATGTACGGTGTGCTGTGTCTTTCAGGGCTACTTTTACGAAGCCGCATTAGCTGTTAAACGCGCGTAATAGCGTGTGCTAATTTACCGGCCGCACCAGCCGCTACCGCCTTCTCTTGAGCAGGTGGTAGTTTTTCGGCTAGCGCGGGGGTGAGCGCATGCTAAAAAGTTGCGTGCGATAAAGCAGCTAACGCGGCTTCATAAAAGGAGCCCTTAGTCTTTCTTTGTTGGGTGAGCTCTAACTAGGGTCTTTTTTCTATCTCTTGGGGAGGGCTTTGGGGTATCCTATCCTATAAGCCAGGGGTGCCCAATAGGTCGATCGCGATCGACTGGTAGCTCGCCAAGGCAAAGTGAGTCGATCCCAGGACTCACTTTGCCTTGGATATCTATCGAGCCGATCAATCTTCCTCTCCCCGACGTCAATTCTGCCATCGGAGAGGAAGTTCGGGCCAGCCAATCGCTGCCTGGCTGGGCGGAACTTCCTCTCCGACGGCAGAATTGACGTCGGGGAGAGGAAGATTGATCGCCCGAAGCAGAGAGAGCATGGTGCGGCGGCGGCGGCGGCGGCATCAGGACCTGTTATCCATTGGTGGCATTTGGGTCCTGTTCCCCGATGGCAGTGGCAGTGGCTTGGGGAAGGGCAGGCAGAAAGAAAGAAAGGGGGCAGGCAGGGAGACAGAAGGAAAGAAGAGAAACAGAAAAAAAGAAAGGGGGCATGAAGAGAGAAAGAAAGGTCAGGGAGAGAGGAAGAAAAAGTTGGGGGAGGGAATGAGGTGTGGAGGAGAGGAAGCATACAGGCTGAAAGAAAGATTGGATGCACAGTCAGAAGAAGAAAGTGCAACCAGAGACTCATGAAATCACCAGACAAGGTAGGAAAAATGATTTTATTTTAAATTTAGTGATCAAAATGTGTCTGAATTTATATCTGCTGTCTATATTTTACAATATGGTCCCTTTTTACTAAACCACAATAGTGGTTTTTAGCGCAGGGATCCTATGAGCATCGAGAGCAGCGCTGGGCATTCAGCGCAGCTCCCTGCGCTAAAAACTGCTATTGTGGTTTAGTAAAAAGGAGGGGGGTGGGTATTTGTCTATTTTTGTATGGTTGTTACTGAGGTGACAGTGCATAGAGTCATCTGCTTTGACCTCTTTGAAAAAACCCCGGAATAGGAATGATAATTAACAATTCTCTGCGTACAGTGTGCATTGTGTTTTTTTAAAATTTTATTGTTGGTAGATCATTTTGACTTGGTCATTTTAAAAGTAGCTCGCGAGTCAAAAAAGTGTGGGCACCCCTGCTATAAGCAATAGAGTTCTTTTAAATTTTCCTGATTATGTAATTTATTGCTCATCGCTGGCTTCTTGCGTTCAGGCAGTATATAAAAATTTAAGAAACTTGTAAACTTGAGATTATTTGCATGCACTGCCTCCTCCATTGTATGCAAATAGATCTCATGCATATTCATTGTGGAAATCCTGAAAGCCTGACTTGGCGAGGGCCAAGGTTGGTCACCCTTCATGGAGCTCATCTTCTGAATTCCCTGCTCGAAATGTCACAGCAAGCTACTGAAGACTATGAAATGCAAATATTCTCATGCTTTCCAAATTGTTTTAGAATCATTTTAATTGCAATATGAACAACAACAACAAAAAACCCTCGGAAAACAGTATTTTTCAAATAAATTCATTAATAAGGATGTTTATACCATGCACTTAAGCATGTTAAAGAGAACTGTAGCTGTTTATCTGAAGGGTCCGTGACACCCACCATTTTAGAGCATTGGATTTTCGTGTTTGAAGGGTTTCAATGTGCCTATGCTGAGATTACTTTGTTAGTTATGGTTTAACCCTGAAGCAGAGCAGCTTCTCCCTGCTATTGAACCTGTGATTTACTGTAAGCATGAAAAGTGTTTTATAAAAGCACATCTACTAACCTCACTATCCCCAAATCATTGCCTAACACCAAATCAACTGGAAGAACAATTATGAAAGTAAAAGGGGACCAGGAATGAATAAAGCATCCCTTTTCAAAGGCCAGTTCCAGAAGTAATGCTCGGATATCGCCAGCAAGGGGAGAGAGAGCTCGTGTAATAGAGCTCAGGTACAAATCGGAGCATAAATGAAAACATCTGAGAGACTGTTACATATTACTTCATGCTGCACAAAATTACATTGACTGCCGGTTGAGGCTACGATTATATTGAAATTTGCTTGTTTATGCTATAAGATGTTGCTAGCTTTTTTCCTACTTATCTCTTAAATCATTTTGCCTTTCCAGTAAGTTCTTGACAAACACGTGGATCTTCCCTGTTTTCTTTTCCAAATTTGAAAGGATGTACTCATAAAAGATTTTTGAATAAAACTTTATCCTGTCAGGCTGGTGTCTGGAGTAAAACTATAAGTGATCTACTCTTGAATGCTTTTTCATACCAAATATACAACAAATTTGTTTAAGATTTTTCAATGACATATTTTATAAATTTGCTTATACAGTGGAACCTTGGTTTACGAGTATAATTCGTTCCAGAAGCATGCTCGTAAACCAATTTACTCGTATATCAAAGCGAGTTTCCCCTTAGGAAGTAAGGGAAATTCACTTGATTCGATCCCCCCCACCACCGAGGCCATCGGCGCTGCTCCACCTTACCCCCACCCCCAAGGCCACCGGTGCTGCTTCACACACACACACACCCCATGATCAGGCATCCCCCCCCCCCCATTCGCATCGACACCCCCCCGCCACAAACCAGCATCCCCCACTCACCCACCCACCCAAACACAATCTCTTATCCCGATCCGGCACCAGCACCAGCACCAACGCACAGGACATGCCGGTGCTGGTGCCCAAAGATCCTCCCTCTTGCTTGGGCTGGGCCTCGAGCATGCGCAGATGCTCGAGGCCCAGCCCAAGCAAGAGGGAGGATCTTCGGGCACCGGCATGTCCTGTGCGTTGGTGCTAGTGCCGGTGCCAGATTGGGGTAAGAGATTGCGTTAGAGTGGGTGGATGGGTGAGTGGGGGATGCCAGATCGTGGCAGGGGGGGGCAATGCGAGCGGGGGGATGCCGGATCGCAGGGAATGGGATGCTGGATCGCGAGGGGGAGGGGGGCTCACAAATTGAGTCAATGCTCGGTTTGCGAGGCACGATTTGCAGGAATGTTTTGCTCATCCTGCAAAACACTCGCAAACCATATTACTTGCAAACTGAGGTTTGACTGTATATGTATTTTCACTAGTTTGTACAGATTCTGTTGATGTGCACAGTTCTGGAGACCGCACCTTCAGAAAGATATCAAGAGGATGGAGTTGGTCCAGAGGAAGGCTACTAAAATGGTGCATGGTCTTCATCATAAGGCTTATGGGGACAGACTTAAAGATTTAAATTTTTATACTTTGGAGGAAAGGCGGGAGAGGGGAGATATGATTGATACATTTAAATACCTATATGGCGTAAATGAGCATGAGTCAAGTCTCATTTGAAAGGAAGCTCTGTAATGAAAGGGCATAGGATTAAGTTAAGAGGTAATAGGCTCTGGAGTAATCTAAGGAAATGCATTTTTACAGATTTTTAGAAATGTAAAAATATATTTTTACATGTGGCGCTGCAGAAAGTGGGTTTGGCCTGCCTTTTTGATTTAGCAGCACATGCCACCAAGAGGAAGAAACAACTCTGACATGAAAGCACAACAGATAAGAAGTGCTCCCCATTCCGACTGAATGGTCATGTACCTGAGGCTCCGTAAGAAGAAACAACCCCCTACTCCACCCATAGAGTTTTTACATTTGCTCAAAGAGTTCAGAGATGACTAGCAACAAGAGGCAGTAAGTCTGGCAATCTTGAACCACCTGCCAGGGCTTCTGACAGAAGAATGAAATGGCTGGCTTCCCAGTGTGTATTAGGCCTAGACCAAAAGAAGCCTCCCCAAGACCAAAAGATAGAGCTATACCCATTCCAAAGGTTGAGAGTAACAGTGACTATGGTGTGACTATGGACTAAAAGGAGGCAACATGAGCACTTTGGAGTAGAGAGAGAAACAGCTTGCCTCTCTCTAGTAAGCAGATCGGTGGAAACTATCTCTATACTCCTTAATCAGAAAGGGATTCTTTACTCTCTGTAAACTCAGATCCATTAAAGCTTACTTCGATACATCGGCATTCAGAACCCTAGTTCAATCCCTCGTACTAAGTCTACTTGACTACTATAACATCGCTTATTTAGCAATTTCCCAAAAGAATATGCAACGTTTACAATTGATGCAAAATGCAGCAGTCAGACTGATCTTTGGGCTGAGGAAGTTTGACCACGTGACACCCTACTACCGGCAGCTGCATTGGCTGCCAATGGCGGCGCGCGTAAAGTTTAAATTTGCCTGCTTCTGCTTTAAAGCACTACACGGACTTGCCTCTAAATACATAACTGACCTTTTCTTCTTCTCAGCCAACAGACACAAGAGAAGCTCACATTCCAATTTCGTTTCCCCCCCCCCAGTTCGAGGTTCTAAACTGAAAAAACACCATGAGCACCTTCTCTCACACCAGACAGCATCGTGGGGTAGAGACCTAGAAAATTGCTTTCGCCCACTACTTATGGGGAATTTAGGAAACGTCTAAAAACACACTTGTTCCTAAAGCATCTAGACAACTGATCCTCTCTTCTCTCTCCCCTCTATAGTGATTAACTTGTCCTTTTGATCACTCTCTCCTCAACAATGAATTTCCTGTCCTATTAATTCTCTTTCTTCCGCCCCTCTTAAAGTCAATTCAATTTGTTACCTTTGCTTAATCTTCTGTAAACCGCATAGAACTTCACGGTATTGCGGTATATAAGCTGTTATTATCTATGTATATAAAATCGGATGTATGTATGTATGTGCCGCGATCACGCAAAACGGCTTGACCGATTTGAACGAAACTTGGTATGCAGATCCCTCACTACCCGGGATGATATGTTCTGGGGGTCTCGCGGCCCACCTGCACACGTGGGCGGAGCTACAAACAGATAATCGGATTTCACCCATTCATGTCAATTGAAAAAATGTAAAACAGCTGCCAACGCAAAAACGGCTTGCCCGATTTGAACGAAACTTGGTATGCAGATCCCTCACTACCTGGGGTGATATGTTCTAAGGGGTATCGCGGCCAACCTGCACACCTGGGCGGAGCTACAAACAGAAAATCATATTTCACCCATTCATGTCAATGGAAAAAATGTAAAAACTGCCTCCGCAAAACCGGCTTGCCCGATTTGAACGAAACTTGGTATGCGGATCCCTCACTACATGGGGTGATATGTTCTGGGGGTCTCACGGCCCATCTGCACATGTGGACGGAGCTACAAACATAAAATCAGATTTCACCCATTCATGTCAATGGAAAAAATGTAAAACAGCTGCCAACGCAAAAACGGCTTGCCCGATTTGAACGAAACTTGGTATGCGGATCCCTCACTACCCGGGATGATATGTTCTGGGGGTCTCGCAGCCCAACTGCACACGTGGGCGGAGCTACAAACAGAACTTCAGATTTCACCCATTCAAGTCAATGGAAAAAATGTAAAAAGCTGCCATTCTCACTGTGACCAATTTGGACGAAACTTGGTATGCAGATCCCTCACTACCTGGGGTGATATGTTCTGGGGGTCTCGCGGCCCACCTGCACACGTGGGCGGAGCTACAAACAGAAAATCAGATTTCACCCATTCATGTCAATGGAAAAAATGTAAAAACTGCCTCCGCAAAACCGGCTTGCCCGATTTGAACGAAACTTGGTATGCGGATCCCTCACTACATGGGGTGATATGTTCTGGGGGTCTCACGGCCCATCTGCACATGTGGACGGAGCTACAAACATAAAATCAGATTTCACCCATTCATGTCAATGGAAAAAAATGTAAAACAGCTGCCAACGCAAAAACGGCTTGCCCGATTTGAACGAAACTTGGTATGCGGATCCCTCACTACCCGGGATGATATGTTCTGGGGGTCTCGCAGCCCAACTGCACACGTGGGCGGAGCTACAAACAGAACTTCAGATTTCACCCATTCAAGTCAATGGAAAAAAATGTAAAAAGCTGCCATTCTCACTGTGACCAATTTGGACGAAACTTGGTATGCAGATCCCTCACTACCTGGGGTGATATGTTCTGGGGGTCTCGCGGCCCACCTGCACACGTGGGCGGAGCTACAAACAGAAAATCAGATTTCACCCATTCATGTCAATGGAAAAAATGTAAAAAGCTGCCATTCTCACAGTAATTCACAAACGGCTTGACCGATTTGAACGAAACTTGGTATACAGATCCCTCACTACCTGGGGTGATATGTTCTGGGGGTCTCGCGGCCCACCTGCACACATGGGCGGAGCTACAAACAGAAAATCAGATTTCACCTATTCATGTCAATGGAAAAAATGTAAAAAACTGCCATTCTCACAGTAATTCCAACTACCTGGGGTGATATGTTCTGGGGGTCTCGCGGCCCACCTGCACACATGGGCGGAGCTACAAACAGAACATCAGATTTCACCCATTCATGTCAATGGAAAAAATGTAAAAACTGCCTCCGCAAAACCGGCTTGCCCGATTTGAACGAAACTTGGTATGCGGATCCCTCACTACATGGGGTGATATGTTCTGGGGGTCTCACGGCCCATCTGCACATGTGGACGGAGCTACAAACATAAAATCAGATTTCACCCATTCATGTCAATGGAAAAAATGTAAAACAGCTGCCAACGCAAAAACGGCTTGCCCGATTTGAACGAAACTTGGTATGCGGATCCCTCACTACCCGGGATGATATGTTCTGGGGGTCTCGCAGCCCAACTGCACACGTGGGCGGAGCTACAAACAGAACTTCAGATTTCACCCATTCAAGTCAATGGAAAAAATGTAAAAAGCTGCCATTCTCACTGTGACCAATTTGGACGAAACTTGGTATGCAGATCCCTCACTACCTGGGGTGATATGTTCTGGGGGTCTCGCGGCCCACCTGCACACGTGGGCGGAGCTACAAACAGAAAATCAGATTTCACCCATTCATGTCAATGGAAAAAATGTAAAAAGCTGCCATTCTCACAGTAATTCACAAACGGCTTGACCGATTTGAACGAAACTTGGTATACAGATCCCTCACTACCTGGGGTGATATGTTCTGGGGGTCTCGCGGCCCACCTGCACACATGGGCGGAGCTACAAACAGAAAATCAGATTTCACCTATTCATGTCAATGGAAAAAATGTAAAAAACTGCCATTCTCACAGTAATTCCAACTACCTGGGGTGATATGTTCTGGGGGTCTCGCGGCCCACCTGCACACATGGGCGGAGCTACAAACAGAACATCAGATTTCACCCATTCATGTCAATGGAAAAAATGTAAAAAGCTGCCATTCTCACTGTGACCAATTTGGACGAAACTTGGTATGCAGATCCCTCACTACCTGGGGTGATATGTTCTGGGGGTCTCACGGCCCACCTGCACACGTGGGCGGAGCTACAAACAGAAAATCAGATTTCACCCATTCATGTCAATGGAAAAAATGTAAAAAGCTGCCATTCTCACAGTAATTCACAAACGGCTTGACCGATTTGAACGAAACTTGGTATACAGATCCCTCACTACCTGGGGTGATATGTTCTGGGGGTCTCGCGGCCCTCCTGCACACGTGGGCGGAGCTACAAACAGAAAATCACATTTCACCCATTCATGTCAATGGAAAAAATGTAAAAAGCTGCCATTCTCACAGTAATTCAAAAACGTCTTGACCAATTTGAACGAAACTTGGTATGCAGATCCCTCACTACCTGGGGTGAAATGTTCTTGGGGTCTCGCGACCCCCCTGCACACGTGGGCGGAGCTACAAACAGAAAATCGGATTTCACCCATTCATGTCAATGGAAAAAATGTAAAAAGCTGCCATTCTCACAGTAATTCACAAACGGCTTGACCAATTTGAACGAAACTTGGTATGCAGATCCCTCACTACCTGGGGTGATATGTTCTGGGGGTCTCGCGGCCCTCCTGCACATGTGGGCGGAGCTACAAACAGAAAATCAGATTTCACCCATTCATGTCAATGGAAAAAATGTAAAAGCTGCCATTCTCACTGTGACCAATTTGGACGAAACTTGGTATGCAGATCCCTCACTACCTGGGGTGATATGTTCTGGGGGTCTCTCGGCCCACAACTCTATGTTGCTTGCTCAAGGGTGGGTTCACCCAACAATTTATATGTTCTTGCTCCTGGAGGTGAAACTAAAAATTTTGTTTATTATCATGTTTTGCGTTAGTTGTATTGTATTCATTTTGTCAAATATTTCACATTATAATTTGAATATTGTACTTTTTATTAAGCTGTAAAACAATAATTTCATTCACCACTATAAAGTATCTTTATTTGAATCCATTTACAGTGTTATTGCTATAATTAAATACCCGTGCAACGCCGGGTCATCAGCTAGTTATTATTACTATACTCCTCCTTTTCCTACTCCTGACACCCGGCCTGCCTCCTGTGTAAAAAACGATCCCTGGATAACATACAAGGCCAAGGGTTACAGAACCGTCACCTCTAACACCAACCAGTAGGAAGGTACTCCACCTCTGCCGGGTACCTCCCCAAGGGGATTGTGGACCTCCTTATGATTACATAGATCAAGCATTCTCCCTTGGCCACCTAAGCTGCTCCTTTATTCATCTGAAACCTCTAGAGATTTGCCCCTACTACTTGGAGATGATAAGTAGTAGTAGTAGCAAGAGGGAGTAAGCAACCTTAACCACTGAGTCACTGCTCAGTTCACAGCCCACAGTACTCACAGACTCACATCAGGGATATCTCACTGCTATATCTCATTAAAACTAGCAGCTTCAAGATTGGCGGAATACAGGAGGACTTAGGTATCTGTTTAGTGCCTGTACTAACGGGGTGTATCATCTCATCTGAGATAATGGGATCCAGTGATAACCTGCGAAGAACCAATGGATTCTGGCCAAAAATAAGACATTCCATTTGCCCTAGAGAAATGGAACGCCAAAGGGACCCAAACCATCCCAGACAAAGGAAAGTCTGGATCATGCCTGAGACCTCCTATATCTTGTTCTGGTCTTTTTGCTCTCCACCTGAGGATGGCCTACTGGAAAAGCCAGAAAGTCTCCAGAAAGGGCAAGGCGTGCCGAGAACTGCTAAGCTGCCATAATCAAAGGTCTGATGACTGAGGGGAAGAGATTCCAGGGAGATGGAGGGTGAGGAAATACCCAGATCCCCCACAAATTTACTCCCAAAGCTGCCATCACGTGAGAGGGCTGTGCTGCCACACTGATGGGAAGAACAGACATAGGTAGCCAAAGATGGTGGCTTCAGCCCACCAAAATTCCACCGATGCACCTGTCCCAATGCCCTGTGCAACCTTTTGTGAGGATGTGGCCAGTCCCACTGTCGGCGAAAAGGTATGGTTGTCAGCATCCAGCCACTTGCTGGTCCCTTTCTGCTCCCCCATCACGAGCATCGACTGGCACCTCCGCAGAATCAGCAATCAATGTGGGCAAATACAAAAGATAGTACTTACAGTTCCTGTCAGTGACCCCAGGCAAGCACTCCACTATCACTGCAGGAATAAGCTAGTCTCCACTGGATCCTAGTGATGTTCAGTCTTTGTGCTTCAAAGTGCACCTCCACAATTCTTTTTTCTTTTCCGAGGCGGAGCAAGGGAGAAATCTCCAAGGAGGACTGAAAGGGGAAAAGAAGGGACCTTAAAAGTGACAAATCCCCTGGACCGGATGGAATTCACTCGAGAGTATTAAAGGAACTGAAGGTAGAAATCGGAGAACTACTGCAAAACCTTGCTAACCTGTCAATTAGAACTGGACAGATACCGGACGACTGGAAGATAGCAAACGTCACCCCAATTTTCAAAAAAGGATCAAAAGGAGAGCCGGGCAACTACAGACCAGTGAGTCTTACGTCTGTCTCTAGAAAGATGGTTGAAGCACTGATCAAAGATAGCATAGTCCGGCACTTGGATACACACAACCTGATGAGAGCCAGTCAACACGGCTTCAGGAAAGGGAAGTCATGCTTCACAAATTTACTACAATTCTTAGAAACAATAAACAAACAAATCGATAACGGGGAACCAGTGGACATAATATACTTGGACTTCCAGAAAGCGTTCGACAAAGTTCCACACGAAAGACTTCTCAGGAAATTACAAAGCCATGGAATAGAGGGAGACATACTAAGGTGGATAGGCAAATGGCTGGAAAACAGAATGCAGAGGGTGGGCATAAATGGGAAGCTCTCAGACTTGGAGAAAGTGACTAGCGGTGTGCCCCAGGGCTCGGTTCTTGGGCCCATCTTATTTAATATTTTCATCAACGACCTAGAAAAAGGAACGTCCAGTGAAATCATCAAGTTTTCAGACGACACAAAGTTATGTCGGGTAATCAGATCACAAAAGGACAGCGAGGAACTAAAGAGAGATTTGAGCCAGTTAGAGACATGGGCAGAGAAATGGCAGATGAAGTTTAATGTGGAAAAATGCAAGGTATTGCATTTGGGCAGAAAGAACAAGGAGCACGAGTATAGAGTGTCAGATGCAACTCTGGGTAAGAGCGAACAAGAAAAGGACTTGGGGGTACTTATAGATAGGACCCTCGGCACAACCATCGGCACAATGCGCGGCAGCGGCAAAGAAAGCAAATAGAATGTTGGGCATGATAAAGAAGGGAATCACAAGTAGATCAGAGAGGGTCATAATGCCGCTTTATAGAGCAATGGTCAGACCACACTTGGAATACTGTCTCCCTACCTAAAGAGGGATATAAAACTGCTGGAGAAGGTGCAGAGGCGAGCAACGAAGCTAGTTAAAGGTATGGAGAACTTGAACTACAAAGAACGACTTAAAAAACTGGGACTATTCTCCCTTGAGAAGAGGAGACTGCGAGGGGATCTGATTGAGACTTTTAAAATAATAAAAGGAATCGACAAGATAGAGCAGGATAAAAAGTTATTTACGATGTCAAATGTGACCAGGATAAGAGGTCATGGACTGAAGCTGAGGGGGAACAAGCCCAGGACAAATGCCAGGAAGTTCTGCTTTACGCAGCGAGTGGTGGATACCTGGAACGCTCTCCCGTTGGAGGTTGCTGCGAAACCCACCGTTCTAGGATTTAAGGGCAAGTTAGATGCACATCTCCTCGAAAGATGCATAGAAGGATACGGGTGACTAAGTTTTTGCCAGGTTACACCTGGCTGGGCCTCCGCGTGAGAGGATCGCTGGACTTGATGGACCTAAGGTTTGATCTGGAGATGGCAGTTCTTATGTTCTTATGACCTGGTGCCACCAGGTTTGCACCCAGGCCAAGAAGAACTGCAGCCAACCCCCAAGCTCAACTAGACCTGCTTGCCAGGCCAGAAGCCCATAGATAATCCAGAGCTGCACAGAATGTTCTTATTTATATAGTAGACAGAAAGAATACTGGAACTGAGGCTGCTGCACAGGAGACTAGATGGCAGAATTCTGGTGTTCTCTCTATCTCTATCTGCTGGTAGATTGGCATAACCCACAAGTCTCTGGATTGATCTATGGGACACTATGGAAAGAGACATTTAAATATCTACGTGACATAAATACGCATGAGACGAGTCTCTTTCAGTTGAAAGGAAACTCCAGTGTGAAAGAGCATGAGATAAAGTTAAGAGGTGATAGGCTCAGGAGTAATCTAGGGAAATTCTTCTTTACAGAAAGGATGGTAGATGCATAGAATAGTCTCTCAGTAGAGGTGGTAGAGACAAAGACGTGTCTGAATTCAAGAAAGTGTGGGACAGACATGTGGGATCTCTTAGGGAGAGGAGGAAATAGTGGATGCTGTGGATGGTCAGCTGTGCATGGACCTTTATCTGCTGTCAAATTTCTATGTTTCTAAGGCTATACTATGGAAACTAGCTACTATGTAAGGTTTGTTCTTCTAAGATTTAGACTGTCTTTAAAAAGGAACCTACAGTTTATCTTTTATCCCAAAATTATCAAAGCACAGAGCAAAATAATGTTTACTTACCCAAAGAAATGTCCTCCTCTCCTCTCAGAAACTAAAGGTTGCTTAAGCTTTTGAATTGGCCCATTTGGATGTATATTTCATATGTGAAAGCCACTTAAAAGCATATTTTTTCCTCATCAGTTTCCCTGGAAGTATGTGATATATTCCCTCTGCTAAAATAAATTAATTTCCAGTGCTTTCCAAGTGCTGGCAGCAGCACTTTTGTTTATGGTCTTCTGCTGGGATCTGACAAGTAGAACAAAGGCGATACCTTTGTTTTCCATTATGGCAGTGCTCAGCTGCTAGGTCACCTATATTGAAATGTAGCAGTTCTGTTTTACATGTGAGAGTCCTAATGGCAGACTGTAAGCAAAGTTAACATTTTTAGGATAAAGAGAAAACAGATGCTCTGGAGAACCCCATGTAAAAGAAGGGGCTCTGACAGGGTAAAGAAACGTTGAATTAACCTCTATAATATAATCAAACCGTGTCCGAAGACAGATCTACAGGTATCCAGAGGTCCAATAAAATGCATTACACAACCTGTTTTGCTGTCTTTAAATAAGGGACCAATATGGTCACAAATCTTTTTTATGTGCAGGATATCATTATTGGGAACCTTTTACTGAGAGAGTTGTTTTCCACTAAAAGTACCTCAGGGAAGCTATCGCTATGTTGATCTATTACAAAAAAAATGAACCGCCAGCAGCAGTATGAAGGGGTCAAGACAATGATGGACTATAACACTCTAAAGATAATATCAGCCAAGAAAGAAGAGGTGCAATTTTGCTACTGAATCAGCAGCAATGGATGATATTGCTGAAAACTGCCAGACTTTTGTCAGAGAGTGAAGGACAAGTTCAAACCAGCCTCTCTCTCAATGTATTTTATTCATATAACATAAGCAGGTATGCAATTGGCTTAATCAAATAGGATGTCCTGGTGGGAAATAAAATTCTCTCTAAAATACCAGCATTCATGCTATAATACCATTAGAGACAATAACAAAAGGTTTATGCAGGTAAACATTAAAACGCGGTTTGATTACAAAGCGCAACGAATTTTAACTTTTTTTCTGGGGCAAGAAGAAAATTAGGTTTACTTTATAGAATTTGACTTCCTTTGTATGAAAATGGCCTCAGTTTTCTCCTATCACATATTGGGCTCCTTTTACAAAGGTGAGCTAGCATTTTTAGCGCACACACAAGATTAGCGCACACTAGTCGAAAAACTACCGCCTGCTTAAAAGGAGGCGGTAGCAGCTAGCACACGGGGCATTTTAGCGTGTGCTAAAACCGCTAGCGCACCTTTGTAAAAGGAGCCCATAGTTTTTCAGCATATTGCAAATATTTATAGCATGAGAAGTCATGATGTAATGCATTGCGCCGATTTAAGAGTTCCTATAAATATTATTTTCTAGAATCGTTTTGCTGTTGAAGTGTGTTTATAAACGAGATTAGGAGCATCTCTAATTAATGTCCAGCAACAGTCAGCCAGAATTGATGAATTCCATCTGCCGATATCGTTTCTCCATTGTAGCAATATCCTTTCCCCGTGCTCATCACTAACACTACCAAGATTATCGGGGGGAAAAAAAATCTAATTTGAGGCAAACTGTTTTAATATTTCAGAAATTGTTATAACATTTACTCCAAGTCTTAGAAAATATAGCGAAAATGTTAATTTTTGCATTATAATGCTCTTTTGCCAAAAATCTGAGAGTTATACCGAAAAATTAAGGTCAGTTTTGAATTCAGCAACTCCAAATCACTATAGAACACCCACTACAATTCATGCCTCAAAACCTCTGTTGCACAGTGTTATTATTCATGCTACTGTGGGTAAAAGTGGTGGGATAGATTAGGGGTAGGGAAATATGAACACTACTTCCCAGTGTGCATTTTGTATCTGCATCAGAAAGTATATAGGTATTATCAAAATTGTCCTCACTAAAGGATATAATAAATAATAATAAAAATAAAATTTATTTATAACCCGCAATACCTTGCAGTTCAGAGCGGTTTACATCGAGAATTTGCCAAACGCAGTGAAATACATACATAAACATATTCAATACATGACTGAAATTTCATAAACAAATTTATCAAATAAATAAGTCTTCAGGGATTTTCTAAATGTTTGTTAAGAAAATGAGTTCAAGAGCAAGTCACTTATGGTTTTGTTCCAAACACTGGCCTGATAAGATAAGGTTTTATCCAGAAATCTTTTAGAAGTGCATTTTTTCAATGTTGGAAACAATAACAAAAAATTTGCATATGCGTATCGAGAATTAACTGAAAAAAATCAAAATGATTCAAAAGATAAATAGGTGCAAGGCCTACCAATGTCTTGCAGCATAGACATGTAGATTTAAATATAATTCTAGCCTCGGCTGGTAACCAATGTAATTTTCTGTAATATGTCCAGATTTTTGCAAACCATAAATCAAATGTATAGCTGTATTTTGAATAATTCTCAGTCTCCTGACGTTTTTTTTTAATAAGATCCCAAATAGATAATATTACAGTAATCCAAAGTGGTCAATATAAGAGATTGGGATCAGCAATCTGAAGAACAAAAAATCAAAATATGACTTCAGTGAACATAGTTTCCATAGAGTGTAATAACATTTCTTTACCAAAATATCAGTGTGGGCTTCAAAAGTTAAAGACTGATTTAGGATCGACTCCTGAGTACTTTATAACAGAGGGATACGCCGTTACTTTATCATATCTCGTCTGTGGGGTGTACTCCTGGACGCTATACAACACACCAAAACTTGGGGATCCTTTTACTAAGGTGCGCTGTCGTTTTTAGCGCACGCACAAAATTACCGCGTGGTACACTTCTAGAATAACGCCAGCTCAATGCTGGCGTTAAGGTCTAGCGCGCGTGTTCCTAATGCACTTTAGTAAAAGGAGCCCTTAAATTAATTAAAACCATCTGTGTATGACTTCTATGACACCCAACTAACCTCCCATATTTTATAAACAAATTAACCTCATGTCTCTGCCAGGCATGCTCTGCCATCTCTAGATACTATGGAGCCAGTATTCAGAACAATTTAGTCAGCCACTGATCAGTTAAATCGCTTGGTTGGGGCTAGCTGCTGATTTTTACTGGCACTTAACCTGCTAAGTGCTACTGAATATCACAGTTAGTGTAGTACACAAAACTGGCTATCTTGGGGGAGAGGATTATGAGAGTAGGGTCAGCATTTGGCCAATTAAGTTCTGATATTCAGAACTTAATTGGCCAGGGTTAGCACATAAATGGGACCGCATAAATTTCTGTTCTATTTTTAGGCCGTAACCCATGGCCACTTCAGTGATGAAGCAGCTATGTGTTAGCTGGCTTCAAACTAACCGGATATTCAAAGCCAAAGCCTGCACAGTTCCTGGCTTTGAATATCTGGGAATAATGCCATTGGCAATGAACAAAAAATCTTGCTGCCAATGGCTGAATATTGGCCCCTGTTGTTGTTAGGTACCATCGACTCATGCTCGAGTCCTAGTGACTTGATGAATTGCGGATCTTACAAAGAACTTGATTTTGTGCTAGCCCGGAAAGGTCCCCCAGCTTCTTCTTCTGACCCCTAGCTGTTGGTATATCTAGTTATGTATTTCTTTACATTGAGGATTAAATCAGATGCTTAAGTGGGTGACATCCTCCCAGAACAACAGAAAGGAGAAGATATATTTTCTCACATAACTCAACTGAGTATGAAGTTCTGTGTATATGCAGCCCTTCTCACATAATGATCCCCTGAGTCTCTTAGGGCCTGTTTTTGTTTTGGTTTGGTTTTAATTCTTTATTCATTTTTAAAACTTTCAATAAGTGCAATATAAGATAAAATCATTTTACACATTAACATCACTTAATATTCCATCAGAATCTAATTCACATCTAATATCACCCTACCCCCCCCTTACACCTAACAATTGTACTTAAACATAAGAAAACATGAAGTATCCCCACCTCCCTCCCCGCCTTGGACGTGTATGAACAAAGGGAAAAACCAATATTCATTCTGTACAATATTTTGTTAATGGCTCCCAAACATCCTTAAATTTCTTAAAATGCCTTTGCTGTATATATACCCATAGAGATTTAAAGGACTGTTGCCCTGCGGCAGCCGCTAGCATGGCTTTGTGAAACAGGCCCTTAGGTTTTTTCTTTATGCTGTGCCATACAGACATGAAAACCAAGTTCTCCTGTTACTGTCTTCCAATGTTCTTATCATGCAAATAGATGCAAGTAATATACTTTTCTTTTCTTCACTCTCTGCAAATGGGGTGGCATGGGTGGTTTTGGGGATAGTTTTTCTTAGAAGTTTTAAGAATATCCTTTGCATTGTGATGATATTGTTTGTGAACAGACTTGTTAGAATTTATATTCTCACTTGCTTAAATGTATGTTTAATATATAAAAATTTTTAATAAAATTTTGGAACTTAAAAAAACACAACACTTTTCTTTTGTTGATTTATTAATTTTATTTTCCTGTGCAGGAATTTGGGATTCCCACTCTGCTCTCAGTGTGGTAGCATCATCAAAAAATTTTACATACAATCTAGGGGGAAATTCTCAAGATATCTCCTAAAGTTAGGTTCCTAAAATGTGTGCATCCCCAAATTCTATAAATGACACCTAGGGCTCCTTTTACGAAGGTGCACTAGCATTTTTAGCGCATGCACCGGATTAGCATGCGCTAAAGCACGCGCTAGCTGAAAAACTACCGCCTGCTCAAGAGGAAGCGGTAGCGGCTAGCACACGCGGCATTTTAGCATGCGTTATTCCACGCATTAAGGCCCTAATGCGCCTTCGTAAAAGGAGTCCCTAAAGTTGGGCGTGCAAATGTATGCCTAGTTACAGAATAGGGTTAGCTAAGCATGCAACATAATTAACTAATTGGTCCTAAATTGACACTAATAGTATAATTACATAGCTTTCATTAACCCTAATTAGCATATTTTGACAAGAGGTCAGGCCCACTTTCAGCCAATCAAAAGCGAGGATTTATTTATTATTTATTTATTTTATAAATTTATATACCGTTTTGTTCCAAAAGCGGTTTACAAATGGTTACATACCTAAGATATTATACAATTCAAAACTAAGGGCTCCTTTTGCGAAGCCGCGTTAGCGTATTTATCGCACGCACCTTTTTAGCGCGCACTAACCCCCGCGCTAGCCAAAAAACTACCGCCTGCTCAAGAGGCGGTAGCGGCTAGCGCGGCCGGTAGATTAGGTGGCATATCATAATTGCTTTGTACTGAATTCTGAATGCTATAGCGATCTGTCTAATGGCTAGAACACACCGACGGTGGCATTAAAGTTTTTGAAACAACTGAATGCCCATTTCCTGATGAAGCTCTTTAGAACACTATAGAGCAAAACAGAGATCTTCCGTTGTGTTTCATCTATTCAGCTTGTCAGAATAAAATCCAAGCTAAGTATTATATAGATTACTAGCTGATGCCCCGGAGTTGCACGGGTATTTAATTATAGCAATAACACTGTAAATGGATTCAAATAAAGATACTTTATAGTGGTGAATGAAATTATTTTTTTACAGCTTAATAAAAAGTACAATATTCAAATTATAATGTGAAATATTTGACAAAATGAATACAATACAACTAACGCAAAACGTGATTATAAAAAACATTTTTAGTTTCACCTCCTGGAGCAAGAACATATAAATTCTTGGGTGAACACACCCTTGAGCAAGCAACATAGAGTTGTGGGCCGCGAGACCCCCAGAACATATCACCCCAGGTAGTGAGGGATCTGCATACCAAGTTTTGTTCAAATCGGTCAAGCCGTTTTTGAATTACAGTGAGAATGGCAGCTTTTTACATTTTTTCCATTGACATGAATGGGTGAAATCTGAATTTATGTTTGTATCTCCGCCCACGTGTGCAGATGGGCTGCGAGACCCCCAGAACATATCACCCCAGGTAGTGAGGGATCTGCATACCAAGTTTCTTTCAAATCGGTCAAACCGTTTTTAATAACTGTGAGAATGGCAGCTTTTTACATTTTTTCCATTGACATGAATGGGTGAAATCTGATTTACTGTTTGTAGCTCCGCCCACGTGTGCAGGTGGGCCGCGAGACCCCCCAGAACATATCACCCCAGGTAGTGAGGGATCAGCATACCAAGTTTCGTTCAAATCGGTCAAGCCGTTTTTGCGTGATCGCCGCACATACACACACACACACACATACACACATACATACCTCCGATTTTATATATATATATAGATGGCCCTCTTTTACAAAGGCGCGCTAAGTGTTTTAGCGTGGATTTAGCACACTAAATCAACGTGTGCGCTAACCGCTAACACGTTCATAGAATACCATGCACGTGTTAGCGTTTAGCACGTGTTTAGCGTGCACTAAAAAGTTAAGAGCACCTTTGTAAAAGAGAGGGTAAATTATGGGTCGCCGTAAAAAAGAAAAATTGAAGAAATAACATAAGAAATCTTAAATGAACACAAATGGGTGATTTATTTAAAAGTCTAATATTTTACACAATTATTAGTTTATAAGAACATTTCAGATTTATGAAAATAAAAAAAATTAAAAAGAGACATTTTGACCAGTGATAGCTCACATTTAGGTCACTTACTAAGACAAGTTTTAATAGCAAGCAACCGCGAGCACTTGAGGTCTTTTAGTCTCTAAAAATTTACAAAAATATAAAACAATAGAGACCGGCTCATTACAGCATATGCCTTTTTTCAATTGGATAATTCTGGCCAGGCCATGTTCTCTTTTCAAGAAGATGGCATGCACTGCAAATTTCTATGTTACTTCTTGTTTCATACTACTTGCCGCCATCTTGGATGGATCACATCACAGAAAGTGATATCGATAGCCCAACACTTTCCTCCTGAGAATCGTGCAGTTTGTTTTTCCCCATCCTTTCAGAAAATTCAGAGCATGAGAAAAAAAATAAAATTCAACTTTTTTAAGCACCAGAAAAACCATCAGGGTTTCTCTCTCTGTAAGCACACACATAGTCATAGCTTGCTGACATCCTCTCAACAATCTCTCGCTCTGCTTTTGTTTAACCAAAGACTTTTCTGTGTTTTTGCATACATCACCTCCCCTCCTCCACACACACACCCCTTCCTCTGCCTTACACTGTGAAACAACAGTGTGGAATTAAAACAACATGTAAGGTAGAACTCTGTAAGAAAATAATTTTTTTAACTCACTCTTTTTTCTCATCAGCATGCTCTTGAAAGCTTTGGTAAGACAGCACCCATGCCCTCTACCTCCCTCCTTCTTCCCCTTGTCACACAGAAAAAAAAATCAGATTGTTTTTATTTACCAAAGTCAACACACATACTGCTCTCTCCCACCCCCTCCTCCTCTCCCTCCCCTCCTCACACAAAAAGAAAAAAATGCTAAAATCAGAGACCTTTAGATCTTCAGTCTAATGGTTGGCCAACCCAGCTAGTACACTTCTCCCTCCGTATTCGCTGTGATAGGGGATTAACAGAACCGCAAATACAGAAAAACCGTGAATAACTTTTTCATATGTTATTCAAAGTTTTCTATTAAAAACCATCGTGAATATAGTGAAACCGCGAATAACATTGTGGGAGACCTGGCCTGTTCCTGAAGGAGAGGCAAAACATGATGAAGAAAGTGCTGGGAATCAGCAATTTTCCCTGTAAACACTTGGAATCAGCAATTTCTCTATGCAAGCTGATGTAATTTGGGGGGGGGAGGAGCCAGCAAGCTAAAAACCGTGAATAATCAAAACCGCGAATGCTGAAACCACGAATACAGAGGGAGAAGTGTATACCTGATGGGGTAGGAACCTGAAGAAGAGTACCCCTCTCCTCTAGGTAGTGGGAAGGTGCATGGATCAGTCGCAGGGTTTTGGGCTTCATGCACAATGCAGCCATTTCTGCTGGTCCCCCACTCCAGAACAGGAAGTTGATGTCAGAGGGGGCAGGCCGGCGGACTGCAGACCCGTGACTGTATCAGCACCCTGAGCTCCCTGCAATTAAGATGGACCATCCCCAGCCCTCCCTTGGTACCCCCACTGGAGCTATTTAAGCTTATTTGAAACCTTCTGTCTCTGTCTAAATAGTTAGTAACACCACATATTCTTTCCAGCATTTTCAGAAACAATTTAAAAATTGATATTAAAGACAGTGTCAAATGTGAAGGGAAGGAATTAAATTAAAGTGCAGATTGAAGTTTTCATTTATCACACGTATACAAATGCTGCTACTGACACTCGTTCGGATTTCACACATCCACATGCTGAGGTATGACTTTTTGAAATAGTTTTCTAATGTCAGCCTTTATTTACCACAGTGAACAAACAGTACCTGTATGTTTGCAGGAAAGTTAAAATCCCTCTTTTTTTAATATCTGGTCTACTTCTGATTAAGATAAAGGGCACCATTTCTTATCCCAGTCACAGGAGAAAAGTAAGGCTGGTGAGCCCAAGGCAGACGTATTTTGGTAGCCTCTGTAGCACTCAAATGGGTTTCTTGCAGTAGGATGACTTCTGGTTGTGAGGAGCTTAAATAGGATAAAATTGTCTTCCTTTTTATGACATTATTAAGACCCTTGACATTCAGTGATATTACATTAAGTGGCATGGTGTTTTATGACAATGCTGACATGAGTTAGCCATGTCGCGTATCCTAATGGCTCAAAAATATATTCATCCAGTGTCCACTCTGTAGAAAATTCATCAACTAGGGCTGCAATTATGTCGACATTCCTCAAGCAGGGAAAACTTCCCGCACTGAAACACATTATGGGTTAGAGAGGAGACAGGAAAACCAGCCAACCCAAGCCAGTCCCCCCACAGCGTAAAGTAGTATTGAAGGAGACCATTACCCCATAAGGGAAAAGGGTCTGTAGTAAGAACAACCTAAACAAATAAGGCACACTAAAAATTGAGCTGTATTACATGGATATTATTGTATGATTCTTTTTTCTTTGCACAACTTGTCTGTATCTTGCTTCGTTAACATTTCTCTTTTTGTACTTATAGTATATCAAAATCAATAAAATCTTTGAACTAAAAATCCCTCTTTTTTTTCACGATGCTGCACTTTGTTGAAGCGTGCACCACTTTACGAAATCCTATACAAGAAACCCTAAGCAGAATTTACTTTAATCCAGGGGCAGTAGGTAGTTTACTAGGGCATCACACTACTGTTCAATTCCCCTAGAAAATATAAGAATGATCGCAAAGGAAAATGGCTGGCCTGGCTTGTATTTGATTTTGAAGAAACAAAGCCACTGTCTCAGAGGTAGACGTTCAGTGGCAAGCAGACTTCGTGGATCAGTCAGCATTGTCTTCTTTAACAATGGCTATTAATGCATGTTGATGATTATCGACATCTTACCGAAATATACTTGAAGCATGAGTCTAAAAACAAAAACCAGTCATGCAGTGGCTGAAGCCTTTGAAAAGGTATTTAGTTCAGGTTGCATGCCTTAAAAATATAGAAAGACAAGGGTAAATTGTTTTAAAGTAAACCCCTGCAAACATTACTAAAAAAAAAAAAAGGAATCCACCATTTTGGGCTCCTTTTACTAAGGTGCACTAGCGTTTTTAGCGCATGCAGCAGATTAGCGCGTGCTAACCCCACGCTACATGGCTAGAACTAACGCCAGCTCAATGCTGACGTTAGCGTCTAGCGTGCGCGGCATTGTAGCGTGCGCTATTCCGTGCGTTAAAGCCCTAACGCAGCTTAGTAAAAGGAGCCCTTTGTGATCAACAGCAACGTAAAAGCAGCCATGGTAGAGAGATATAACCACACCCTAAAATCTAAAATGTGACAATACTTCACATATCACATTTCCTTTTGCTATGTACAAGGGGCCACTGAAAGGTTCTCAGCCCAACCATCCCTTTTATCAATTTTGCCACACTTCTCTGTACCTTTTCTAATGCTGCTACATCTTTTTGAGATACGGTGACCAGAATTGCAAATGGTATTTGAAGTGTGGCCATACCATCGAGCGATACAAGGGCATTGTAACGTTTTTCATCTTTGTTTTCCATTCCTTTCCTGATAATTCCTAATATTCTATTTGCTTTCTTAGCTGCCACTGCGCATTGAGCTGAGGGTTTCAACATATCCTCAATGATGATATCTAGGTCCTTTTCCTAGGCAGTGCTCCTAACATGGAACCCTGCATCACGTAGATTTATCCGTAACTCTTCATCACCTTTTGGACAAGTTCCTGGAAGAAAAGTTCATAGTCTGTTATTGAGAAAGCCATGAGGAAAGCTACTGCTTGCCCTATATCGGTAGCATGGAATATTGCTACTCCTTGGGTTTGGGCCAAGTACTAGTGACCTGGATTGGCCACCGTGAGGACGGACTACTGGGCCTAATGGACCATTGGTCTGACCCTGTAAGGCTATTCTTATGTTCTGGACTACTCTTCAATCAGAGACAGCACTTTCAGTCAAACTGTACTGTACTGACCAACTTGTCTTAAAGGTTCATCAGTTTTCACATCATTATCTGTGAACGGACAATTCCTGGACAATAGACAAATTATTTATAACACTGAGCAGCCATGAGCTTGAAAGTAACTTATCCACTTGTGTGCCTGATTTAGGGCTCCTTTTACTAAGGTGCGCTAGCGTTTTTAGCGCACGCAGGATATTACCGCACACTACACTGCACGCTACATGGCTAGAGCTAATGCCAGCTCAATGATGGCGTTAACATCTAGCGTGCGCGGCAATGTAGCGCGCACTATTCCACGCGTTAATGCCCTAATGCAGCTTCGTAAAAGGAGCCCTTAACCTTGCTAGTTGATGGAAAAAGCAAAATTGCTTACCTTTAACAGGGTTGTTTTTTTGTTTTTGGTTTTTTTTTGCAGACATGTTGAATACCAAAACCAAAACAATATAGCAAAAAAAACTACAACCTTCCTATAAAACCCAGTAGAATATAAACCCCAAAAGGTTTTATAGGATAAGTAATATCATAAATAAGAGGTCCTTTTATTAAGGTGCGCTAACCAATTTAGCGTGCACTAAATCAGTTAGCATGCCTTAATAAAAGGACCCCTAAATGAACAAAAAACTTCAAAAAAAAACCCCAAAATTTTAGAATCAGTCGCCAAAAAGTGTTCAAAAATACCGTATTCCATTTGTTGCACTTTTATACCACATTCTACCCTAAAAATTAGGTCCCAAAATGGTTTAACATTTAAAAAACTTTTTAAAAACTTAATGATGCTTTTAATACTTGAAATTTTTATTTGCTTAAGGGACACTTCTTAAATTGTGCTTTGGTTTTTTAACCCCTTACCTCTTGTTTTTACCTTTTTTACCAAACTCAAGATTGTAACTTTTTAATTTCTTTCCTCCCACCTCAAGTATGTATTTTATGTAATTATATTGTTAATATGTTAGTTTCTCTGTTTTTTTTACTTGGTTTATGTACATCGCCTAGCAATTTTAATAGGCGATTCATCAAATGTATAAATAAACTTGAAACTTGAACTTCTTTAGAACTTTAGCAAAATATTCTTTAGAAGTTCTCAAATAAATAAAAGTAGTGTTATAATGGAAGATTTTTTTTAAATGATGAACTGCGTTTCAGATGGATGCAATAAACATCTTGAGGGCATGGTTTCCAAAAGTACTGGCAATCAAAGCAAAAGAGGTGAGTTTAAACTTAAGTGGTATGCCTTGCAGAATTATCTGTCAAATTAACACAAGGATCATCACTGCTTATGTCTCTTATATAGTAACTTGCCTACACATTGTCAGTCCTCTAGTCATAAATATGTAAATCATCTGAGCAAAGTCCAAAGATTATTATCAAATCATGAGTGCAAAATACCACTAATGAAAGCCGTTCAAAACTAAGTCCAGAAAACATTTCTCTTACCCCCCCCCCTCTTTTACAAAGGTGTGCTAAGCTTTGTAGCGCGCGCTAAACAGACGCTAAATGTTAACGCATGCATGTTATCCCATGGGCATGTTAGCGGTTAGTGCATGTGTTGATTTAGCATGTGCTAAATCCACACTAAAACACTTAGCACGCCTTTGTAAAAGAGGGGGTTAGTCTGTAAAAATAAATGGATAATACTTATCCTATGTCTGCACTGATTGGCCAGATCTGAGCAGTGTGAACTGACAGGTATCCATTTATCTCCTGCACAGGTAAAATGGCTATGGGTTAAATATGTGGACAGTACCTTGGCCGGATAGCAGAAGGATAGCAGAAGTGGGAAGCAAGGAATCCTCTAGCCCAGTGTTCTTCAACCTTGTGACACCTATGGACCGGCGGAAATAAAATAATTATTTTGTGGACTGGCAATTGAAGAACACTGGGCTAAGTCATGCCCATCTCCACCCAATCTCTGCCCCAGACCCCACCCCCATAATAGTACTAATTGTAACACCATATTTTTCCATCCATTTTTCATATATACACACGTTGAGGGGCATAATGGAAAGGGACGTCTAAGTCCGTTTCCGTCCATCTCGCAAGTCGTCCAAAGTTAAAAAGAACCTAAGACACATTTTCGAAAGAACGTCCAACTTTTTTTGACTTTCGAAAATCGTCTAATTATACGTCCTGCCGATCTGATCGTCCAAGCCGCTAAATCGTCCATCTTTATACCACATTTCCGTCCAACTATCCGTCCAAGTCCAAAACGCCTAGAACAAGCCCTGTTGTACGTGGGAGGGGTCTGCAAAGTGATGGACTACATACCCAGACATGCCACCTAAATAGTGGGGTACCTTACAGGGAACTGCTGTGAACTTCACAAAAAGGGTGCCATGGCTTCTCCTCCCTACAGCTCCCTTATAGGTTATGGTGAGCCCACCAAACCACATCCAGAATCCCCTAGATCTACTTATCTACCACCCCAATAGCCCTTATGGCTGCAGGAGCCACTTATATGCCAATACAAAAGGGTTTTTAGCGGGTGTATAGGGCAGTGCACATGTTTATGTATCAATGCAGTGATTACAGGGGCTTATGGGCATGGGTCCTCCTCTCTATGGGTCCCTAACCCACCCCCAAGACGACAAGCTTTCTCTGGGCTGGACAACTAGGCTTTCTTATGGTCTGGAAGCTGAAATTTAAAGTTGTGAATAAAATTTTTATGGGGGGGGTTGGTGATCACTGGGATAGTGTGTGGGGTGTCTGTGTTATGTGTTTTCTGTGCTTATCTGGTGAGTTTAAGTGGAATTTTGTGACTTTACATAGTCTAAGTCACAACGTCCAAGTTCTGTCTAGGCTCTGTTGTTAAACTTTGGGTTTTACATGCTGTACAACTAAGTTTAAGCCAGCCCACGTCCCGCCCAACTCCCACCCTCGACATGCCTCCCGAAACACCCCGTTTAGCTTTGGACGTTGAGCGGCACTATGAAGGCCTAGGTCATTTAGAAATACGTCCAAAACCCGGTTTTATTATCGGCACTTGGACGTTTTTGAGAAATGTTCGTCCAAGTGCCGACTTAGGACGGTTTTTGGATGTTTTTCTCTTTCGATTATGAGCCCCATACAATATAATCATATTAACAACACATAATGGTTAGCTATAAAATTAAAATACACAAAGCACAGTCTATGCTTTTCAACATTCATTCCTACCAGAAAACAGATAACCCCATGCAAATGCAGGACAAAAAACTAAAAGTACTAATATTCACAAACAAACCCTAAGATGCAAGACTCTGCAATCAGTACAACCCCCAGAGAAAACCAAACAAATGCATTTCTTCCTGAACAGACAGTTAGGGCAGATGTAAAATCTCTGAATAAAAAAAATAAAAGCATTTCCCCTACCGTTGTTATCTCTCTCCCTCTATGTGCCTTGCCTTCTGGCCTGCCCACTGGTGTTAGCTTCAGGCCGGTCCACGGTGCGATCAACGCAGGGTCTTCGGGCCGGTTATCTAAGTGCTGTATTGCACAAAGCTGTACGAAGCGGCTCCTCACGCGCATCCCGCACCTCATCTGGAAGCCTTCCCTCTGACGTTGCGATGTCAGAGAGAAGGCTTCCAGATCAGGTGCAGGCCGCAGGTGCAGGAGCTCCTTTATTGACCTCATCTGTGTTCACTGGTCTGGTGATTTATTTTTTCACTATTAATTTTGAATTATTGCACACAAGGAGATACCCTATGATGGTGTGGGGGCAGGGACTTGGTCTCTGTCTCATGTTGTAAAGCGCTGGAGAATTTCTCCCCTCGCTGCTCTGTCACACTGAGGGTACCCCAACACTAAATTCTATTATATCTTAAATTATTCACGCTCTTTAGTGTGTGTGCACAGCTGGTTTGGTCATTAAATTGCCACTCTTTGAACCGTGTGATCCATCTGCCTCTTGGTTGGTTTCTTTCTAAGGCCCTGTGGACCGGCAGAAAATTTCTGCGGGCCAGCACCGGTCCACGGACCAGTGGTTGAGGAACACTGCTCTAGCCCCATCTGTTTCTGATGTTTGCCTAGCAGATAAGATTCACTTGCAGCCAGTGGCTATCATCTGTTTTGGGTAGCACTGGTTTGAATAACCTGCCAGCCATAAATCTCATAAAGACACAAGAAGGATTTCGCCTCTTGTCCTCAACCCATCCCCAAATGCAGAAGTTTTATCTTTATGGAGAAGATGCGGTATACAAACTTAAGGTTTAGTTTAGTTTAGTTTAGTTTTGGCCAGATGTTATGCTCACACATAAACAGCATTTGAAAAGGTTTATATATAGGACTCACAAAACTGATAAGCAAATTAACTACTCAATCAGGAACTTTTCTAAATGTGATTTGGTAATCTCCGATTATGATGGCATGAACTTATCACATAAAGTGATTCCCAAACTTGTCCTGAGGGTATCCCAGGCAGTCAGGTTATATATAATGGTGCATGGGCTTGTCGTGCTATTGGAGCTTCTGTGCATCTGAAAAGCTGAAAGCTATGCCGTTGGTAGTTTCACTATTTATTTATTTTCAGTATTTATATACCACTTATAACCTAAGTGGTTTACATTCAGATAGTCAAGCATTTTTCCCTGTCTGTCCTGGTGGGCTCACACTCTATCTAATGTACCTGGGGCAATGGGGGGATTAAGTGACTTGCACAGGGTCACAAGGAGCAGCATGGGATTTGAACCCACAACCTCAGGGTGCTGAGGCTGTAGTTCTAACCACTGTGCCACACACTCCCCACTGCCAGCAGGTTCTCCCAAGGCGGACAGGTTTCACTGGAGATGTCAGACCAAAGATGTACCACCTATCTGGGCAGCAGCAGACAGGCAGCGTTGGAGGCGGAGGATTGCGTTTGATGCAACAGCAACAATAGCATTAGATTTATACTGCACAGAAGAAAAGTCCGGCAATCTACTTCTATATTCTGCCACAAAAACGTGACGATGTTGATCAAGTCGCTAGGACTCGAATACCAGTTGATGGCATCTGTCACAATGAATATACATGAGAGACACGTACAGGCAATGGAGGCAGTACATTCAAACCTATCTTATGAATATTTATTGAGAATATCCTGAAAACCTGACTGGTTGGGAGTCCCCCAGGACAGGTTTAGGAACCAGAGCATATCACTTGCAGGATGCAACCAAGTATACATATACCCCCAAATTGTATAAAGTTGCCTAAAGTTAGACACCTATATCAATGCCCCTAACCGATGTAGGTACCTAACAATTGGCACTCAACACCTCATAATTGGCGTCAATTGGACTTAATTGAAAGTTAGGTGACTAAATCAAAAAGCATGATTCTGTATAAAATAGGCATCTAGTCCAAAGTATGTAGTTAAAAATGGGTGTGGTTAGGGGGGGTGGATCATGGGCGTGTTTACAAGTTAGATGCCTGTTTTTGACTTAGGTGCTGTTGTGCGCCTAACCTGGGTGCAGGCATTTAGACCAAGAAAACCCTGGCATAAATATGGTGCGCCTAAAAGTTAGGATGCCTAGTGATGCCTAAGACCGCTTAGGTAGGGATGAGCAGAATTCTTTACAGTGCGCCTAACTTTTCTAGAATCACTCTTAGTGCCATACCAGTTGGCGCTGATTTTTTTAGATGGCATATATAGAATGTTTTGGCGGAAATAAGAAAAAGGATTGATCATGGTTTAAGAGGGTTATATTGAGAGCCAACTCAGAAAATGCTAACTCTATATTGTAACACCATTATAAAGCTCATATAAACCACTCTGCATTAACACCCCCAGTTATTAGCAGTGATGTAGAAGCTTTCAATAAACAATAAGCTATTATTTTCTTATGGTGGGGTGCCCAAATGAATAACCTTTAAGGGGTGTCATTGTGGATTTTATGGTAGTCAAATTAAGGTAAGAATGAAGGAGGAGATGTAGTCATCAACAGGCCCACCAGCTGAGCAAGGAAGGGCACAGGCTGGCTTGAACAGCCATTTTTCCTTGTCTTGCTGGAAGCAGGCAGACTAGGAGTAGCAGGATGGGATGGGATGGAGATTTTATACAGATTTCAGGGGTAATTTACAAAGATGATGCACATTTATTTTTTTAAATATCCCTATTGGCATTTATAGTTTATAGTTAAAGAGATGAAGAAGCAAACCCACATATATGCGGTGAAGTATTCAATATTTCTGAATACAATTTTCATTCCAATTTCTGGTCCATCAAAGGTCAGGATTCCAGGCCAAACACAAACTTACTATGAACTTCATAGTAAGTTTGTGTTTGGCCTGGAATCCTGACCTTTGATGGCCCAGAAATTGGAATGAAAATTGTATTCAGACAAATTGAATACTTCACCGCATATAAACACATGTTATGAGCATAAAGCACTTCTGAACTATTAATTTAATACTAGCATGGTATAAGTGTTCCACATTACTTTTTTAAAATTTTGAAATGATTATGACCAAAGTTACTGAATAACACTGTCTGGTAGGAAAGGAAACATTTTTACCTTAGGGCTAAGCATTTCCTGCATAGTTTGTAAGATATTAATGAGCACAGGCCCACAGGCAAGTTGAAAATATGTTCAAAGCTATGCTTGGCATTTTCATTATGGCCGCCATCTCATTTAGAAGGTTGGAATAAAGCATTGAGTCTATCAGATTAAAAATTCAGCAGAAAACAAATAGCAACATGGAATCCATATAGATATTCTATGTGTGAAAGGATAGAAAAATTAGACTATATCAGCCCAATAAACATGTGAATAAAGGTGAGCCAGATGATATAGGGGCTCATTTTCAAAAAAGAAAAATGTCCAAAATGCGGCATAAAGGGACAGGTATACGTTTTTCTCACCTCCAATTTGCTATTTTTGAAACACATGGTCTAGGTGGATTTCTATGGTGGTTGCTGCAGTATGTCTAAATCTCAAGGAGATGTGTTGGAGATGTAGTTTGGGCAGGACTAGGGTGAGCTTATGATCTGAACTTTTTTCTAAGCAAAACAACAAGGAAAGACAAGGATGATGTCTTTATAACCAAAGCAAGTCTTTATTAGAAATAGTAGGTCCCAACAAGGATCCCAGCTTCAGCGTATAGAAGATGCCTTCTTCAGTGGACACTGTTTAAGGCCAGTCTACCAAGGGGCCTACTGGTGTCATCTTCCTTAGATCTACAGCGACGTCATCATATCGACATCCGTGCATGCTTGGAGGCCCTCTAGACACAGCCCTGAGCTCAGGGAAAACAAGATGAGTTTTGTGTGAGGGCGGGGCTGGAGGTTGAGTGGGGAGGGGCTGGGGTAGGATGGGGGTGGGGTTTTGAGTAGAAAAGGGAGGGGCCACGTGTCCTCTTTTCTGTGCACCACAGAAAAACATTTGCTCCGTTAGTGTGCCAGAGCTAGAAAAAAGTTTTCAGGACACTGCTCTAAGGCATTCTCCCCTCCAATCTAAAAATCTTTGCTGCAGACCTACCTTGGAAACTGCCTTCCCCTGCTCCTGTACACCCTCCCTGCAGACATACCGCAGGCATTGCCCCGTGTGTTACAACCTTAGAACCCCTTCTCAGACTATGCCTGCCCTACATCCTCACTGTGCTCCCAAAACCAAAACACCATCACTGTGCCCTTGACATAAACAAGCTCCATCTAAGACAGGGGTCTCAAAGTCCCTCCTCGAGGACCGCAATCCAGTCGGGTTTTCAGGATTTCCTCAATGAATATGCATGAGATCTATGTGCATGCACTGCTTTCAATGCATACTCTTTGGGGAAATCCTGAAAACCCGACTGGATTGCGGCTCTCAAGGAGGGACTTTGAGATCTCTGATCTAAGACATCTTATCCATGAAAAACATACATCTCCCCTGTCTACACACCTCTTGCACAACAAATTAAATCTCTGACCCACACACACTTTTACCCCTGATATTCATCTCTATCCATTCTGCCTCAAAAACCTTCAATTTTCATTTATGCTTTCCTCTCCCTGGGCCTCCAATTCATGACTGGAACTCTGAAAGGGATTTTCTCCCCACCACCATCACCATAGGAGATAGTATTACAGTGGCCCATCATAATTTTACCCCTGAAGCCTATTCAATCCCAGCTACTCCACTAAACCACATTCAGGAATCTGATTTGGGGCAGACCGATGCCTGTTATTTTCATGCAGAGCCTTTTACTCTATTTTGAGACAAAGAAGATTGAGATCCCTATACAGAAATGGCCTGTGTGTGGGGAAATAATATGCTATCATATGTTCACTGATATTTCCAGCATTGTCAAATACTAAGATGTATGATGAGACTGTAGCATTGCTAGAGGCTCACTTCTCACCCACTCCATCAGTCACTGTAAACAGGTTTCAGCTGCACAAATGGAATCAAGGTTGGAATGAGAGCATAGCTACCTACATAGCCATACTGCAAAGAATTGGGAAGCATTGCAAATTTGTCAGATACCCAAGTAATGCTCTTTGTGATGATCTAATCTGTGGGGTTTGGAATGAAACACTTCAGTACCATCTCTTTGCTGAGTCACATCTAACCCTTCCTTTAGCACAAGATAAGGCGTTGGCAACTGAAACAGTGCAGCACCACATGAAAGAAATACAAGTCACTGCAACAGATGTGGATATTGACAGCCAAAATAAGGAAGCACTCAGCAGCTACCCCAGAGGCAGTGCTTCTAAAGCTTGCGTTTTAAAAATGAAGGATAGCATTAACACTCTGTAGGTAGATTTAAAGTGGCACAGTGTCCATTTTGAAGAAGAAAAAAAAAGAATTAATTAATTTACAGCTGATCAAACTTCAGTGAAGAGCGATATACAGTATTCCTGACTCAGCAATGAGCGATGAGATTGGAAAACTATCATATCCAAACAGTACATAACATGGAGAGAGGCATTTCCAATATGATGTTTAAATCCAAGTTAAACATTTTGTGGAAAATGCACAAAAATCCAGTATCAAACATGCTTATTTTGAAAACTGCATAATGCTTTTCTTGTTTGTTTGTTTTTTAATGGTCACTTTTCAAATGTGCGTCTATTTCTTTTTTAACCATTTCCAGAAAAATCATGCCCAAAAGACAAATGCACAGAACTAGCCATTGGGATGTAGGATGGGCCAGCATTTTTAGTAAACTGGCCACACAGACATCCCAGCAGAGCAGAAGAGCACCTTAGGGGGGTACTGCAATGAACTTCACATAAAAAGACCCAGCTACATCTCACCAAAACCCCCTTATAGTATATTGGGAGCCCTCTAAAAACCACCCAAAACCTACTAGACTCAACTGAACCAATAGTCCTTATGCCAGAGGAGTCACCAACATATAGGTACAGAAGGATTTGGTTGGGTTTGGAAGGCTCATATAGTCCACCATAAGTGTAATAGTTGAGTGTGGTATGGGCCTGGGTCCTATTTCTATGTTTGGCCATACCACCCTGTAAGCTGCTTGCTGCTTAAATAGGACTGCCCATAACATCTGAAGCTATCATACAGGTAGATATGTACTGTTTCATTTACGTCTTTGGGGGATAGAAGGGGGTTATTGACCACTGGGGGAGCATGGGGGATCATGCCTAAATCCCTCCAGTGATCATCTGGTCAGTTTGGACACATTTTTGGTACTCATTTGTTATTACAACAGGCCTAGCCCCAAACATCCAAATTGTGACCTGGACATATTCTTAAATGTTTGATTATGGCAGATAAATATCCAACAAAAATGACAAACAAGGTGTCTCACCTCAGTGTAAGCCCAAACTTCTATGGCAAATATTAGAATCTTTATTTTATCCAGTCCTATCGGTTATATATCCATTCTGATCATCTGGATCTGAATTCTATATAATTTTCACCATTAATATATCTTATCTTCAACATGAACATGCTGGAGAGTGAGTTACAACAACGCCAGGACACCGACGAATTTGATAAGAAACTTCAAGAATTGAAGAATTCGATGAAACAATTTAGGGAAGATATTAAACAAACAAAGATTAGGGAATGGAAGAGAGACGAGAGAGATTACCAGAGCGACCGAGTATATTCATGGCAACGTAGGAACTTGGTTACTCCCCAACGCAAGAAGGTAGCGCTTGACAGCACTTCTGGGGAGTCGGATGCCACAAGTGAGGGGTCCAATGAGGCTACCAGTGAGAAGCCGGGGGAGTCTACCAACAAAGATGGACGAGGGAGAGGACAAACCCGCCAACAGCGTGGAAGGGGACCAATACAGCAACCAACATCCAAAACCCGGATGGGGACGAATCGACAGTGATCAATTTGTCCTCCACCCCATTGACCCCCCACCAAATATCCATGTTGGACTTGGGCCTGGGTTTTGTTCCTACCCACTCACCAGATTTTTTCAAACTCAATGCAGCTCTGCATGCATTTATAAGAAAGATGCAACTGAAAGTCTTTTTTCTATAAAGAGGATGATATAACCAACATACAGCCGGTGGATGTCGATCAAGATGAGAATGAGGAGGGTAGTAAGGCATCTATAGAGATTTGTAAGACTAGATCAAATTGGGTCCCCCCTGGCCCTATGGACCCTTTAATTTTCACCTTTCGAGAAATTATGAGTAAGGAATTGAGATTACTTCAAGATCAATGGGAAAATAAAGGCCCCTTTAATACTAGTAGACTACAACAGCAGAGTTTACAGGAGCTACTTAGGAATGACAGTATCATTATAATTAAGGCTGACAAGGGGGGTGCCACTGTCGTAATGAATAGAAACGATTACGACATGGAAACGAAAAATCAACTTGATGACACACAGGCATATTTAAAATTGATTGGGCACCCTACAGAACATCTAGCAGGGGAGATATTAGGGTATTTGAATACACATTTGGAGAGAGGCATGCTCACACAAAAGGAATATACCTTTTTGTTTGAGAAAAACCCTAAGATACCAAGGATTTTGTTTGTCCCGAAGATACATAAAACACTAGAAAAGCCGCCAGGCCGCCCTATAGTTAACACTCGCCATTCTATTCTTGAACCTCTTTCAAAGGTAGTGGATTACCGTATTTCTTAAGGGACGAAGTCCCGAAGATTAGATCATATATCAGGGATTCATCGCATTTTTTGAGAAAGTTAACACAGGTAGATGTAGATATGAATAGTAAATGGATGGTGACCTTGGATGTCACCTCTTTATATACCCAGAATCCCCAGGTTGAGGCATTGCAAGTAATACATGAGACCTTGCAACGGAGAATAACCCTCCAGCGCATCTCCACAGAATTCTTGATGCAATTGGCCCAATGGGTTATTCAGAACAATTATTTTCAATATCAACAACAGTTTTTCCAACAAATTCAGGGGGTAGCAATGGAGGCGACTTTAGCCCCTTCGGTAGTCTCCCTATACATGGCAAAGTTTGAGGATAAACTGGTGTATGGAATACCGTGGTATTCCCAAATTTTGATTTGGGCCGATTTTTGGATGACATCTTTTTAATTTGGCAGGACACGAGAGAACAGCTCGAACACTTTTTTCATTATTTGAATTGTATGGATTCAAATATAAAATTCACTATGACATTTCATTAAACACGGATTGAATTTTTGGATATCGCCATTCTGGTACAGGAAGGTAAAATCCACACTTCCTTATATAGGAAGCCGATCACACGCAACACAGTACTCCATTTTGATAGTTTTCATCCTTTTAAATTACGGTTTAATTTACCTATAGGCCAATTTTTACGCATCCCTAGGGTGTGCTCTTCCGTGGAAGAATATAAGAGGCAGGTGACTTTTCTCTCAGATAGACTTAGGAAGAGAGGTTATCCGGAGAGATCAATATAACAAGCCTACTTAAGGGCTCGATTTGCCCAAAATGAACTTCTTTTAAAGGAGCCAGAGAGATCTTGTCACACAGCAAATGAGATTTTGACGTGTGTGTTACCGTTTTCCAAAGCAACAAATTCAGTGGTGGCACTTATGAGACAATATTGGTATATAGTATAGATTCATTGTTCCTTACAGAATTTCCCTAGGATAGCTTACTCTAGGGGCGCGACATTGGGACAGAAATGCAATTTTCAAAAGTATGGAGTATGGCCAAGTGAAACGGGGGGCCAACATGATGAATGTGGCAAGTGCCAATGGTGCTCCTCCACCATTCCAGGGGATTCGTGGAGGGTTCCAGGTAGAGATGTTACATTGACTTCTAGAACAGATACGGATTGTAATTCACAGGATGTTGTTTATGTGATCGTCTGTCCGTGCGATTTACTATACATAGGACGGACTAATAGGAAGATATGCGTTGGATTAACGGAACATAAATCACGTATCATTAACAAGGTCATGCAAGCCCCTTTAGTTGAACACTGGATTATACATAACCATACAGTGGAGGAGATCAGATGGCGGGTCATTACTAAGGTCACTGGGAGGGATGGTGGGAAAGATCAGAGAAGGTTGAATGAGATTGAACAAAGATACATCTTTATGCTCAACACGGTGGAACCACGAGGGTTGAATGGGGAAATAGAATGGACTTCGGTTATTGGTTGACAGTTGAACCAATGAGACGCAGGGGGAGGGAGTAATATCAGCAATGACGGGGAGTAGCCTTTAAATACCGGGGGAAGACGCTGCCACCATTTTTCTCTTATACATAACTTGGAGTCGGATGGCAGCAGCGACCTCGGTGAGTCTTATCATATAAGAAAAGTTAAAGACGGTGTTAGTGTTATCGCAGGAAAGGCAGCTGGATATGAATGGTTTTTTCAGTGTCCTTTTCTTTATTATGCAGGGAGACCCTTGATACAGTACATTTGGTGCGAAACATGTCGGGTCAGACTCCCAGGTTTTAGCTGAGACAAAGCTAAGTGCACATGCAATTTATATTTATATGAGGAAATCAGTTGAAATCGTTGTAAACATATATTTATTAAAAAATAAGAACAATTATTATATTTATATATATAAAAAAATAAGAAAACATCTATTTGTTTCACTAAAGTTAATCATTGTGGACAGCCAATGATGAAGCACCACGTAAAGCTTCCCGCAGTTTGAAAATGACATAGCGGAGGAGTGGTGGGGCTGAGGCTTCCCTTGAAGATAAGATGTATTAATGGTGAAAATTATATAGAATCCAGATCCAGATGATCAGAATGGATATATCACCTCAGTGTAAGGCAGTGAATGGAGCAGAAATATATTTCTACACGCATGGACCTCAAAATCCAGCAGGATAGTACTCTCCCAGTCAAACGACTTCGAAAGAGAGTTACATTTCACATCACAGGTCCGCTGCGGAAACCAAACCAGAGAGAAAAAACTCCCATTTAAAAGGGAAAAATGGTCTTTGGCCAAAAAACTGGGCATTTCTTCAAACTGCATACAAACAACACCTAACACTGAGGTTACCACACAAAACAAATCCTAGGAGGTGAGAGAGTTAAAAGTTCCTGAGAATTGCAAACAACCATCCAGACTACTAAAGAGGAAACTTTTGATTTTGTTCCTGTTCGATTTGGATTACAACCATCGGCGGAATAGTTTTTGGCAGCACTTTACTGCATAGTATCACTTTACATTGCACAACACAGCGGGACTATGCTAAGTTGAAAAATGTATTAGTAGTCTGGATGGTTGTTTGCAATTCTCAGGAACTTTTAACTCTCGTACATCCTAGGATTTATTTTGTGTGGTAACCTCAGTGTTAGGTGTTGTTTGTATTAGAGAATGGCACGGTGACAAAATTCATCACCGTTCCTGTCCCTGCGGATAACCGCGGGAAATAATCCCATGTCATTTTTTAGTGTCTATTTCAACCTCAGTCCTTCTACACCAGCATTCTTCAAAGCAAAGCTTAAGGGTCAGTGGTTGTGGCCATTCATACTCTGATTCTTCCCTCTCTCCTTAAAGAATGACATGAAGATGGTTTACCGCGGTTATCTGCAGGGACGGGGACGGTGATGAATTTTGTCACCGTGTCTTTCTCTAGTTTGTTTGCAGTTTGAGACACCTTTTTTATTATTTTTGTTACTGATAGTAGTGGTGTCTTAGTAGCTCCATAAAATTGTTTTTGGTTTTTTTAAAAAAATCTTTATTGATTTTCCAAACTTCAATAGTGCAATACATAAAAATGTAACATATAATAATACAATAAAAGCACATACAACTTACAAGTATTCATAACCAACCATTTTCCTCCCACCCACCCAATGATTCTTCAATAAAACACAAAAACATAGGGCTCCTTTTACAAAGGCGCGCTAGCGGGGTTAACGCGTGTGACTTTTCATCACGCGCTAACCCCCGCGCTGGCCAAAAACTACCACCTGCTCAAGAGGAGGTGGTAGCGGCTAGCGCGTCTGGCGGTTTAGCGCATGCTATGACGCGCGTTAAACCGTTAGCGCGCCTTTGTAAAAGGAGCCCATAGATTATCGCAAAAACCTTACCCTATTCTAATCCTAACTAATAATATCCTCCCATCCTCCCACCCACCCCAAGTGCAAATATTCAAAGAACAAAATTAAGACAGAAATATTCTCCCCTCCCCCCTTTCCCTGGATGTGTAGGAAAACAAACAAAAACTGACTCCTAATTAAAGGCCTACTATAGTGAAGAAATGTAAGATGTCAATGGGCCCCAAACCAATTTAAATGAATTACTGTGCCCCAAACTATCGGCATTCATTCTTTCATATCTATAGCTGGAGCACAGATTTCCCCACCAAAAAAGGGAAATTTAAATGATCGTAATTCTTCCAATTTCGGGTTATCGTCATATAAAATTGTTGATAATACGATAAATATCCAAGTCATGAACCTACCCTAGTCCTACCCACACCACGCCTCTAACATGCCCCCATGAGATTTAGATGAATTACTGACCACCAGCATAGATATCTGACTAGAAAATAAGAACATAAGAATAGCCTTACTGGATTAGGCCAATGGTCAATCTAGCCCAGTATCCCATCTTCACGGAGGTCAATCCAAGTCACAAGTATCTGGCAAAAACTGAAATAGTAGCAGCATTCTGTAACCATCGATTCAGAGCAAGAAGGTTTTGAAAATAGTGAATTGTAAGGGTTTGGCATTTCAATGGCTATGAGTGCAAAATGGAGGTCAGCTCTGGGCTACAGGTGTCATTAGTCAATTACGACACATTCATGAAGTTGTTTAATACTCAAAATCTTCTCTAACTGAGTATGGATCTATTTCATATAACAAAGGAAAAAGAAGAGGAAGGAGCCAAATCGCCACAGGAATAAAAGAGAAATTCAAAAAAGTGGATTACAAGAAAATGCACGAACTGGGGATATGCAAAGAAAACTTGAAATTGTGACAATTTCCTCCAATGGATCTTTTAATAATGCAAATTAAGTCGACCTGACACGGTCTATGTTTCAGTTCTTCAGGGGTCCTAGAGCCAAGTTCTACAAAGAGATATTTATTTATTCAATTTTCTATACCGTTCCCCCAAGGGAGCTCAGAACGGTTTACATTAATTTACTCAGGTACTCAAGCATTTTTCCCTGTCTGTCCCGGTGGGCTCACAATCTCTCTAATGTACCCGGGGCAATGAGGGGATTAAGTGACTTGCCCAGGGTCACAAAGAGCAGCGTGGGTTTGAACCCACAACCTAAGGGTGTTGAGGCTGTAGCTTTAACCACTGCACATTAAAACAAATGAACAATAAAAAAACTACATTAGCAGGAATATCATAATATAATAACATAAAAACATACCAGTTCATGTATTGATTAAACAAATAAATGAATTTGCATTAAGGAAAACATTTTGGTGGTCTTTATTTAAACTATTAAATTAACACATGGAAAAACAGAATACTGCATCTTTGTGAACTGAAAATATAATAAATGAGCTATTAAAATCATTTTAAAAACTCATAAAATAAAGAAAAAAGATAAATGATAAAAGAAGATAAAACAAGGTATGCAATAAAATAATTTAATAATTCCTACCTTATTGAGGCAGTAGCATCTGTAAGTAAATTTGGTGATATACCAAACTCTATGAAAATGCTTCTAACTGTGGAAAAAGGCGTTATAGTATGTAGTCTGATTGAGATGTGCATTTATGGATGGAGCATATCATTTTTGACGTTGAACTATTGTGACTGTATTGTCTTGTAAAAGGCAGTTCTTATGTTCTAATGTTCTCATGTCTCTGGTTACATTGTCTTATGAGAGCAGACTATACTATTTATAGTGCTATTTTGAAACCAACCCACCTTGAGTATATGAATGGAAATTCAGATTTGTTTATGTGACCAATATTCCTGCTATTGTTTATTTGTTTTAAAGAAGTATACATTTCCTTGTAGATATTATTTTATTTATTTATTTATTTTTAAAAAACTTCTATACCGCCAAAAAAATCTCTGCAGTTTCCAAGATTACATACATAAAAAAAACAATAAAATACACAAGAAGAGTTAATTTTCTATAACAGTGAGAACAAGAGTGTTGCTTCTGCCCCTCTCTCTCTATTTCTCTCACACACACAAACTCCTGTGGGCTTGTGCTTTCTCTAGTTTATTTTTACATTTACAAATTAATTTTTGAAGCTAGGGTCTTTCTAGTGATACTGTCTGTCTGTCTGAATGAAGGACAGAAAACGTGCTATGCTATGCTTTCTTTCACTTTCTTAGTCAGCTGTTAATGACATCATCATCCATGGGATTTGAGAGAAGGCAAGGATAGGCTTGTTTCGCTGCTAGTTAAAATGTTTAACTATAATTGGTGCTTCACCCTTCTGCTTTCTTCCCATCCCAAAACTGGCTCTGGTTCATTAACTTTCTTCAATCCCCCCTCCCCCATGCATAGTTTGCAGCCAAAAATGAATAGAGAAAATGAAGATTCTTCTTATCTGCTCATTCCAATCCTTCAATCATTCATTTCATTTAAAGGCACATGAGCTGAAAATGTCCTCGTTTAGTGCATTTTATCATTCATCCAGAAATGAATGCACATCCCTATGATGGACTGATCTGATGTCATCTCATTGATCAGCTAATAGGCTCACCGATAAGGCTACTGAAGTTCCTAATGCAGAGCGCACAGTCATTCTAATGGCACTAAAATCTTATTTAGCTCCAGACAGTCTAACCCTACTAGAGATGCCACTGTGTGTGGATGATGCTCTTGACTCAGCAAGGACTAAGACTGATATCTTTGGAACCACTAGCATAATGTGGGACCTCTGCAAAATTGTGGGTGATCTCTGTGACTAGACAATTACATTACCTTGGGGAGGGTTTTATATATATAGTTGGGAAGGCTTACTGTAAAATGTTCAAATTCTGTGCTAGACACTTTTTTTTATTAACTGTATCTGTTTTTACAAAGAAAAACATAGAAAAATGAAGGCAGACAAAGACCATATGGTTTTATCTAGTCTGCCTAACCATATCAATTACATCATATCAATTACAATAACATCAAGGCAATAAAGCAGAAGGGTAATATGAAGGGAGCATATGGAATCAAAGACCAGCTAATGCTGAATAAAGCCATCATGCCCAATGCTAAGAAAAGAAATCTCAGTACAACATAAGAAACTCTTTATAAATTGACTTAAAATGTACAAAATAAACTCTGGGTTGATTGATATTCCAAATTCACCATAAAAATGTGGCAGACCACACTCCGTTTGAAGTATGATGATGGGCAGTTTGTTATTCCTAACATAAAATTCCAATATGAAATATTCCAAGCAAACTCTGTTTTTTTGATGCACAACTGTCACTCAAAGTGGGTGTTGGACTTTGGTACATATGAAAATTTAGAAGAATGTGTTGGCTCCACCAGATATTTATTTATTTATAATGCTTCTATACCACTTAAGAACTAAACAGTTCACATAAGTTAAAACATTCAATTCTAAAGTAATCATTCACAAACCTCCCTTGCAATCTTGAGTCTTTTTCAGTTACTTGAAAATATAACTCTCTCTATCTCATGTAGTAGTGTTTGCTGATTTTTTAGCAGGAATCCAAAGGGGTTAAAATAGAGCCAACATATCTTCCTAAATAGGGTTGTGGTACTGCTCACTGGTGTGTCCCAATGATATCATATACCCATTGATCTGTTTTTTTATTTATCAATCCCTCCCCAACATATACTACCAGTTTCTCTCTCAAATGCCATATCCCTTTGCCACCACTCTGTTTCTCTCTGTCTCTCAAACTCCCACTTTTATTCTACTACTTGTTCCCTCTCAAACCTCCCAACCTTGTACCACCTATATTCCACCTCTCAAACTTTCCATCCTTGAGCCACCCTCAATGAACTGCATAAGTAATCCCCACCCCCATCATTACTAGAATTAGACTTTTTGTCACCCCCAATATCATCAACATCCCCCTTTCTGCCTCCATGGCCTACATCACTATCCCTTCTCTGTCCCCCTTCTTTTGCTGACCTTAAGACTCTCAACTTTTCCTTCTTCCTACTGGCAACAGCAGCTCATACTTTTCATCTTGCTTCCCTATATTGCTACAGCTGGAGGTCCTCCAAACCAGCTTCCTTCTCTTCAGTTTCAGATGCAGCAACAATTTGAGGATAATAGTAGCCTACTACTACGATGTCCCTAATACTATGATGTCCCAATGAGGATAATAGTAGACTAATAGTAATGATGTCTCAAAGCTAGGCAGCAGTAGACATCCTACTGCCATCTAACTTACCGATCGGGATATACATTGAAAAAAATAATTGATGTGGTGAACGGCACCTACATTGAAGGCACTGTGGTGCATGCCTATGGAAGCACCTAAGCATGCCTAAGGATGCTTGAGGCCAGCGTGGACATGGTTTATGTCAAAAGTGGCCTTAGGCATCTGTGACAGAATGGAGTTCCTGTCACTGGCCAGCAGAGGGATCCTGAGCAGTTGAAAGAAAGAGCTAATCTGCATACCATCCTGTAAAGACTGCTGGGAGCTGTCCACTCACCCTGAGGGAATAATGATGCTGAAAGTGACAGTTCCCACGCTGAGAAAACAAGAAGCTCCTTTGAAAGCTAGGTGACCCTCAGAAGGAGGAATGCTGGTCTCTGGCCTAACTCCTGGTAAGCCCTTAAGGCCACTGCTGACTGGTTCTGATGGGGGGGCCTGGTGCAGTGGGGTAGAGTGGCCAGGCTAACCAGTTCTGACAGGGGAGACTGATGCAGTGGTGGAAATGACTGGTGGTGGGACCAGTGAAGAATAATCTAGGTGGTGGGGAGCAGAGGGACAAGTGGTAGCCTCACAAGAAGCAGCTAGAAGAGCTGGAGGAGTCCAAGGCTGAGGGGATATGGTGGCTGATCGGAGTGGGACCAGTGGGGCTGGTGGCGACTGGTGGATAGACCGGTGATGGCACCGAGAGCTGGTAGAAGACTCCCTAAGGAGCTGGGTTTATAAACAGGAAGGTTTTCAAGGCCTTCCTGAAGTTCCATAGACTGTTTAAAGATCTGACAGATGCCATAATCTGGGTATGAAATGGGAATAAGAGCATTTCTGGGCTGTTTCAGATGTGAGTGAGCATCTGGGTGGAATGGCTAGCCGTTTTTCTGCGCAAGTAGTAGAAGAAGAAGGGACGCTGGGAACCAGTGATCACAATATGATCCGCTTCAACCTGGACACAGGGGCAAAACTTCGATCCAGGATGACGGCCACGGCACTGAACTTCCGAAAAGGGAATTACGAAGGGATAAGACTCATGGTGGAGAAGAAGATTAAGAGGATAAGCACTGCAGAACCGTTAGAGCAAGCATGATCCCTTTTTAAGGACACAGTCACCGAGGTGCAAAATCTATATATACCACGTATCAACAAGGGATCCAAGAGGAAAAAGAACAAGGAACCGGTTTGGCTCACTGTAGCGGTGAAGAAAGCGAGAAGACTTCATTTAAGGAATGGAAAAGGTCAAAATCAGACGAAAACTGGAAAAAGCACAAACAACATCAAAGCAGGTGCCATAAGGCGGTAAGAGGGGCCAAAAGAGACTACGAGGAAAAAATAGCCAAGGAGGCAAAAAACTCAAGCCGTTCTTTTGATATATTAAGGGGAAACAACCTACGAAGGAAGCGGTGGGGCCGCTGGATGACCATGGAATAAAAGGAGTGCTAAAGGAGGACAAAGCCATCGCCGACAAACTGAACACATTTTTTGCATCTGTATTTACCAAAGAGGATATACACAACATACCAGAAGCTGACAGGCTATACACGCAGGAAACGAAGACGGGAAACTGATAGGGGTGATGGTCAGTCTAGAAGAGGTATGCAGGCAGATTGATAGGCTTAAAAACAATAAATCCCCGGGACTGATGGCATCAATCCAAAGGTAATCAAGGAACTGAAAGGGGCTAAAGCTGAACTGCTTCAACTCTTAGCCAGTCTATTGATCAAATCAGGAAGGATTCCGGAAGACTAAAAAGTGGTGAATGTTACGCCGATCTTCAAAAAAGGTTCGAGGGGAGATCCGGAAATCTACAGGCCGGTGAGTCTGACCTCGGTACCAGGAAAGATGATAGAGGCGCTGATAAAAGACCGCATCATTGATCACTTTGACAGACACAATCTGATGAGGACAAGCCAGCATGGCTTCAGCAAAGGAAGATCTTGCTTGACGAACTTGCTGCACTTCGAGAGAGAGTAAACAGGCAGATAGACAAGGGTGACCTGGTCAACATCGTACATCTGGATTTTCAGAAGGCGTTCGACAAGGTTCCGCATGAATGACTACTTCAAAAAATGGGAAACAGCTACGAAAACCCTATTAGACTCATTAGCACCCTCGACTGTTACACAAAATAAACCCACTTTCAACACTTCCTCAAGAAAGCAACAACCCTGGTTTAACGAAAACTTGACCCTCCTTCGTCGACAGGTCCGGACGGCAGAAAACAAATGGCGCAAATCTCGTTATAATAGTCACCTTCTTTCTTCTTTTAAAGAAAAAGCTTCTCACTATAAAAAGGCCATTCAACAGACTAAAAAGGACTACTATTCAAAACTTATCTCTACTACCAGCAATTCATCCACTCTTTTCAGTATTGCCCAATCTCTCTCAAAGTATTCTAAAAAAAAACTTCCCCCTCCTGCCTCAAATATTCCATCTGCTGATGAACTTTCCCAATTCTTCGACAATAAAGTCGCTAATATTCGTACCCATCTTGGACCTTCTCTTCCTACTTTTACGGTTTCTACTAATAACGATCTAACTTTCCTACCACTGAGTTCTTTTTCTAATTTCAAAGTACCCTCGCTAACACAACTATCCACAGTTTTACAATCTATAAACTTACCTAATAATACCACAATGCGCAACTTAAGAAAAATAAGGAAATTCTTTGACAAAGAACACTACAGGATAATTGTACAATCCCTGGTACTAGGTCTCGTGGACTACTGCAATATCCTTTATCTACCATGCCCCACAAACATGATCAAAAAACTTCAAACCGTTCAGAACACAGCCCTTAGACTAATTTACTCACTCGGAAAATTTGACCACATCACCAATGCCTACCTAGACTCACACTGGCTACCGATTCGAGCCAGAATTCAATTCAAACTATACTGTCTACTCTTCAAAGTAATTAACGGTACTGCACCCACCTACCTAAATGACCGCCTAAACCGTAACCTTCCAACCAGAACAAGAAGAACACTGACATCATTCACATACCCACCACTCAAGGGTACTCACCGCAAAAAGCTTTATGATAGCCTCCTGGCAACACATGCTGCAAAACTCGAACCTTCCATCACCAGATTGTTAACCACAACATCAGACCTCAAGACATTCCGTAAAGAAATCAAAACACTGCTGTTCAAAAAATATATACAATCTACCTAACCTCCCTCACCCCATCCCCCAAGAAACCAAAACACTGCCGTCCAAAACATCTTCCGATGTTATTAAGTCTTTACTATCATTCTGTTATTAAGTCTCTATCCTCAAACTGTATTCTCTATTGTCATGTACCATCCTGGAAATGTCCAGTTCTCTTCTTATGTAATCCGCTTTGAACCGCAAGGTACAAGCGGAATAAAAATCACTAATGTAATGTAATGTAATGTAATATTACTGAAAGTTTTCCTCCTCATCTTATTAAAAGATTCTTTTCTTATTTTGGACCCTATTTAAGGGAAATGATCTCCAAATCCTTTTCTGACTGTTGCGTTCCTATCGCATGGAAATCAGCCCTAGTTTTTCCAAAATTGAAACAACACAACATTGATCCTTCTTCCCCTAACAATTATCGTCCCATTGCTAATCTGCCTTTAATTTCTAAACTTACTGAAAAAGTAATTCATTCTCAATTATCAGATTTCTTTGAACAAACACATGCCCTACATCCTTACCAGACAGGCTTTCGAACTTCTCATTCTACTGAATTATCTTTACTAGGTCTCATTTCTACTATACAATACTCACACGATCATCTAAAATCAGTTATACTAATCTCCCTTGACTTATCTTCAGCTTTCGATACCATTGACCATTCTTTACTTCTTTCTAGATTAGCAGACTGTAACATCACAGGTCCCGCTCTCAACTGGTTCATCTCCTACTTTCAACAACGCAACTTTAAAGTTCATATAAAAAACCACACTTCTCCTTCAGTAACTCAATCTTTTGGAGTTCCTCAGGGCTCTATTTTATCTCCACTTCTATTTAACATTTTTCTATCTCCTCTTCTTTCTCTGGCCCAATCACTAGAATTCTCAATTTTCGCCTACGCTGATGATATTCAGCTGCTCTACCCCATTAATACCTCTAACTCCTCAGATATCATTAATCTCAACTCTAAATTAGATATCATAAGTGATTGGCTGTTCTCCAATAAACTTTCACTCAATGTTGCTAAATCTTGTGGCTTACTCCTTCCCATTAAAAAATCCGAAACCTTACCAGGAACTATCTACATCAAATCCACACCCTTACTTATGGATACCAAAATAAAACTACTTGGCGTTACTCTAGACACAGATCTCACTTTCCATGATCATATAAGCACAGTTGTAAAAACTTGTTTCTTTAAACTCCGTATCATTCGCTCACTTATCTCCATCCTAAATACCACCTCGATTAATATTCTCATTCATTCGTTAGTTATTTCGCACCTGGACTACTGTAACTCATTATTAAATGGATTACCCCAAAAAGAACTTCGCCGTTTGCAGATTATACAAAATACTGCAATTAAACTCATTTACAATATAGGCAAATTCGAACACGTTACCCCGCTTCTTAAGGAGGCTCATTGGCTCCCAGTCACACACCGTATAGTTTATAAAATTCTACTGCTCTCATTTAAAATCAAACTTTCCCACCTGCCTTTATTTTTGGACAAATTACTTATTCCTCAAAGTTCTCCCCGTACCCTACGTTCTACGGACCAAAAACTCCTTTTCATCCCTTCCCTAAAAGAATCTTTTTATACAAGGAAAACCAATTTTGCTATAACAGCTCCTACTTTATGGAACTCTCTCCCTCAATCTCTTCGGGATGAAACTCATTTACTTAAATTCAAAACTAATCTAAAAACATTCCTATTCAAGGATGCTTTTAACAATCCCTAATCACTTATATCCACTTACTTACTCATCATTTATTTCTGCGCATATCTTTTATACCATGCACCCCTGTCCCTCATGTTTTATCCCCTCCTTCTATCTCATTTCCTCTAATATTATGTAACTTTTCCCTTCCTTCCCATCTCTCCTCACGATCATGTTTGTCAGTATATGTCTAATATGTTTTCGAAAATTTCTCAAACACACCTTTAACTAGCTCTTCTCTCCTATCTTAAATTTTTTTATATTGTTAACCGGTCAGATATTTATTTTATGATCGGGATATCAAAAATCAATAAACTTGAAACTTGAAACTTGAGGGTTAAAAACTGGCTGGCGGATAGGAAACAGAGAGTGGGAGTAAATATACAATACTCGGACTGGAAAAGCGTCACGAGTGGAGTGCCATGGGGTTTGGTGCTTGGACCCGTGCTCTTCAACATATTTATAAACGACCTGGAAATTGGTACGACGAGTGAGGTGATTAAATTTGCAGACGATACATAGTTATTCAGAGTAGTGAAGATACAGGGGGATTGCAAAGACCTGCAACGGGACATAAACAATGTTGAGAAATGAGCTGCGACATGGCAAATGAGGTTTAAAGTGGATAAGTGTAAGGTGATGCATGTCAGTAACAAAAATCTTATACACAAATATAGGATGTCTGGTGCAGTACTTGGAGAGACCTCCCAGGAAAGAGACTTGGGAGTACTGGTCGACAAGTCAATGAAGCCGTCCACGCAATGCGCAGTGGCGAAAAGGGTGAGCAGAATGCTAGGAATGATTAAGGGGATCACGAACAGATCGGAGAAGGTTATCATGCCGCTGTACCGGGCCATAGTATGCCCTCACCTGGAATGCTGCGTCCAGCACTGGTCGCCGTACATGAAGAAGAACACATTACTACTCGAAAGGGTCCAGAAAAGAGCAAATAAATGATTAAGGAGCTGGAGGAGTTGCCGTACAGTGAGAGATTAGAGAAACTGGGCCTCTTCTCCCTTGAAAAGAGGAGACTGAGAGGGGACATGATCGAAACATTCAAGATAATGAAGGGAATAGATTTAGTAGATAAAGACAGGTTGTTCACCCTCTCCAAGGTAGAAAGAACGAGAGGGCACTTTCTAAAGTTAAAAGGGGATAGATTCCGTACAAACATAAAGAAGTTCTTCCTCACCCAGAGAGTGATAGAAAACTGGAACGCTCTTCCGGAGGCTGTTAAAGGGGAAAACACCCTCCAGGGAATCAAGACAAAGTTAGACAAGTTCCTGCTGAACCAGAACGTACACAGGTAAGGCTAATCTCAGATAGGGCACTGGTCTTTGATCTATGGGCCACCGCATAAGCGGACTGCTGGGCACGATGGACCACTGGTCTGACCCAGCAGCGACAATTCTTATGTTCTTATGATCAGTTGGGGACATAAATTTGTAGTTTTGATGCTAGGTAGCTTGGTGTCATCTTGTGGAATGTCTTGAAAGCTAGAACCAGGGCTTTAAAGACGCATCATTTTCAGATAGGCAGCCAGTGAATGGATCTTAGTGCACGGGTGACGTGGTCGCAGAAGCCCAGGTTTTTCAGGAGTCGAATTGCAGCATTTTGCACGCCTTGGAGACGGGAGACGGTTTTTGCGGGTAAGCCTACTAGTAGTGTGTTGCAATAATTTAAGCGGGATAACTCAAATGCATATAGTAGCTGGGCAAAATCATTCTCTGAAAAGTAAGGCCTTCCTTCTCCCACCAGCCCCCCAAAAGGGCAATGAGGACCAAACTAGGGTTCTGCACTGGTCATCAGTGGCTCATGAGCCTTTCATTGAAGATCACTGGTCTAAAGCTTCCTTTGTTCATAAGTCAGGAGGACCAGAGAGATTGAAAACAACTTTGAGAAAAAAAAAATTGGTTCCAAAGTGACCTAGTATTGTGATGTCTAAAAGTCATGATCTGAGAATTCAGAGATATTTTGGTCCTACTCAGCATAAAAATCAGAATACAGCGATGTCACAATCCATCTGAATTGTGTAAGAACAAGCTGTTTAGGAACTGCAGGCTCCGAGTGCTTGAGAGAGCAACACCATAATTAGCAGGTTAGCAAGAAAAGAGTGATAAAAGCTCCAGGGCTTAGATAATGAGCAGGAAAAAATAAAAACTATGAAAGGACAGGAAAGTTTCAATTAAAAACAAAAGAAAGAAAAAAAATTAAAAAAAAGAATGGTGATAGACCCGACAATAAGAAGAAATATTTAAAACTTTTTTGTTTGTTGCTTTTATTTTTGTGTTTTTCTTCAAACATTCTTTTCTTGCAGTTATGCCCAGTTCTTGCAAGCTCTACAATTACCACAGCTTCTGTGATGCACTTGTCACAAAAATAGATCTCACTGAAGCATTAAATAGTTTCCATCTGGTCAGAGCTCAGATCCCCTTCTGTTTTCATGATTTCCCCTCTGTTTTCGATACCATTAGCTACTCCTCACTCCTTCACAGTCTTTACTCCCCTGGCTTCTGGAATTCTGGTCTCTGTTGATTTTCCTCCAGCTTCTCCAACTGGTGCTTCCTGATTCACATGTTTCCTCCAAGTAATAGCCCCAAAGCAAAGTCTTTCGTATTGCTGTCTATGTTTGTTTCCTACAAGGAGGAATAGTTTTGATGTCTGTGCTAGATTTCGATTTTCTCTCTTTCTTTTTTTTTTTAATACTGGTAGCTATATTGGGGCCAGGTGTAGTAATGGATTTATTTATGTATTAAGTCAGTGCTTTTCAACCTTTTTTATCTCATGGCACACTTATAAGGCACAACACTGGAATCTAACTGATACCTGCTCATCCCCACTAAGTTCTATCCCTTCCAAACCCATTCTTGCAATTAATCTCCTCCATCCCCACCCCTATATGTAACCTTCAGAAGCAGTTACAGTATTTGATTTAATTATACTACTGAAATACATTAGAGCGGTGTTTCTCAACTTGGTCCTGGAGTACCCCCTTGCCAGTCAGGTTTTTGGGATGTCCACAATGAATATGAATGAAAGAAATTTGCATATAATGGATACCGTGTATGCAAATCAAGTTTATGCATATTTATTGTGGATATCCTAAACACCTGACTTGCAAGAGGGTACTCCAGGACCCTCAGCCCAGCCTGAGTTTATGCAAAAGAGATACAGTCTGTTAGCCAAGTGGAGATGGTTCTCTTGGAAAGAGCAACTCTTAGCCCATTAGGATCAAAGGTGAGAAAGAGCTGGGAAACCTTCCATATTATATGGTTTAGTCTAGTCTAGGTAGTATGCCAGAGCACGCTTGCAGTCCAAGCTGCTGAAGGGCTGCTTCTTCAGGATAGTAATGTGGCTTTGAAAAGAAAACAGGCAAAATAATGGATTGGTTGAGGTGAAATTCTGAGGCTACTTTAGGGAGGAATTTTGGATGTGTTTGAAGGACTACCTTGTCATGATAGAATCTTGTATAGAGAGGATCTGATACAAGAGCTTGACTTTCACATGATGGGCAGATGTGAGGGTTATGAGGAAAATGGCCTTCCTTGTAAGAAGTTTGAGAGAGCAAGATGTAAGGAGCTCAAAGGGAGATTTCATAAGAGCAGAGAGAACCACGTTAAGATCCCAAGGAGGAGGCTTGATAGGTGGTTTTGTGTGGAATAGGATTTTACTTAGTAGCCTTTCATGAATGTACAGAAAGAGACTTCTTGTCTATGTGGAAGTAAAATGCACTAACTGAGATGAACTCTAACCGAATTGTTTTTGAGTCCAGAATTAGAGGTAAAGAAAGTAGTTGAGGATGGATGGAAGTGCACATATGACGGGCTTCAGGGAATTCAATGCACACCAGGAAGAAAATTGTGGCCACTTGAAGTGATAACAGTACTGAATGAAAAGTTTTTCTAGATGCTTCTATGTCAGCAGATACTGCAGCCAAGAGTCAGAAAGCATTTACTTCCTCAGCAAAAGAAACCACACTGTTAGTGCTAACAAGCAGAATGATGTAGGGATGAAGTAGGGACCCTTTGTTTTAAGTGAGCCACCCTCAATGAACTGCATAAGTAATCCCCACCCCCATCACTACTAGAATTAGACTTTTTGTCACCCCCCAATATCATCAACATCCCTCTTTCTGCCCTCATTATGCAGTGAATGGCCTTGTCCCCGTACCCGCCGCAACCACTTTTTTCTCTCCCTGTTTCGGCGGGCTATTCAAGGCTAACCGTGGGTAACAGCTACCGTGTCATTCTCTACCATTGACCCTCAAGCCTTGCATTGAAGAATGCTGATGTAGAAGGACTGAGGTTGAGATAGACACTAAAGAATGACATGGGATGGTTTCCTGGGGTTATCGATGGAGACGGTGACAAATTGTGTCACCATGTCATTTTCTATGGATGAGTCCCCATCCATATGGTTGACTACACTGCCTACTAGGCTATTCCAGAGACCTGCTTGCTGCTTTACTAGGAATGGCCATAACATCTGAAGCTATCCCAGGGGCAGGTATGTACTGTTTCATTCAAATCTTTGCATTTTAATATCTAATTCTTATTTACCTGTTGAATATTTCTATAATTGTTCTCTCACACTGGAAGTGTAGAGTTTGTAGATCAGTGATGCAAACTCCCATTTTAATGTATTTTAAATTTCATTTGTCCTTTATCTTTATTTTCCGTTGTTTTTTCACTCACACATCCAGGGGTTTGGGAGCGGGAGGGGGGTTATATCTTTTGTTTTGGTATTATTCCTGATGGTAATGATGGATGGGGGAGGGAATTTTTATCTTTTATATAGATACTGATTGATTATAAGTGCTTGGTTGATTATCATTATTTGAATATAAATTGTATTGCACTTTTTGTTGGCATTAAAAACTAAATAAAATTTTTTAAAAAGAATTTCAGTTCATTAAAGATTTCCAGCACTGAGTTCTGTTTAACACTGAAGTTTCACATTGTATTCATTCTTATTTTTTAAGTTTTTCCAATAAATTAATACAGTTGGTCTATATATACATTTTTGCTGTTTGATGACATGAAAGTGCATATGATTATATTTTAACATTGACTGTAGCTCAGATAATGGTTCATCATATTGTATACCTCATTAACACACACACACCCTGTTATCAAGTCGCACTGCCAGTCAGTGTGAACTAAATGCCGAGCCATCCATTCTAATCCTATGAGCAGCTCGGCATTTAGCTGCTTGGCAGCATGGCTTCCTAAAAAGGGGGAATAAATAAATGTGCTATTCTGTACTGTATATTGAGACATATGCACATTTGGGACTTCTATTATGGTTTTCTGAAACTTAAGAGGAAATCATTCACTTACAGTATACATTAAGACTGTTAATGCATATTAGTTATCACAGGGCCCATTTCTTAACATGGGCCCTGTGGTAAATAACATGTTAACAGCATTAATGAGGCTATTAGTACATGATTTTCTTAATAATATATTTGTTTATTTTCCACATTTCTATTCCACACTGTCCAAAGTTCTAGGTGGATTACAACAAACATACACAGCATTAAATGAAACAATAGACAATGAACATGTGAGGCCCTCCTTTACAAAGCCACACTAGCGTTTTTAGGGCCAGCTGCAGAAGTGAGACCGCCGACGCTCCTAGGAATTCTATGAGCATCAGAGCTCTTACCGCTGCAGCCAGCGCTAAAAACGCTAGTGCGGCTTTGTAAAGGAGTGGGGTTAGTGATAATTAATAAACACACTGAACCAAGACAGTTAAACAGTGGGTACAGTCATGAAGATTTTTGCTCTACATTCACCCACTTTTTGTTTGTTGACATTTATATATGTGTAGTATATCTATTCCTTTTGTTATTAATTTATGTTTAAACCCACAATGAACCAATAATGTGCACTCCATGGAGATCAACCTTTTTATCTTAACTGTGCCTTTTTCTTTATGCCTTCTTTAATAAGGTGCATTTAATGTAATGCACTTAAAAACCTTCTAATGAGACTACTGTATTCCTCTAAAGTAGCCTCAGGAAAGCTAATGATCAGATGATATACTACAGCAATATACCACTACAATGAGCTGTCATCAACTGAGCAAGAGGTCATGACAATGATAGACTGCATTACCAAAAAAACATGATTTTGTCCAAGCAAGAATGGCTTTAGTCTTACTAAAGAAGATAGTTTAGTACACTGAAACATAAAAACATAATGGCGGATAAAAGTCAAATGGGCCATCTAGTCTGCCCATCCGCAACATCCACTGTCTACTCCGCTCCCTAAGAGATCCTATGTAACCGTCCTATACTTTCTTGAATTGTGACAGTCTTTGTCTCTACCACCTCTACCAGGAGACTATTCCACACATCTACCACCCTTTCTGTAAAAAAAAAAAAAGGTATTTCCTTAGATTACTCCTGAGCCTATCACCTCTTAACTTCATCCTATGCCCTCTCATTCCGGATCTTCCATTCAAATGAAAGACTCGCCTCGTGCTCATTTAAGCCATGTAGGTATTTAAACATCTCTATCATATCTCCCCTTTCATAGAAACATAGAAGATGACGGCAGAAAAGGGCTACAGCCCATCAAGTCTGCCGTCATCTTCTATGTTTCTATATACAGATTGAGATCTTTAAGTCTGTCCCCAAACACCTTATGATGAAGACCAGGCACCATTTTAGTGGCGTTTGTTATGCAGGTTTCTCTTCCCTACACACATCACTTTGCACGTGCTCACATTAAATGAGATCTGTCATGTAGATCAGTGAATTTCACACTCCTTTAATGCATCAAGAATATTTTAAACATAAGAATGTGAAAAATGTGCAAGGGTATGAAGAGTTTTACAACACATGCTATATATCTGCCTACTTTTAGTGTTCATATTCATAGATACCTTTTTCTCCTAGAATTCCTCGGTTATTCTGTACTTTCCATTGCTACAGCTACAGATAAATCTAGTTTAGTGCAATGCAGGCAACACAGAATTCCTAATAAGCAATCAATAACTTCTCCAAAGAAGGATTATTATACCAATATCATAAACAACTCTACTAATACCTCAGGGGTGTTGTTTATAGTCACTGACAAGCCTACTAATTATCCTTTCAATGTAGTGGCTGATTGCTCAATTGCTACTTGCAATCAATTTGCAGATTTTTTTCAGAAAGAAAAAGCTGAAGATACCTGTTTCCTCTGAATGAAAGGGTCCTTCTTTATTGCCTCCTAATAGTGGTAATCAAATTTTGAACTAAACATATGGTCACAAATTGTGTTCTTAATCTACAATAGGACATAACTTCTTATCATGTGACTTTCTAATTTCAGAGGTCTTTCATGTGATAATTTGTCAAATGCCTTTTGAAAATCCATCTTTATCCACATGTTTATTCACCCCTTCAAAGAAATGTAGTAGATTAATGAGGCAAGATTTTCCTTGACTAAATCCATGTTGGCTTTGTCTCATTAATCATTAATCCACCTTGGGGACTAGCGCCCAAGAAAAGGATCTGGGTATCATCATAGACAATACGATGAAACCTTCCACCCAATGTGCGACAGCAGCCAAGAAAGTAAACAGGATGCTGGGAATTATTTTAAAAAAGGGATGGTTAGCAAGACTAAGAATGTTATAATGCCCCTGTATTGCTCCATGGTGCGACCTCATCTGGAGTATTGTGTTCAATTCTGGTCTCCTTATCTCAAGAAAGATATAGTGGCGCTAGAAAAGGTTCAAAGAAGAACGACAAAGATGATAAAGGGGATGGAACTTCTCTTTTATGAGGAAAGGCTAAAACGGTTAGGGCTCTTCAGCTTGGAAAAGAGACGGCTGAGGGGAGATATGATTAGAAACATAGAAACATAGAAATAGACGGCAGATAAGGGCCACGGCCCATCTAGTCTGCCCACCCCAATGACCCTCCCCTACCTTTCTCTGTGAATAGATCCCACGTGTCTATCCCATTTGGTCTTAAAATCAGGCACGCTGCTGGCCTCAATATCCTGAAGTGGAAGACTATTCCAGCGATCAACCACCCTTTCAGTGAAAAAGAATTTCCTGGTGTCCCCGTACAGTTTCCCGCCCCTGATTTTCCATGGATGCCCCCTTATTGCCACGGGACCCTTGAAAAAGAAGATATCTTCTTCCACCTCGATGCGGCCCGTGAGATCGAGGTGGAAGAAGATATCTTCTTTTTCAAGGGTCCCGCGGCAATAAGGGGGCATCCGTGGAAAATTGAAGTCTATAAAATTTTGAGTGGAGTAGAACGGGTACAAGTGGATCAATTTTTCACTCTGTCAAAAATTACAAAGACTAGGGGACATTCAATGAAATTACAGGGAAATACTTTTAAAACCAATAGGAGAGGATAGCGTCGCTGGTTTTAAGAAAGGTTTGGACTAGTTCCTGGAGAAAAAATCCATAGTCTGTTATTGAGAAAGACATAGGGGAAGCCACTGCTTGTTCTGGATCAGTAGCATGGAATATTGCTACTCCTTGGGTTTTGGCCTGGTACTAGTGACCTGGATTAGCCACCGTGAGAACGGACTACTGGACTTGATGGACCATTGATCTGACTCATTAAAGCTATTCTTATGTTCTTATGCTTGTGTATATGCTCTGTAATTTTGTTCTTGTAATAGTCTCTACTATTTTGCCTGGCATGGATAAGTCATTCCAGATGTTTGTTGCTGCAGTGCAAATTGAAAAGAAGACTGGAAAATCTTTTTAAACCTGACTCCTTTAAAATATGGTAAATACAAAGCCAGAAAATCTCTTAACCTTATAACTCTATCACAGCTGGAAAAATCAATGAAAACATATATTGAACAGCTTGTGGACATGTTCTGGGGGTGATGGGAGGGGGATAAATGGGAAGTGAAACTTTAAGAAGGTGTCATTGCCATCCACCTATATCTGTTGTGTAAGCACTGAGCCTTTGCCCTGCCACAACAAAATTATGTTTCAGCAATCACCCCCTCCCCCCAACTAACAAATATGCATATCCACCTTCATTGAGGTGAGGTTCCCCTTGCAGGACAAAATCTGCTGCTTTTTGAGCCAGTATAAACCTTCCTTTGCAGCTTTTGCCAGAGTTGTACAGTGAGAAGCATACATTTAAATATGCCTTACAAAACCATGTATATGGGAAGGCTGTAAATGTTGAAATTTAGTACTGTATGTCCAAGTTTCTGAAATTGCCAGCAGCTCTAAACATTTAGGGTTGCACAGCCTCTACATAGAAACATGATGGTAGATAAAGGCCAAATGGCCCATCCAGTCTGACCATCCACAGTAACCATTATCTTTTCCTTCTCTCCAAGAGATCCCACATGCTTATCCCAGGCACTTTTGAATTCAGACACAGTCTCTGTCTCCACCACCTCTTCTGGGAGACTGTTCCACGTATCTACCACCCTTTCTGTAAAAAAAAGTATTTCCTTAGATTACTCCTGAGCCTATCACCTCTTAACTTCATCTTATGTCCTCTCATTCCAGAGCTTCCTTTCAAATGAAAGAGACTTGAATCATGTGCATTTACATCATGTATATATTTAAACGTCTCTATCATATCTCCCCTCTCCTGCCTTTCCTCCAAAATATACAGAATGAGATCTGTAAGTCTGTCCTCATACATAAGAACATATGAATTGCCGCTGCTGGGTCAAATCAGTGGTCCATCGTGCCCAGCAGTCCACTCCCGCGGTGGCCCCTAGGTCAAAGACTAGTGCCCTAACTGAGACCAGCCTTACCAGCATACGTTCTGGTTTAGCAGAAACTTGTCTAACTTTGTCTTGAATCCCTGGAGGATGTTTTCCCCTATAACAGCCTCCAGAAGAGCGTTCCAGTTTTCCACCACTCTCTAGGTGAAGAAGAACTTCCTTACGTTTGTACAGAATCTATCCCCTTTTAACTTAAGAGAGTGCCCTCTCATTCTCCCTACCTTGGAGAGGGTGAACAACCTGTCTTTATCTACTAAGTCTATTCCTTTCAGTATCTTGAATGTTTCGATCATGTCCCCTCTCAGTCTCCTCTTTTCAAGGGAGAAGAGATCCAGTTTCTCTAATCTCTCACTGTACGGCAACTCCTCCAGCCCCTTAACCATTTTAGTCGCTCTTCTGTGGACCCTTTCGAGTAGTACCATGTCCTTCTTCATGTACAGCGACCAGTGCTGGACGCAGTATTCCAGGTGAGGGCGTACCATGGCCCGGTACAGCAGCATGATAACCTTCTCCGATCTGCTAGTGATCCCCTTCTTAATCATTCCTAGCATTCTGTTTGCCCTTTTCACCGCCGCCACTGCACATTGCGCAGACGGCTTCATCGACTTGTCAACCAGTACTCCCAAGTCTCTTTCCTGTGGGGGGGGGGGGGGGGCTCTCCATGTACCGCCCCAAATATCCTGTATTCGTGTATAAGATTTTTGTTACCGACATGTATCACCTTACACTTATCCACGTTAAACCTCATTTGCTTTATGACGAAGACCACACACCATTTTAGTAGCCTTCTTCTGGACCAACTCTATCCTTTTTGTATCTTTTTGAAGGTGCGGCCTTCAGAATTGTACACAATATTCTAAATGAGGCCTCACCAGAGTCTTATACAGGGGCATCAATACCTTTTTTTTCCCTACTGGCCATACCTCTCTCTATGCACCCTAACATCCTTTTAGCTATGCCTGCTATTTTACAAAGCCAGTTGCTAAATGTTTTGCACCCTGTGGCAGCGCAAATATTTTGCACTGCCCTGAAGTACAAAATGTCTGCCTTGGAGTGGCAGTGCTAAGTGTTTTGCACTTCATAGCAGTATTAAAAACTTTACAGTGCTAAACATATTGCATCCTAAAGCAGTGCAAAATGTACAGACTGTTAAAATGTTTTGCATATACTGTAATGACTGTGTGGACGTTATAAATTCTCTTATAGGGACAGGGCATGATGGTGTGGGCTGATGTGAGCTGTTTTCAACTTCATGGACACTTTTGGATACATTTCTCATTTTATGTCATTGTTAGTTATGTGCGATTTGTGTTTAAAAGGCTTTTCAACATCTTGGTCTGGGGTGGAGCTATGTCAAGTTTACAATAGGTTTATATGTATGTTATAGACTCTAGAAATTTTGCCAAAAAAACCCCTATATTCAGATTTCCAATACTTTTCTAAAATGGCACTGGTACAGCATTAGGTAGGCTCTTTCAAGATTAGTTCATAACGCATAGTTAGAAAATATTGCATAGTAATATAGTAAATGACAGCAGATAAAGACCTGAATAGTTCATCCAGTCTGCCCAACATTCATATTCATTATACATTCATGTTTAAATTGTCTTTTTTATATATATTTCTGGGCAATAGGCCATAGAGGTCTGCCCAGTATTGTCTTTAGATTCCCACTGCTGGATTTGTCATTGAAGCCCAATCTAACCATTGAACCAATCTAACCATGTCACTAGAGCTTCTATCAAAGCCCTCCCCAGCTCATCCTAAACCAAATCACCATATACGAGACACCTAATACTAGCCTTTGTTTGCCCTGGATCAGTAGCATGGAATATTGCTACTCCTTTTGGCCAGGTACTAGCGATCTGGATTGGCCACTATGAGAATGGGCTACCGGGCTTGATGGACCATTGGTCTGACCCAGTAAAGCTATTCTTGTTTTATACCATTCATTTTCTAATTAGAAATCTTCTGTGTTTGTCCAATACTTTTTTTGAATTCTGTCACCATTTTCGTCTCTTCCATCCCCCTCAAGAGGGCATTCCAGGCATCCACCACCCTCTCCATGAAAAAGATTTTCCTTCACTAAATCCATGTTGACTTTGTCTCATTAATCCATGCTTGTGTATATGCTATGTAATTTTGTCTTTAAAATAGTCTCTACTATTTTGCCTGGCATGGATAAGTCATTCCAGATGTTTCTTGCTGCAAATTGAAAAGAAGACTGAAAAATCTTTTTAAACCTGACTCCTTTAAATTATGGTAAATACAAAGCCAGAAAATCTCAACCTTATAACATTATAACAGCTGGAAAAATTATCAATGAAAGCATATATTGAAAATCTTGTGGCCATGTTCTGGGGGGTAATGGCAGGGGATAAATAGGAAGTGAAAATGTGAGAAGATGTCATTTCCATCTACCCAGATCTGTAGTGTAGGCACAGAACATTTGCCCTGCCACAACAAAATTATGTTTGCAGTGTTTCAGCAATCTCACACACACACACACATCCCAAACAACACACATACATACATAGGAAGAAGTACAAAAGTGGCATTGTGAGATTCAAAGGTGAAGGGGAGAAATATGTAGAAGCTGATAGAGTAAAGGCTGAATTGCTTAACAAATATTTCTGTTCCGTGTTTACAGCTGATGCACCGGGACCGGGACCGGGACCGCAAAAGGCAAACATGAACAGGGACGGAGGAGTGGTAGACCCAGGGCCAGATTTTCCTATAGGCTAACTAGGCTTCAGCCTAGGGCCTCAAGATCAAGAGGGGCCTACATTCAAATTGTTAGCAAAATTAAAATTACACTAGTCTACAAACAGTGAACACTAAAACACTGAACTGAAAATAAGGAGAAATTCTACGCATATGACTAATAAACAAACATAAAAATGTATTGGTTAAGATCAACGCGTTCGGCTCATTGGGTTTGTTCATTTGTATATACTAGATTGCACCAAAGTATAGTTCATACGTTCACTGATTGCTATGGCAAATATTGACGTGCCTTATGCTACTAAGCTCTGGTTTGTTCTTGCATAAATAAAGTGCAGATTGGTATAGACTGGAACAGACCTATTGATATCCCGACGTTCGGTTATATTCGTGTTACTTCGATAATATGAAACACGTGTTAATGTTATTAGAAAAGATTCTTATTTTAGGATTGCGTACACGATCATTTGATTCTCGCCTTTTGAGTTCAGTAGGTTCAATACTTTAGTGAAGTGTTTATAGACTATTAAAAAGATTTTTTGTGACAATATCTTCATTTCGCGGAATTCTAAGTAAGTTCTTAATATATGTTTTAATTTGCATATTTTAAAATGTATATTACGTGCTTTATTTTATATTTTCATGATTATATCATAAATAATAAAATCCTAGAGCGCGCATGCGCTGTTGAAATATCGTGAGTCCTGGTGGCGTGAGGTGTGCTTCTGTGTCACTCCTCACGGCACCTGCGCCAGCGACTCAACAAAATTCAGCCCGAGGTGGGGAATCCGAATTGCACACATGCTCCAGCTCCTCTCTCCCCCTCCACCCCCCACCCCTTTCCCGGCTCCGGAGGGGAATCGGTCTCAGCCCCGGGTGGGGGTGCGCGCCGGTCTCCGGTCCGATTCTGCCTCTGGTTCAGGTTTTAGCCGCTCCCCGGTTACCTCGGTTCCGCTTCGGGATCGGAACCGGCTCTGGCCACAACGGGGCGCCAACTCAGCTTCTCCCTTTTTTTTTCTCGCCCTGGGAGGAGGATCGGGGAGGGAAAGACATCAGCCCGGAAACAGCTGGGCAAAGCCCAGCTCCGCGGAGAGAGAGGCAAAACGTGGATCGTGTCACATTTTTTATAAAGGTTAGTGCCAATAACAACATGTTTCATTTAACATATTGATATATATCACAGTAATGATGTATTTTATTATCTCTCATGTAATTTACAAACTTAAAAATGGGAGGTGAAAGGGCCTCATAAATGGAATAGCCTAGGGCCTCTTTTCATCTAAATCCGGCCCTGGGTAGACCCCTATCGATTTTCAGAAGGTTGTGTTCGTGAGGAGCTAGTTACAATAAAGGTAGACAAAGCAATGGGGGCCAGATGGTGTATAATCAAGGGTGCTAAAGGAACTTAGGGAAGATCTGGTGGCTCCGCTGACTGACCATTTCAATGAGTTTCTAGAGTCGGGAGTGGTACCGGAGGACTGGAGAAGGAAAGATGTGGTCCCTCTTTACAAAAGTGGAAGTAAGGAAGAAGTAGGGAATTACAGGCCAGTATGTCTGGCTTCTGTGATCAGCAAATTAATGGAAATGCTTTTAAAACAATGGTGAAGTCTCTGGAATCCTGTGGGTTACAGAACCAGAGGCAACATGGATTCACTAGAGGTAGTTCTTGTCAGACAAATCTGATCTATTTCTATGACTGAATGACCAGAGAATTGGATAGAGGGAGTGCACTAGATGTGGTGTATTTAGATTTTAGCAAAGTCTTTAACTGTGTTCCACATAGATGTCTAATAAATAAACTGAGTGCTCTCGGGATGGGTCCCAAAGTGAGGGGCTAGGTCAAGAACTGGTTGAATTGAAGGCGACAGAGAGTAGTGATCCCTGGAGATCGCTCTGAGAAAAGGGATGTTACCAGTGGTTTGCTTCAAGGTTCTGTTCTTGTGCCTGTTCTTTTTAACATTTTTATAAACAATATTGCTACAGGGCTGTCGGGTAAGATTTGCCTCTTTGCAGATGATACCAAAATCTGCAATAGAGTAGACACCCAGGATGGGGTGAATAACATGAAGAAAGATCTGGCAAAGCTTGAAGAATGGTCTGAAATTTGGCAGCTAAAGTTTAATGCTAAGAAAAGCAAGGTTATGCATTTGGGCTGCAAAAATCTGAGGGAACAGTATAGTTTACGGGGTGAAGAACTTATGTGCAAGACCGAAGAGCGGGACTTGAGTGCAATTATATGTGATGATCTTAAAGTGGCCAAACAGGTTGAAAAGGTGGTGGTGAAAGTTAGAAGGATGCTAGGGTGTATAGGGAGAGATATGACCAGTAGGAAAAAGGAGGTATTGATGCCCCTGTATAAGACTTTGATGAGACTTAATTTAGAATATTGTGTACAAATCATCAAAAAGATATAAAAAGGATGGAGTCATCCAGAGGAAGGCTACTAAAATGGTGTGTGGTCTTCGTCATAAAGCGTTTGGGGACAAACAAAGATCTCATTCTGTATACTTTGGAGGAAAGGCAGGAGAGGGGAGATATGATAGAGACGTTTAAATACCTACATGATGTAAATGTGTATGAGTCAAGTCTCTTTCATTTGAAAGGAAGCTCTGGAATGAGAGGGCATAGGATGAAGTTAAGAGGTGATAGGCTCAGGAGTAATCTAAGGAAATACCTTTTTACAGACAGGGTGGTAGATGTGTGGAATAGTCTCCCGATAGAGATGGTGGAGACAGACTGTGTCTGATTTCAAGAAAGCCTGGGATAGGCACATGGGATCTCTTAGAGAGAGGAAGAGATAATGGTTACTACGGATGGGCAGACTGGATGGGCCATTTGGCCTTTATCTGCCATCATGTTTTATGTAATTTTGCCAGCCAATCCAGGATTTTCATCTGTGAACACAGGGCAGAAGTATTTGTTTAGCAAGTTAGCTTTTTCTTCACCAGTCTCCACATAGTTGTTTGAAGCTTCTTTCAGTCTCACAATTCCATTTTTTGCCTTCCTCCTTTCAATAATATACCTGAAAAAAATTTTGTCACCCTTTTTTTACATTTCTAGTCATTTGCTCTTCCGTTTTCACCAGATGTATCTCTCTCTCTTGGCTTCTTTCAATTTTTCTGGTATTCTGTTCTGTGCTTCTCTTCTTGAGTTTGTTTTTTTTTATTTCACAAATGCCAATTTTTTGCCTTTATTTTCTCCGTCACTTCTTTGGAAAACCATATTGGGTTTCTTTTTCTCTTGCTTTTGATTATTTTCCTCACATAAAGGTCGGTGGCCAATTTTATTGATCCTTTCAGCTTGGACCACTGTTTTGCACTGTTCTCCCATACTATCAGCTCTTTCATTAGGTATTCCCTCCTTTTACTAAAGTTTGCATGTTTGAAATCCAGGATTGAGTTTTGCCTCCCCCCCCCCCCCCCCACACACACACACACACTTTAGCTGTTATATCAAACCAAACTGTTTGATGATCACTACCACCAATGTGGGCACCAACTTGGACACTAGATACATTGTTAGTGCCCTGCATACATATGCCACCCCCACCTTCTAGTTTAAATGCCTAGAAACATATTGTCTGAATTTCTGACCAAGGATTATTTTACCTGTCATAGTAAGATGAAGCTCATCATTACAATATACTGTAGTCTGTTTTTCCATGTATTCCCCCATCCTCCTATGTACCTGAAGCCTTCCTGATGACATCAGGCTCTGAGGAACCTATTGAAGATCTCAGAGTTTAGTACTCTTCCCTCTACTTTTCCATATGTAGGCAGTACTTCTGAGAAAGCTACAGTCTTTACAAAAGGTTTTAATCCTTCTCCCAGCTCCCAAAAAGCTTTCTGTGCAGATTTAATAGGCATCTCCAAGACCTGGTGGAAGGAAGATAACCAATGGGACACTGTGATACCATAGTACAAATTATATTGAAACACAGAAACATGACGGCAAATAAATGCCAAATGGCCCATCTAGTCTGCCCATCCGCAGTAACCATTATCTCTTTCTGTCTCCGAGAGATCCCTTGTGCCTAATAGTAACCAGTGGAGTGGTAGCATTATATGTGGAGGAGGCCTTAAATCAAATAAACTAAAAATTGTAGAGAAACCAAAACACATCTTGGAATCTTGAAATTCCAAGGATAAAAGGATAGTGCACTACTGAAATGTTATCAGAATTGGGGAAGCTAACAAATTGAGTAACACAGTGTACCAGTGTAATAGGTGTGTCATTCTGGATAAGCAGGTTATCTCCCCATGGCCACAAACCATTTGCACTCTGGATTTTTTCTGTGATCCTCCTACTTCACCAGGAGCTCTACAGCCACCTGCAGTTTTTCACTTCTGCACACGAGCCGGAAAGAGTGTTTCTGTTCTGCTCTCCCTTTTTCTTATTTTATTCAGTGTTTTCAGTGCTTGGAGTTTTCACCTTGGTATCAACTTTGCCTGCAAAGAGAAGAAGCAGATTGAGGTCTGCAGCTTACAGGCCAATCCCTAAAGGTACCTGTTAGTCAGCCTGCACAAGTATTTTTGGAGCTTGGGGCTATACCTGCTTTCAGTCCTCACCGACTGCATAGCAGGGGTTTGAGCGTAGGCTGATAGGCTTCCGTAGGAGGCTCAGCAGTGTCTCACAGGGTGCTGGCAGCATTTTTCGCCTCCTCCCTTCTGGTAGTGCATCCGTCGTTCCACGGGGGTGGAGGTGAGGTATGAAGCCGTGTCTGACTGGCAGCCTGAAGATCAGCATTTCCAGCATGACAGTGATTCTTCTCCTTTCCAGCTATTGTAAAGAGCTGAGGCAGGCTAAAGCACATTGCAGAATGGTCACAGTACCTGAGGTTTAGAAGGTAGCCAATCAAATGCCAATTCTTTAAAAAGGATCTTAGCCAAACCCGCACATAATCCACAATCCTCAATATAACAAGGCTTACCTTAGCAAGTCATGTACCAAAAGTCTCGCACTGTTAGCTCTTCTAACAGTCCTTGTCAGATTTCTTGACTTCCCATGGCTTTTTCTCAGTCCACGACTAGAGAAGGGTTCTCTTTCTCACAGTCTCATAAGAATCCCTCTGCTTTCCAGGGTTCTCCTCTACCCACAGCTAGGGATTCTCTAGTGGAAGTCTCTTCCTTGGGACCTCCCCAAATGATTCCAGTCCGGAGCAGAAGCACTCCTCCCTGCCTGCATCGCATTCCTCTGATTCAGCAAGGTTGTATCCCTTCCCTAATGGATCTCAATATTGAGCTGCGAAGCTCAGGGCATTCTGGGACAGGTAGTTTTCTCCAATTTATCTGACGCCTCCTGCTGCCCAATGACATAACTGCAATCTTAGTGAGGGAAACCCTTGTACAGTTAGAGGAGATGGTTAAATTGCTGGCTAGGGTGGTGAACAGAGGGTAGAGGAGAGTAGGGTTTTATTTATTTATCCAAATCATTTCCTATCCCGCTCTCCCCAACGAGCTCAGAACAGGTTACAGGTTAACATACATAATATAACAGGTTAACATACATAATATAATGGGTTACAATTTGCCAGTACAAGTTTTTTCAATACAAGTTTTTATCCTAGCACAACACATACTAGGGATCTAATACCAATATACAGTACATAATATATAGTTTACAGGTTACAATTTGCCATTGTTACAGTGCAAGATTTTTCAATACAAGTTTTCATCCTGACATGACACATACCAATGATCTAGTTCCTATAATCCATATGTCATGGGCATGGGAGTTAGGTGAAGAGGTATGTTTTTATTGCTTTCCTAAAATTCAGGAGTCCTTCAATGGATCTGATCTGTGGGGGCAGTTGATTCCAGTGGCTTGGTATGAAGAGGGAGTAGGAACATCATTTGGCGGTTTGCAGTTGAAGGGCATGACCAGGGGGCGTTTTAAGGCATAGTTCATCCTGGGAGCAGAGGGACTTGTTCAACACGTATGGAGGAAGCTTGGTCACCATGTAGCCCGGCACCATGTTGTGCAAGGATTTGAAGGCTGAGCTGAAGGCTGTCCCCAAAAGGTGGGTTTTCAGCCTAATTTTAAACAAGGGAAGGGGAATGGTGGGCAGATTCAGGTAGTTTATTCCATACAGGGTGGCGAGATAAAATAAACAAAATTTGGAATTGGAAATGGAGGAGAAGGGTACAGATAAAAGCAATTTGTTTGAGGAACATAGTTCTCAGGGAGGTATATAAGGAGAGATAAGAGAGGAGAAATGCTGAGGGGCTGTAGAATGAACACACTTGTAGGTTAGTAATAGTAGTTTGAAGGGATCCAGTGAAGTGATTTGAGGAGAGGATTGGGGTGAGTGTAGCGAGGTTGACAGAAGATAAGTCGCAGCAGAATTTTGTATAGATTGCAATTCAGCAGGAGACCTGTTAGAAGTGGATTGCAGTAGTCTAAGCGTAAGGTTAAGAGAGTGTACTCAGAGAGGAAGAGGTATACAGCTGTGGTATTCCCTTATACCTTTCTCATCTTCCATTTTCTCATCTTCTATTTTCTCCATTGAAATATCTCCATTAATAAAATCAAAACTTACTTGCTGTCCCTTCACTCTGCAATATCTGCTACGATTATGTTCACTCTTGAATTTTTAATTTAACCGGTCCCACACACTGGAATGCCCTCCCTTTAGCTCTATGCCTCGAGTAATCCCATGTTAGATTTACAAGTGCACTATAGACCTTCTTTTTCAATGATGCATATAGTTCTTGACTTATTGCAATGCTGCTCGCTCAGTAGAGAGCCTATAGGTTGGTAACCCAGGTCCTCTTACTCTTCCCTTTCCTTTCAACTAATGTATTTCTCTGTCTAATAGTATACTTTGATTTATTTTAAACACTCTGAAAGCTGTCTATTGGGTTATATTAAATTTGAAACTATATAAATCAGAGTTTCCCAAGATGTGGGTTGTGACCCAAAATGGAGTCTCACATACCACATTTGGGGTCAGGACCTGACCTGGAAGTATATAGGTATATCAATACAGTGCATCTTGGCAGGATCATGGATGTTGCTGCAGCCACAACCATGAATTCATGGCCTGAAAATGAATGGCGGCTGCTAATATAAATAGACATTGCTTAACCCTTTATTTGGCATTGTTGTTCAGAAGCAACATCTGTCTTCTAAGGCTCCTATGGGAGATCTGCATTTCCAAATGTCTGTTACTTGGCATTGTTGCTCTCGTTCAACATCAAGTTACATAAAGCAGTTGTTTCACCGTCTGCCAATTAAAGGGTTAATAGAATTGAGTCAGCCTAGGTTCAGCAAAGTAAAGTTTTGCTTTACCGGTTCTAATAGTGCACCAGTTGTTATAATCGCAGATATTAGAAAGAATGTGTTTTCAGGTGGACTTCCTGGGACACCAGGCCACACAGTGGTATAAATTGATATCTGGATTTATGAATAAAAAAACAAAAAACTGGTCTTAGGGACATTTGGAGCATTGAGATTAAGCATCAAATTACTGTGTCTCAATGGCCACGAATTTGGTCTTGGAGGATGAGTTGTACAATGTCAATCTATGAGACAAACTTGGTTTTTTTCTGTTGCACTGAGCTTTCTGGATCCCTGTTCGTTTATAAAAGTTAGATAGCTCTAAGTCAAATAAATGTTGGCATTGTCATCTCGAAGCAGGGACTTTAGATCATTTATTATTCTACTGTCCATTCATTTTGGCTTTTTGGACATAGATATGGGGCCAAATAAATTGTTTGTTAGAAAATCTGGTGGCTCTATCATATGATACTATTTTATTTGGAATGTCAATGAGGAAGAAAAGTCAAATTTATGCAAATAATAATTAATTATTACTTATTATGACAGGAGTTGCCATTCAGCAGATTATATTTAATTGGAAAAATTGGAATAGATTAAATTACAGTTTTTGGTGGAATTCACTGTCATATGTATAAGATGGAAAGAAAGTTAGCGTTACAGAAAGGAAATTTTAACAATTTTCAGGAGGTTTGGAGACCATTAATAGAATATTGTAATGAATGAATAATCATTTTTCCCCAGCTGATATAATTGTACAGGGGTGGGGGGGTGGAAGGAAGTTTAATTATATATTGATGGGTTGGATTAATAAAGAATAATATATATATGTATTCACATGTGTAAGAATAGGGTTGGTAAGGAGGGATTTACAGTATTATTATTTTTAACTAGCTGATGCCCCGGCGTTGCACGGGTATTTAATTATAGCAATAACACTGTAAATGGATTCAAATAATGATACTTTATAGTGGTGAATGAAATTATTTTTTTACAGCTTAATAAAAAGTACAATATTCAAATTATAATGTGAAATATTTGACAAAATGAATACAATACAACTAACGCAAAACGTGATTATAAACAACAATTTTAGTTTCACCTCCTGGAGCAAGAACATATAAATTATTGGGTGAACCCACCCTTGAGCAAGCAACATAGAGTTGTGGGCCGCGAGACCCCCAGAACATATCACCCCAGGTAGTGAGGGATCTGCATACCAAGTTTCGTTCAAATCGGTCAAGCCGTTTTTGAATTACAGTGAGAATGGCAGCTTTTTACATTTTTTCCATTGACATGAATGGGTGAAATCTGATTATCTGTTTGTAGCTCCGCCCACATGTGCAGGTGGGCTGCGAGACCCCCAGAACATATCACCCCAGGTAGTGAGGGATCTGCATACCAAGTTTCGTTCAAATCGGTCAAGCCGTTTTTGCGTGATCGCGGCACATACACACATACATACACACCTCCGATTTTATATATATAATTGTGAAATTACTAAGAATAGATACTCAAGTGATACTGTATAAGTTTAGCTGTTATTTTCTGTTGCACTTGTTGTTAGATGAAAAAATGAATAAAGAATATTTTTTAAAAAAGAAAGAATGTACTAATTGGAATTGAAGTGTCCAGCTCCGGACATGTCAAATTTTACCAATATTTTAGAACAGGATCTTATCAACATAGCGCCTGTTCTAAATTATAGTCAGGAATGGATGTACTGTATAAACACCCATTACATGCATCCATTTTATAAGCATCAATGTCTAAAATATCAGTGGGGTCAGCACAACAAACGTGTATATTGCTATTTCAGAACATACATGTTAAGTGCCAGAACATGCCCATATGTGTCAGCCATTTTAGAAACATGTCTTCTAAAGTTGTCACAGAGCCCAATATCCTTTATCGGTATTGCATTCAGGGGGGACAAAACACAATGGACAATTAATGGGGAAACCACTGCATACAACTAACAACTTTCTAAAACCTAAACAGAAGCAGGTTTAATATCCAATGTTCATGTTAGTGAACATAAATAAATAAGCATTCACCATCTGTCTTTTAAACCTGCCTTAGTCTCTCCCAAAATATGCTCAGGCTACTTCCCCTTGTGTACATGTATTCATGTTTTGGATGTATATTCCAGCTTTCTATAATCAGAATTTAGGCATGTATGCAAAATATATTTCTTAATGCTGGTTTCTGCAAGTGTGATATGAATAAAAACGAATTGCCATACTGGGACAGACTAAAGTTCCATTAAGCCCAACAAGTTCCTGGCAAGATCTCAAGAAGAAAATCATATTATATGCTGCTTATCCTAGGAATCAGCAATTAGGAATCAGGATTTCCGCAAACCCATCTTGAAAATGGTTTATGGACTTCATTTTTAGGAAATTAGCCAAATCTTTTTTTTTTTTTTAAACTCTGCTAAGCTAACTGCTTTTACCACATTCTCTGGCCAGAGTTTAATCACACATTGAATGAAGAAATATTTTCTCTGGTTTGTTTTAAATCTACTAGTCCTAGTATTTTGGAAAGAGTAAACAAGCGATTCACATCTACCTGTTCCACTTCAATCAGCATTTTATAAACTTCCATCATGTCTCCCCTGAGTTGTCTCTTCACCAGGCTGAAGAGCCCTAGCCACTTTAGCCTTTCCTCATTGGGAAATTGTCCCATATTTTTATCATCTTTGTCACCCTTTTCTGTACCTTTTCTAATTCTGCTATATCTTTTTTTGAGATAGAGTGACCAGAATTGCCCACATTATTCGAGGTGCAATCGCACCATAGAGTGATACAAGGGCATTATAACATTTTCATCTTGTTTTCCATTCCTTTCCTGCAAATGGCACAAAATTATTCAAATGATGTTAAACTAGCAGAGAACTGAAAGGACTAGCAAAAGTATCTTGTGAGGCTAGATATTTAAATGGCAGATGAAATTTAGTGTGGACAAGTGCAAAGTGATGCACTTGTCCAGACCACAAGCTGAAACAACCATCCCCTTCATAAAGAGTGTTCACACAGGCTTCTTCTTCTTTTTTCTTTTTTTTTTAACTAAAATGCTTCTTTTTAAATTTTATATAAATTGTATTTGGCTGTGATAGGGCGCCTTTGGGGAAATGCCACAGAGTTAGCTCCAATCTCTTTGATACTTTGCCTCAGGTACTTTGTACACAAACTGTCAGCAAGGAACTGAAGAGTCATAAGATTTTTTTTAACATTTTATTTTCTTAAATAACTCTTTCTGTAGACGCCATGGTTTCCCCTTTCCATTTATAAACATAAGGTAACATATGAGTACAGAATTCTAAGACGTTTTGCTGGGTAGATTACCCTTGTTGGAAGTCGTCTTCTTTAGCATGGCTAGAAGTTTTTAAGGAATTTCATAGCAAATGCACTTTTAGTCAGCTTAGAAAGAGGTGTTCCAAGGGGCAGAGGCATGTTCTTTAGGTTATACTTACATCCCACAGGCTTAGAAGATGCAAAATGCTTCTGCCATTTGTACACATGTGAACTTCCAGCCATAGGCATCGGAACAGGGGAGGCCAAAGGGGCCATGGCCTCGCCAAAAATTCTTGGTTGCTGTTTTAGCCCTCCCACCCTGCTCTTTGTTTAAAATCTTAGAGCAGCCACCGCACAGTTGCCATGCAGCGTTAAACATCAGGCTTGCCCCAGAACCCTTCTTTCTACTTCCGGGAGCAGGCCTACTCATGTACCCTGCATGGTGGCTGCTGAAGATTTAAATCTAAAGCACCGGGAGGAGGTGGGTGGAAGACTCGGGAGTGCACCAGGTTGGAGCTCCTGGGCCCCCCAAACAGCAGCATTCCGCTGCCTATACTTCCAGCTAATTTTTTTTTTTAAGGAAAACACTCTTCAGGAGCAGCAAAATATCTTGCTGGGGAGTTGGGAGAGAGACTTAATTAACCACAGTGTGCCCAGCCTCTATAACACTTGTCGGTGTTGCTAGATGGAAAAAAAAAGATGGACTGGTCATGGCCCGTTAGCTCACCCTCTTCCATTGTTTATGCTCATTACAAATTAGCTGCCAGGTACATGCATACAGAAATGTGCACATTTCTTGCAACTAAGTGGATGATTAAAACTTCCCCTGTAAATCACACTTAAAAGTATTTATTATAAGAGATCTGATGTCAGGCTCTAACCACTGTCAGTTTATAAATGCAAAAGGGCTGTCACTACAGTCTACTTTACTCTACTAGCTTCAATACATCATTGAACAATAAAGCTCCAGATTCCATTCTTACCACCACCACCACCACCACCACCACTTCTCATTGTGTGACCCTGAGCAAATTATTGAGAATTCCTCAGTGCCTTTTTCCAGAATAGTTCTGTAACTTTGGACAAACATGGTTTTTGAAAACTCCCATCTCAAGTTCAAGAGTTGTAGCCTGCTTTCTGAAATGTAAAAATAAAGCTCAGGGCTTGATATGCAGCCAGCGGTGGTCAGCATTTCTTTAAATGTTGATGCCACCAGCGGTGTATAAATCTTAAAAATAAATAAATATTTAGAGTCAGACCCTCTTTGGGCAGCAACACAGCATATCCAAGTGTTGGGTGATACCCAGGGGTTATCCAGCTATGACTGAAATTCAATGCCTTACCTGGATAATTAACCAAGCATAGCTAGGGGCTACCTTTTGTATGGTCCAACATCAGGGCTTAATTTGTAGACAAAAGGGAAGTAGAACTGTGGAAGCAAGCTGGCTGGTGATTTGGCCAGGGGACAAAAAGCAACTGGATAGTGCCGTGGTGGTCAGCAGCACTCTCTGATTGTGCCCATGAATATCTGCTCCCCACCAGCTTAGCATGATTTAACTAGGTAGGAGCCCAATTAAATTGTTTTAAATATTGGGCCCTAAATACACAGTCTGCCTCATTTGCATGCAGGTGATCAGGGCGCAATTGATGGCGGTGTTAGTAGCTATAATACCTTGCCATGATTATTTCTCATACAAAGCTTCTTATCTGCTGTTAGCCCATGAAATATCGCTGATATATAGAACAGTGTTTCCCAGCAGTGGACCAGCACCCTTCTTTTGTAACATTTTTGCTGATGCATGAAATAGCAGTAATTAGTTCATCAAGCCTGAAATGAAATCCTTTTCACATTATTCGCTCTATTCTGTGGATTGCAACAGCTCTCATCAGGGTGGGCCACACTGGTGGCAAGCTGGAAATGCTCCTTCTCTGCTTTACAGCACAGGTGCTTTGGAAATAGGTTTCCCTAGGCCAGAGGTGAGCAACCACAATCTTCGAGAACCATTATTGAGTCAAGTTGTGAATATTTTCACAATGAATATGCTTACAATAGATCTGCACATGCTGCTTCCATTGTATGGAAATAGGGTTGTGGCCTTTGAGAACCATGGTTGTCCAACCCTGCTCTAAGCAGAGGTTAGTTGTTAGTTGTTAGCTGTTTCAAGCTTGCTCATGTTCAATATCTCTGAAGGGAAGCAGAGGCCAGGAATGAGTGCAGCTCAGCAACACTTTTCAAATCTTCCCAGCAGGACAAAGGCAAAAGAAAGGAGCGATAGGGGAGATAGAATACAGATGTTCAAATACTAGAAAGGTATTTAATATAGAAATAAATCTATTCCAGAGAAGGGAAAACAGCAAAACTAGAGGACATCAACTGAGGGTTGCAGGGTGGCAGACTTAAGAATAATGTCAGGAAATTCTTTTTCATGGAGAGTGTGGTTGATGCCCAGAATGCCCTCCTATGGGAGGTGGTAGAGACAAAAACAGTGATAGAATTCAAAATGACGTGGGATGAACACAGAGGACCTCTAATTAGAAAACTGATTGTATAAAAAACAGCAACAAATAAAACTTAAATGACTGCATGTGTGTTGATGTGTTGAGTGGGAATTAGATGGCAACTTCAGCTGTGAAGAACTAAGGTCAATGCATGGCTGGCTTCTATGGTCTATGTCCCGTATATGGCAACTTGCGAATTATTCTTTGATACCACTTGAAAGCTATCTTCTTAGTTACCATACCTTCACTTTGGAATGCACAACCCTTAGACATCAAGCTAGAACAGGGTGGGCAACTCCAGTCCTCAAGGGCCGGAAGCCAGTCGGGTTTTCAGGATTTTCCCAATGAATATGCATTGAAAGCAGTGCATGCAAATAGATCTCATGCATATTCATTGGGGAAATCCTGAAAATTTGACTGGATTCTGGCCCTTGAGGACTGGAGTTGCCCACCCCTGAGCTAGAATCTTCTCTGGAAAGTTCCAATCCAAAGTCAAAACTTTTCTCTTCAAAGACGCTTTCAATATCTGCAATTTCCTTCTTTCTCCAGGCAAATGCATCAGCAAAGGATGACAAATGATTCCTAAGAAGCGACCACACTCCCCTCTGTACTTCCCTCCCTGCCGCACCAAAAAAAAAAACCAACCTCCCTCCAGGCCCGATTTAAACCTCCCTCCAGGTCCGCCGCCTCTGCTCCTCTGCTTACCTCCCTGCCGCTAATCGCGCCCAGAAGCCTTCTTCCTGACGTCAATTCTGACGTCGGAGAGGACGTTCCAGACCAGCCAGGCAGCAATTGGCTGGCCTGGAACATCCTCTCCGACATCACAATTGACATCGGGAAGAAGGCTTCTGGGCGCGATTAGTGGCAGGGAGGTAAGCAGAGGACGCAGCGGCTGTGGACCGGGGGGAAGTTTAAATCGGGCCTGGAGGTAGGCTTTTTTTTTTCCGCGGTAGGGGGGGAAGGAGGTAAGCAGGCAAGCTGGCTGGCTTTTGCGCGGCAGAGAGGTAGGTACGCAGGCAGGCTGGCTGACTGGCTTTGGGGGAGGTAGGCTGGCAGGCTTTTTGGGAGGGGGTGGGACAAAGGCTGGAGGCAGTGAGGGGGACATAGGAAGGAGGGATGAAGGAAGGAGAGAAAGAGGCAGAGAAGGGGGGTTGTAAGTAGAAGAAAGACTATAGAGATAAAGGCCTGGACCAAAGGGGAAAGACAGGAGACAGAAGCAGGACTTTGGGAGGTGCAGACAGAGGGGGAGAGCCCCTGAGGAAGAGCAGAGAGAGGCAAGATCATAACAGAGGAGGGAGAGAGAGGGAGACCTGGAATAAGGGTACAAAGGAGAACTGACACTGGATCTGGGAGCACTAAGGACATAGGAAGGAGGCACTGGGGACACTAAGGACACTAAGGACATAGGAAGGAGGAACTGGGGGCACTAAGGACATAGGAAAGAGGCGCTGGGGACACTAAGGACATAGGAAGGAGGCACTGGGGGTACTAAGGACATAGGAAGGAAGGAGGGAGGGAATAGAAAGGGACAATTGTTGGGCCTAAGTGCAGAAAGAAAGGATGCACAGTCAGAAGGAAACACAACTAGAGACTCATGAAATCACCAGACTGCAAAGGTAGGAAAAATGATTTTATTTTCAATTTAGTGATCAAAATGTGTCAGTTTTGAGAATTTATATCTGCTGTCTATATTTTGCACTATATTTATCTATTTTTCTATAGTTACTGAGGTGACATCTTTGAAAACCCCCCAAATATAAATGATAATTAACATTTTCTCTGCGTATAGGGTGCTTTGTGTTTTTTAAAATTTTATGGTTATAAAATAATAAGATATTGTGTGTACATGAAAAATGGATGGAGAAATTGGAGGCGGGGCTAGGGCAGGATTGGGGGTGGGACTGAATATTAATAGATGTCCCGTTTTGATGAAAAAAATAAATGGTCACGTTACTCTTAACCCTCATAGATGCCAAACTAATGCAATAAGAAAAAATTTTCAAATAAATTGCAACTGAAAAGTGTTCTGCAACTTATATAAACTCAAAGTTCACTTATCTCAATAAACACATTAAGTCCAAACAAAAACTGGGCGACCACTTATCTTTGTCCATTAGGACTCCAGCGCTGGCTTATATATAAAAAATAAAGCCAGAAAGATAAATCCATTTAAAAACAAATTTTCTGTAGTCATTTTGCATTATTTTTAATTTCACTAGAATATAGTGAGAATAAAATAGATTAACAATGCAGAGGACACTGGACAGCCTCCCACCAACTTTATAATTATAGAGGGAAGCCTTCCTTGGTATACAAAGCAAGCTGATATACAAATACTGAGAAATGCAGATAGAAGCCACCCAGGTTAGAAAAACCATGACACAACTCTACAACTGGATATTCCAAAGTTGCATGGGAGGAGCCTATTTTATAACCATACCTAGGCCTCTAGATTTCATTACAGAATAGTAGCATAACCTTGTATCTGTGTGCCAGCCGTAGACTCGGAGGCGGAGGAGAACCTGGGCCTCATGTAGCAGGAGGGGAAGCTGTGGACTGTCGGAAGGAAACGCCAGTACGGGCTGAACCGGAGGCACGTGCTGAAAGCGAAGGGAGTAGCCCTCTCGAATGATAGTGAGAACCCAGGAGTTGGTTATCAACAACTCCCACTGATGGGCAGAGGGCAAGGCTAATGGACACAGGCGTGCTCGGACTGGAATTGTCAAAAAGACGGCACTGGTTTTGCCGCCGCAGGTGTCTGAAGCTTGGAAGGACGCTGCTGCTGCTGAGGTTACCGAGGAGGTGGACGAGAAAGATGGGGGTGGACTTCTGCAGAGGGAGCTTATACTGTTTAGCAGGCAGGGCCTTCGCCCTCGGACAAACCAGGGAGGCAAAGGATCTCTCGTGCTCCGAAAGGCGTTTCGTAGCCGCCTCGATCGAGTCGTCAAAGAGCTCGGACCCCACACAGGGAAGATTTGCCAGGCGATCCTGCAAATTGGGGTCCATGTCCACGATTTGCAGCCATGCCAAACACCGCATGGCTACCGCAAAGGCCATGACCCTGGACGATAGCTCAAAAGCGTCGCATGCAACCTGGAGCATATAGAGACGGAGTTGGGACAGCATCTCCGGAAGGTGCCGGAACGCCGGCTGACGGCGAGAGGGCACATCAGAAAGGAAAGACTGCAACACTTTCAGGCAGTACTTGAGATAAAGGAGAAAGTAAAATTATAATTCAGGACACAGTTCGCCATCATAGCGTTCTATCGTCCGACCCTCCCTACACGGAGGGACAGCAGAGTAGACCCTGGAGGGGTTAGATTTTTTCAGTGAAGACTCCACAACCAGGGACTAATGAGAAAGCTGCGACTTTTCAAACCCCTTACATGGAACCGTGCGGTATCTAGATTCCATCTTGGAAGGGATGGCCGGAATGGCGTAAGGAGTTTCCAGGTTCCGGAAGAAGATCTGTTTCAGAACTGGATTGAGAGGCAGCCACAAGGACTCCTTAGGAAGATGGGGGAGTTCCAACTCATCCAGATATTCCTGGGTGTACCGGGAGTCAGACTGGAGGTCCAGTTGAAGAGCCTTACCCATGTCCGAGACAAACGTTGCAAAGGAGGAGGTCCAAGAGGAAGAAAGGACCTTGTGAGGTGAGGAAGACCTGGAGCGTTGAGCCGCCGAAAAGGACGGGAATGCTTCCCGAGAATAAAGGGCAGGCATGTCCGAGTCTCAAGAAAGGGACAGAGAGGACATCCTGCTCCGAAGCCCCAGTGAGGCAGAAGAGCGCCCATGCCAATCTACCAGGGGAAGAGCCTGGAGTGCGAGGAACGGGAGAAGAGGTCAACTTCCCTGACGGCTTGGAGGGAGGAGTCTTCGACTTTGAACCACCCCGCCCCAGAGAGTCCGACGGGGAGGGCCGCCAACGAGAATGAGAGGTGCGTCTCTAGCGCACCGAAGCCTTGAAACGCCTCAAGGTCTGCGGGGCAGGAGATCAACCCAGGCGAGGCGAGTCCCTCGGCCACTTCGAGGGCGGGAGCCTTGAAGAACAAGCGGCTTCAGAGAGGTGCTTCGACCGAGGCGCACAGGCCAGTGACCCAAGCCTCGAAGCAGAAGGGGAGGATCCACTAGAAAAAAGCCTATGAGACCTTTGAGACCGTCCCTGGGGGGGGCGTCGAATGGGTGCTCAGGCTGGCCTGCCAAGAGTGAGGTCGAGGCAGGGGCAAGCTGGCTCAGAACCGAAGAGATCTGTATTTTCAGAATGGCAGTCAGCATGTCCTCGAACATCGGCACCGAGACCATTGGGTCAGGCCGTACAGGTGCAGCAGTGCACTCCAACGAGGGCGACCTCACGGAAGAGAATTCCCGTTGTTGGAGGCACGCTTAGGAGGAGGTTTCAATGGGACACGGCCCACAGCACTCCCCAGGGAAGGCTTCTTCACCAGCAAACCTGAGGGAGGAAGAGGAGACTTACCCGCAGCCAGCTTCATCGGGACAGTCCCCAATGTTTTGGTAGTAGAGGGTGTCGACGAAGTCGAGGCCTTCAAAGCTGAGGTCGAGGTCGGGGTCGGGGTTGAGGTCGAAATCGCCCCGGCCGCTGGATCCATGGCTCCAAACAACTCGAAGATCCGAGCCCGTCTCCAACAAAGCGCCCGCGGTTGGAGGGTAGCACAATGCAGGCAGGAGTCTGTGCGATGATCAGCCCCGAGGCACTCGATGCACCAACGGTGGGGATTGTGTAACCAGGTCTGTGGCCTGAACAAGCCTCCACAGCACCTCACAGTGGTTACACACACAACAACACCTGCGTGTGACCCAGACTGGAGTCACCCTGCAGGCCTGGACTGACACCAAGAGTAAAACCAAAAATAAATCACAATTCCTCAGAAAAAGAAGTAAATCAAAACTCAGGATTATTAGTAGTACTACCAGCAACAGGTGAGTAGAAGGTCTTCAGTTCAAATTCAAACAGCAGAATAATGAACAGTCCAAACATAAACTACAAAAAAAATACTTTTTTTTTTTCCTTCACCCCACTGGGTTTTGTGCTTCCCTTAGCATTCAATTTAGCCTGCTCCTAAGCAGGGCATTTAGTTCATTACAAACAACAAAACACAACAGGGTTTAAGGCACTGGATACCCTATTGTTAGTGCTTCAAAAGGAAGCCTCTGGCAGCCATGAAATTGCACTGCCAGGAAAAGGAGAGTGCCTCAGGTTTGCTTTATTTTTCAGCATATAATAGCTTCAAATTTCCCTCCCAGATTATAGCAAACCTCTCCCTCAGTTCAGGCACCCTCAGCTTCTTAACAAAAAAAAAACAAAATGCAGAACAGTAAAGAAAACTAAAAAGTCCTTAAAGGTTCAGCTTTGTTCCAAACAGTCTCTTCAATAAAGAAAGCTGAAAAAAAATGCACTCACAGTTTCTTCACTGCTCCTTTCAGTTAACAGGTACAGCTGGTGGACAAACCAACTTCCATGGCTTCCTCAGCCAAGCTCATTTCCTCTGGCAAGAGGTCAGTCTCCATTGGGAGTTCCAGCTCAGGCACGGTTTCTTCAAGAATATCTCCAGCTTCTTGTACCTCCATGGGTGAGACTGGTTCGCTTCTGCCTGGCCCAAGGAGACTCGCAGGGAGCAAAGGTCCCAACCTTCTCCCTAACCTGCTTCCTGCTTTGAACTGAGCTACAGGTTTTATACTGTTTGGGCCACACCCTAACCTGGCTGATTCAGCAGTCCTCAAAGCAGCTCTAGAGCTCCTCCTTTGGTGACCTGAATATTGCTGGTCTAGGAAACTTTCAGGAGATTCCAACTCCCTCTGGTGGTCAGGCTGAGGATCAGCCAGATTCTTCCTAGGACAACCTTTAGACACTCCTTTCCGGGTTTTACCGGGAGTCTTAATAGGCACCCTATCTGGAACCAGGGCAGGCACGAAGTCTGTCTGGTTACAATTGGTAATAGAAATCACTCGACCGCACTGGGTGCACTTTTTGAATCCGGAGATAGGCCGGGACATAAGGTCGGAGACTCGCCGCAGCCGTGCGAGGCTCGTCGGCCTAGTCGGACCCGGAGCCCCAGGTCAACGACGAAGAATTAAATATTTTATATATTTTTTTTTTAATTTGAAACACGCCACACAGCAACTCACCCGAAAACAAAAAAACAAAGCAAGCTTCTTTGACTGGATAACAAAAAAACTGGATGGGGATGAGTCCCTGGACATCGTGTATTTGGACTTTAGCCTGGCTTTTGATAGTGTTCCACATCGGAAGTTACTGAACAAGATGAAATTAGAGAGCTGCACGGGAACGGAGACGACGGGAATCCCGCGGGTCCTGCGGGGATCCCGCGGGTTTCCCCTTCGGGTTATGGGGATCCTGTGGGGACGCCCCCTAGGGTCACGGGGATCCCGTGGGGACGCCCCCTAGGGTCGTGGGGATCCCGTGGGGATGCCTCCGAGGGTCACGGGGTTCCTGCGGAGCTGGATGTACTCAGCCGCGAGGCTCGTCTCCCTACCTGCCCTGCCGCAGCACACAGCAGAACGGAAGTCTTCCTGATGTCAGCGCTGACGTCGGAGGGAGGGCTTAAGCAAAGCCCTCCCTCCCTCCGATGTCAGCACTGACATCGTGAAGACTTCCGTTCAGCTGTGTGCTGCGGCAGGGCAGAGAGGGAAAAGGCAGTGTTACAAGGCGGGGGGCAGTCCGCCCCGGATGCAGCACAGCCAGCCAAGTCCCCCAACCGACTGACAACAGGCCTGATCTGACAAACCTCCCTACCCTATAGCCGCAAATCTAAATTACTTTCTTATAGCAGCTTCAATACTTCAGCTGTTGTAAGAAGGTAATTTAGATTCGCGGCTACAGGGCAGGGAGGTTTGTTGGACCGGGCCTGTTCTATTGTCAGTAGGGCGGGTAAGCACCACAAAGGTAAGGGGCAGGGAGGGAGAAAGGGAGGAAAGGTGGAGTGGAGAGGAAAAGACGCTTAAGGTAAAACTGAGGGGGGAGAAGGACGCTGAAAGCACTGGGGAAGACAAAGGGGTAGAGAAGGACGCTGAAAGGACATGGGGAAGATGGGGGGGAGAAGGACGCTGAAAGGACATGGGGAAGATGGGGGGAGAAGGACGCTGAAAGGACATGGGGAAGATGGGGGGAGAAGGACGCTGAAAGCACATGGGGAAGACAAAGGGGTGGAGAAAGACGCTGAAAGGACATGGGGAAGATGGGGGAAAAGGACGCTGAAAGGACATGGGGAAGACAGAGGGGGGAGAAGGACACTGAAAGCACATGGGGAAGACAGAGGGCGGAGAAGGACACTGAAAACATATGGGGAAGACAGAGGGGGAAGAAGGACGTTGACAGGACATGGGGAAGATGGGGGGGGAGAAGTACGCTGAAAGGAAATGGGGAAGAGAGAGTGGGGAGAAGACGCTGGCAGGGAAGAAGACAGAGATGCCAGACTATGGGGGGAGCGGAGGGAAGAAGATGAGTGCCAGATCAATTTGGAAGGGGGGAGAAAGGGAGGCACAGTAACAGAGCAAATGGAAGATGCAGAGAGAAGAGAGATAGTGGATGGAAGGAATTGAATGAGAACATGAGGAAAGCAGAAACCAGGCAACAAAGGTAGGAAAAAATTTCTATTTCTTTTTTTTTTTTGCTTTAGGATAAAGTAGTATATTAGTTGTGTTGATAAAAATTTATAAATATTAGAGGCTCTGGTAGAAACCCGTTTACAAAGTATGTATTCTTCCCAATTAATATTTCCAAATTAATAAAGTCTTTTTGCTTATTTGTAAATGGGTTTCTACCAGAGCCTTTAATTCAATAGCATAATTAAATGAAATAACTATTTCTGTAGTTTATAGGGACGGGTGGGTACAGAGGGGATTCCTCGCGGGGACAGGTGGGGATGGAGGGGATTCCTCACGGGGACGGATGGGGACGGGTGGGATTCCTCACGGGGACGGGTGGGGATGGGTGGGACTTTGGCGGGGACGGGAGGGATTTCTGTCCCCGCGCAACTCTCTAGATGAAATCATTAGGACTAGGAGAAACACTGACAGCATGGGTACAAGACTGGCTAAGCGGAAGACTTCAAAGAGTAATGATAAACGGTATTCCATCAAAAACATCAAAAGTGATCAGTGGAGTGCCACAGGGCTCGGTCTTTGGACCAATGCTATTTAATATCTTTGTAAGGGATCTGACTAAGGGACTTCGAGGCAAAATTACATTATTTGCCGATGACTCTAAACTATGCAACATTGTGGGCAGGGCAACAGAACCTGACAGCGCAACCAGGCTCAGCACTATGGAGCAGGACCTGCTTTTATTGGAACAATGGTCCAGTACTTAGCAATTAAACTTTAATGCCAAAATATGCAAAGTAATGCTTCTTGGGAGCGGAAATCCATGCAGAACATACATCTTGAACGGTGAAAACTTAACTAGAACTACTGCAGAAAAAGACCTGGGAGTTCTCATCCAGGAAGATATGACAGCTGCCAATCAGGTGGAGAAAGCATCAGCAAAGGCTAGACAAATGCTGGGTTGCATCAGAAGAAGCTGTGTCAGCCGAAAGCCTGAAGTCATACTACCGTTATACAGAGCCATGGTGAGACCTCACCTGTGTCCAGTTTTGGAGGCCACATTATTAAAAGAATGTGAAGAGAATGGAGTCAATCCAGAGAATGGCCACTAGGATGGTCTCAGGACTGAAAGACATCCCTTATGGAGAATGTCTGACCAGACTGCACTTATATTCTCTCAAAGAGAGCAGAGAAAGGGGGGACATGATAGAAACATTCAAATACATCACGGGTCACATTAAAGTGGAGGAAGAAATCTTCTTTCTAAAGGGTCCCACGGCGACAAGAGGGCATCCGCTGAAACTTAAGGGGGGACGATTTCATGGTGACACCAGGAAATACTTCTTTACCAAACGAGTTATTGATCGATGGAATGATCTTCCACGCCAGGTGGTCGAGGCCAGTAGCGTGCTCGACTTCAAGAGTCGATGGGACAAACAGGTGGGGCACCACAGAGCTATGCCCAAAATATGGATACCCCAAGGAGGAGGGTTCGTATTGATTAAGTGGGCAGACTTGTGGGAGGGAGGGTTCTGGAGTGGGCAGACTTGTTGGGGCGCCGGTCCTTTTCTGCCGTCATACTCTATGTTTCTATAACTTCTTGCTGTGCACAGAAAGTGTCTTCTTTGTGCATTTCCTTACCGCCAAACTCAGCTGCTGACCTGAGACAATCACGCACAGACAAAGCCGGGCTGACAATCTCGTGCAGGACCTCAGCGCGCCAGATTTAAACTGAATTTTAAAGTGCTCCAAGGGTGTGTGTGTGTGGAGGGGGAAACCATCGCACTTAACTTAGTAGTGTTGGTGCTGCTGTTGGGGGGGGGTTGGGGGAACCCCCATTATAGATGAAACAGGCTTTTTCCCTATTTTTTAGGGAAAAAGTTCAGTTTCCTCTGTAATGTGCGGGGGTTCCCCCCCCCACACACACACCCCAAATTCCCAGCGGCAGCACCAACACTACTAAGTTAAGTGGGGGGGTTCCCCCCACACACACCCTCAGAGCGCTTTAATATTCAGTTTAAATCCGGCGCGCTGATGTCCTGCATGAGATTGCCAGCCCGGCTTTGTCTGCACGCAATTGTCTCACACGATTCTGAAGCGTCACCCACTTGAATAGCCCATACTACCTTGATGCTTTCAAAGATATTCTCATCCTAAATAACTCACCTTTCACATAAACCGAGGAGAATAGATAAATCAGAGATAAGTCTAAGAAGCTACTTCATAAATAAGTATACTTTGCCAGTTTTAATTAGACTTAGTTTTCCCTTTGCCATATTAATTCTCATAGCATTATTCAAAGTGTCTTCCTGTATGACTTGTTTCATAAAGCAGTGAGAAGCAAATGAGTGATACGTGGCTACAGAGACCCAGCTAAAGAGTTAATAGTTTAGCTTTGCAAATAATTTATGCAATAAACAAAGTCACTTGCTTCTCCTAATAATTTAGATGTAAGCAAATCTTGATTTATTCAGGAAGGCTACTGCCTGAAGCATTGCCTGCAGCCCTGAAACCTGAATTAAACTAGAAGAGAAGCAAGCTAGTCTATAATAACATTTCTATAATTTTAATTTTGCCTTTGGCTCAGTTCATTTCTTTTTAAGGTAGAGGCATGAAATTGGTTCTTCAGCCATCTTTAGCAGATCTTCATTCATATAAGGGTTATGCAAGGTTGCAAGAGAATATAATCTTTATAAAATTTTGTGGTTCTAAGTACAAGGCCATGAACTCTTAGGCCACTACCAACAGCAATTATCTGCCTTTTGTTCTTGCAAAATCTCATAATAGCTCCATGCAAGCTGGAAGAAGTTTTTTGTGTTTTTTTTATTTTTACTGTGCAGTAGTTTCTTAACATCAAGATTATTAAAGAGATGCCAATGTCGTTGAAGCTTGAGGGATGGAAATTTAAATTCTATTATTATCCTCTTCATGCTGATATAAAGTACTGTATTTAAGACACCATATAGAACATTGCAAGGGCTGACCCAGTGGCTCTGTGGAGTATTGTGCAATGCCATCTATAGAGACTTGGGTTCAATTCTCAGGTCAGGTCTTCTGTTCCTTAGGTTTTCTGAGGACACTGTAAAGCAGTGGTTCCCAACCCTGTCCTAGAGGACCACCAGCCAGTCATGTTTTCAGGATAGCCCTAATGAATATGCATGGAGCAGATTTGCATGCCTGTCACCTCCATTATATACAAATCTCTCTCATGCGTATTCATTAGGGTTATCATAATCACAAAAGTAAAATAAAATAGTTTCTTGATCATATGTCTCTTTAGCTATAAATTACAATATTATTATTAAGACTTAGCCAAAAGGAAAGATTGTCATTTCTTTAATAAGACATTAACTATTTTTTAGGCCCTCCAAGTACCTACAAATCCAAAATGTGGCCCTGCAAAGGGTTTGAGTTTGAGACCACTGCTCTAAGACACTGTTCTTTAACCGCCGGTCCGTGGACCGGTGCCGATTCGCAGGAAATTTCTGCCGGTCTGCACAGGGCCGGCAAGATTAAGGTGACCATAGGTCCTGTTTCAGACCTCCTGTCCCGTTGTCCCCACACACAACTTCGGACGTCGGAGAGGATGTTCTGGGCCAGCCAATCACTACCTGGCTGGCCCAGAACGTCCTCTCCGATGTCAGAATTGACATCAGAAAGAAGACTTTGTGTCGGCTTTAGCAGTAGCAGCAGCAGAGCGGTAAGATAGCAGCCGACCCGGGGAAAGGAAGGAGGGAGGCTTTTTTTTTTTTGCACGGCAGGGAGAAAAGGAGGTAGGCTGGCAAGCAGGCTGGCTTTAGCCAGGGAGGGAGGAGAGAGGTAGACAGGCAGGCAGGCTGGCTTGGGGGGTGGGGGTGGGACAAAGTGTGGAAGGTAGTGAGAGGGACATAGGAAGGAGGCACAGGGGGCACTAAAGACATGGGAAGGATGCACTGGGGGCACTAAAGACATGGGAAGGAGGCACCGGGGGCACTAAAGATAGGAAGGGGCACTAAGGACATGGGAAGGAGGCACTGGGGGCACTAAAGACATGGGAAGGAGGCACCGGGGGCACTAAGGACATAGGAAGGAAAGAGGGAGGGAATAGAAAGGGACAATTCTTGGGCCTGAGTGCAGAAAGAAAGAAATGAAAGAAAGGATACACAGACAGAAGGAAACACAACCAGAGACTCATAAAATCACCAGACAGCAAAGGTAGGAAAAATGATTTTATTTTCAATTTAGTGATCAAAACGTGTCAGTTTGAGAATTTATATCTGCTGTCTATATTTTGCACTATATTTGTCTATTTTTCTATAGTTACTGAGGTGACAGAGCTCGCGGAGATGGGGCGGACATGGGGTTTTTAAATTTTAGTCCTAGTAGTTTGTCAGTCCACAAAATAATTATTTTATTTCTGCCGGTTCACGGGTGTAAAAAGGTTGAAAAACACTGATGTAGAGTATGCCGGCTTTCTTTTTCGCCCAGCTGCACGCGTTCAAAAAGCCGCGCTTGCGCGGCTGCTCGAGTTGATCAATCTTCTCCTCTCTTACAACTTCCTGTTTCCGGTTGCATCAGAGGAGAATATTGAACAAATGAGCACCCGCACGTGCGGCTGGGCGAAAAAAGAAAGCCGGCATACTCTACATCTAAGGTGAGATGGATGGAGGGAGATGGCGGAACACTGCAATTGGTCAGGTGTCTGCTGTTTTTGTATCACTGCCTGCCTGCCTGCCTGCGCTCACGTTCCAGATCCACCTGCATTTTTAGTGTGCACAATTGACCTGATTCTAACTATAGGTGAACATGGGGGACACGTCATTGCAAGGGAGGACAAGTCAATTGATTTATTTTATGTTCTGTTTTTACTACAGGGCAGATGCACTGAAACAGATTCTCAGTGCAGTAGTAGTAGTGGTGGCAGGATTCTCTTCTGTCTTCATGGTGTTTCGCAGTACTGAGGCTTATATGGATGCTGCGGGGGCGGTGAAAGGGATGGCGGTGACGGTGACGGGGCAGTGAAGGGAACGGCGGTGACGGGGCGGTGCAGAGGATGGTGGGCCGGGGACGGTGCAGTGACGGGGACAGATTTTTTCCCCATGTCATTCTCTACTGTGGGCCACATAAAACAGCCAGGTTGGAGCTGGCCAGAAGGTTAGACACCCACCGCAGGGAGGCATAGCATGGAGGGAGGGAGACAACAAAGGTAGGGGGAATGGTTTTATTTTCAAGTTAGTGTTTGAATTGTGTCAATTTTGAGCATTTTAATCTGCTGTCTATCTTTTGCACTGCTCAGGAAGAAATGCATTTGTTTCTTTTTCTCTGGGGGTTGTACTGCATGCAGAATCTTGAATCTTAGGTTGTTGTTTTTTTAATATATTAGTACTTTTAGTTTTTGGTCCTGTATTTGCTTAAGGGTTATCTGTGTTCTGGTAGGAATGAATGTTGAGAAGCATAGTGTGTTTTGTGTAGTTTAATTTTGTGGTTAACCATTACCATTATGTGTTAATAATACATATATTATTAATATATATATTGTGTGTGTATATATGAAAAATAAATGGAAAAAATGGTGTTATAATTAGTATTATTATGGGGGCGGGGTCTGGCCCGCAACTTAGCCTGAGTTTTGGATTTCGGCCCCTTAATGTGATTGAGTTTGACACCCCTGCACTAACCAATCATTCAAGGCTATCAGACATTCCTTCCCTCATCTACTATTTCCATGCTCCCCACCAGTACTACCAAACCAGAAATCCCACATTATGATGACATTGGCAAGCTGTCTTCTACTGAAATCAGAAGTGTTTCTAGAGATCCTCTGCTGTTCTCCCTGGTGTGTAGTTTGAAGAATATAGAAAAAGAAATAGACACGAAGGGCACTATTAGAAAAACACATACATACCCTTTTATGCCTCTTCCCCATGAGAGTGCTGACATATCTCTGGACAGTATAGAAAATAATACAATAAAACCTTGGTTTGCAAGCATAATTCATTCCAGAAGCATGCTTGTAATCCAAAACACTCATATATCAAAGCGAATTTCACCATAGGAAATAATGGAAACTCAGACGATTCGTTCTACATACAACTCAAAAACTTTAATTCAAAATACTATACATACTTGTATTGCAAGACCTTCCTCATTTAGAACAGTCACTACACTCCTGCAGCATCAGAGAGAGAAGAGCCATCGGCTCAGTTGTGATTATGTGACGCGTGTAAACTGTACTGTATATACTCATATTGCAAGACTGCTTGTTTAGAACAGTCACTACACTCTTGCAGTGTCAGAGAGAGAGGAACCATCGGCTCAGTTGTCATGTGTGAATACTGTATGTACTTGTATTGCAAGACATTGCTTGTATATCAAGTTAAAATTTAATCAAATGTTTTGCTTGTCTTGCAAAACACTTGCAAACCAAGTTACTTGCAATCCGAGGTTTTACTGTATTTTCCTCTTGGCTGCCTTCTCTCTTGGGATTTTTTTTCTTTTTAATCTTTTTATTGGTAAACGTGATTCCTTCTAAAGTAGATTCCTGGTATGCATAGCTCATAGCCCTCAGATCTACAGAATTTGGAAATCACATTAGTGGTGGTAGGAGCCTATTGGCTAATAATTGAAAGCATAATGGAAAATTAATGCTAAGCACATGTATCCAATTTCAATATTTATATGCCAGTTGTAAATGGCAGTTCTTACTCCAGATGGTCCCTCAAATTTTATATAATGTTCAACTACTCGGATAATATCACATACACTTTCATACATCAAAACCCTAAATGCCAATTTTTTCACCATCTTCAGTGTATAAATATATATTATGTTACTGAAATGATGAATTTCATACTCAACTTAAATTCATCTCAATTGAGATGAATTCAGTAACATAATATATATTTATACACTGACGATGGTGAAAAAATTTATTTAAAAATAATTAAATTATTTATAAACTAGTTAGTATGAACTAAGGCCGGTGAGGATAACTATACACCGTAATTCCTGCCAGATATAAATTTATTATCATAGGCGGAGGAGATGTTTCTGAGGCCTTTTTTCTTATAAGAATCAATTAAAAGACATTTTTTGCTTACAATTGGCATTTAGGGCTCCTTTTACAAAGGTGCGTTAGCGTTTTTAGCGCATGCACCGGATTAGCGCACGCTATAGCACGCTCTACCCGAAAAACTACCGCCTGCTCAAGAAGAGGCGGTAGCGGCTAGTGCACGCTATTCCGTACGTTAAGGCCCTAATGCACCTTTGTAAAAGGCCCTTAGTAATGATGAAATTTGAGCTATATTAAATATTTGAATACTCGGCTTTTGATGTGTGAAAGTTGTAAATGGCAGGCATACACGGTTTAGGGCTTCAATAGTTCACAGCTGCTGGCGATTTCAGAAACATCTACATGTAGATTACCAACATTCTCAGCCCCTCCCACCTTGATGTTTTTCTGGTTCATATTTAAATGTGCAGGTTGCCATTTTATCATCTCCGATACTTGTACTATAGGGAACATCAAAATAGTTCTTAAGCAACAGGTAACTTTACCTCAGAGGAAGTGGATATGTTGGCAAGTTGAGACAGCTATTGTGTTAACCTAAGTTGCTAAGATAGATATCCAGGTGTTGGCGCTGAAGATTAGCGATGCCTGGTTAACTTCCAATTCCAACTGCGCTCCGCCCCATACAGTGCCAAAGCAGTTAGATTTTCAGTATCTCTATCCAGGTAAGTGCTGCTGAAATTCCAGTGATGACCCAGTAAGCAGGAGTTATCTGAGTAAGAGCCTCTCCTACCCAGATATGATCTGCTAAATATCAAGCCCTGAATTATTTGATATCCACTAATGAATTTAGCAGGGAAATGGAGCCTAAATGTGATTCCATTTCCTTGTACTATATGATCTCATCTGTGAAGATTATGGGGCTCATTTTCAAACTTAAACATACAATGTACCATAAAGTAGGTTACTACTAGGTGTCTAAGAGGTTTGAAACTGAGCCCCTAAGTGTAGTCTATTTCACACACAAACACACAAAAAATTACAGCTTAGTTCACAAAAAAAAAAAAATCTTTATAAGGTCCAATGCTGGTTTTGTAATAAGCTGATCAAATCCAGACTCTTGAATTAACTTTCATCATTCTATTATAACTAGAAATGTATGTTTTAGGGATCTTTAAAGCTTCCAGTCAGTTTCTTTCTACCAAGTCTCAAAAGACATAAGATATAAATATTCCTGATGAGCTAAAAGATAAACTCCCTAGGTCTGTATCTCCTAAGCTGCATTAACATTTATTATTGGCCAATTAACACACATTATTGGCATTTATATGTGCTAATCTGCATTAGCACAGGTTTTAATACAAAAATCTCAGGCTCAAATTGCATTAAATATAATGAGCTATATCACATGCAAGGCTTGTTAACATGCAAATAGAACAAGGTTACTTGCTGTACCATTAGCAAGCTGTAGTACTTCCTGGAAAGTTAACTATGCAGGCAAACCAGAGTTCAAATCATATGTATCCCAGAGATGTTCCTTGTGACCTCCATTCGCTCAGATACAATGTAATTCAACTGGAACTAAGATTTAGAATTATGAATAATTAAATCAATATTATTGCTTGAATTTGTGCCATTAGTATCTCTCAATCCCTTTCACTTTGTTACACTTCAGCTACTCATTCTTACATTCACATATCATGCATGTATGTAAACTCTCCTCCACTGCTTATTCCTAGGATAAGCAACATAAAATCTGTTTTACTACTTGGGATCTAGCTAGGTACTTGGGACCTGGGTTGACCACTGTTGGAAACAGGATACCAGGCTCGAGGAATGGGCATCGACATAGCAGATGAGATTCAAAGTGGATAAATGTAAAGTGCTGCATGTCGGTAACAAAAATCTCAGGTAAGAGTACTGGATGTCCGGAGGCGGTACCTGGAGAGACCTCCTAGGAAAGGGACTTGGGAATTCTGATCGACAAGTCGATGAAGCCATCTACACAATGTGCAGCAGCGGCAAAAAGGGCAAACAGAATGCTAGGAATGATAAAGAAGGGGATCACAAACAGATCGGAAAAGGTTATCATGCCCTGTACCAGGCCATGGTGCGCCCTCACCTGGAGTACTGCGTCCAGCACTGGTCGCCGTACATGAAGAAGGACATGGTACTACTCAAAAGGGTTCAGAGAAGAGTAACTAAGATGGTTAAGGGGTTGGAGGAGCTGCCGTACAGTGACAGATTAGAGAAACTGGGCCTCTTCTCCCTCGAACAGAGGAGATTGAGAGGGGACATGATCAAAACATTCAAGATACTGAAGGGGATAGACTTAGTAGATAAGGACAGGTTGTTCACCCTCTCCAAGGTAGGGAGAATGAGAGGGCACTCTTTAAAGTTGAAAGGAGATAGATTCCATACAAACGTAAGGAAGTTTTTCTTCACCCAGAGAGTGGTGGAAAACTGGAACGCTCTCCTGGAGGCTGTCATAGGGGAAAACACCCTCCATGGATTCAAGACAAAGTTAGATAAGTTCCTACTGAACAAGGATGTACGCAGGTAGGGCTAGTCTCAGTCAGGGCACTGGTCTTTGACCAAAAGGGCCGCCATGTGAGCGGACTGCTGGGCACGATGGACCACTGGTCTCACCCAGCTATCTTGCTTTGGGTACCATGATCCTCGATGTCTTCGTCTGTATTGGCTGCTGAAGTCAGCTCATCAACTCAAGAATTATGAAGCACCTACTATGCTGTCTATAAACAAATCAGTAAAGAAAAACCCTGATCTTTTTTTTTTTTTTAAACCCCACACAGGAGACTTGGCAGAGAGAGGGAAGGCTAATTAAATGCAAAAAAATTAAAATTAAAAGAAAGGGGGAGGATGTGTTCCTAACTAGCTCACCCAACAGCAGTATCTATGTCCCTCTCAGTAAACTGTTTCCACTCTTCCTGCACTGACTACAACCACTGACTAACTAGCATTAACCCCAGAGGCAGACTCTAAAACAGGCTTTAAGCAGAGTTCTTGGGGTTAGGCTTGAAAGGTCACTTGGACACACAAAGTCAGGCGCGTGAAGAAAGTACAAGAGTTTTATTTACTGCAAGCCAGACTCTTGTGCAGTGAGCAGCCTGCTTACAAGAGTGTCAGAAACAGGAAATGCACGGACTATTATGCCCTTTTCACTAAACATATGCAAACTAATATATGCAAAAACTACAACTTCTCATTTGTTACTTCTATAACTTTTCTACAATTATTATTGGTCCTAAGCCAGCACTTGCAATAGGTTCAGGGGTACGACTTATAGTCCTATAGGGAGCTAGTTCATATATCTGCTTATCTAAGCCTTGAAGTTCTAAATGTTACATATACAGAAGGGCAGGGTACATCATGGCTCAAACTCTTATCTATTTAGTTTACAATGTTGTAAGGCAGGGACATACATTTCAGGCAGATGATGTCAGCAGATTGTACTCTGTTTCCAGCTATGTAGGCCAGAGCAGTATTTCAAACAACAGTTAACCATTTCATGACCCTACAGGCTTAAGCAAAATCCTCAGAGGGCAGGCTCAAAGCAAAGTTCTCAAAAGAGCAGGGCGCATCTGCTTGGGGCTCACCTGGGCTTCTTCTCCTTTCTCCTCAGGGGTCTCACATCAGCTCTCCTCCCTTCTTCTAGCTGGGCTCTCTCTCTCTCCCCTGTAGCGCAGTGTCTCAGCATCTGGGTGCTCTCTCTCTCTTCTGCAGCCCCCTCCTCTCTCTCTCTCCAACAAGCCATCTCACTTCAGCCCCTCTGCCCCTTCAGCTTCTCCAAAGGCTCACCTCTTTCAATAGCAGCTCCCTTTTTTTTCTTTTAGTCTGCAGCTTCTCTTCATTCCAGCCGGTGGCTCTTCTTCTTTCTCCAGCTTGACTGCTTCTTTCCCACTTGCCTGGGCTGGTCCTTTTCGTTCCACATTGTTTGCTGCTTTCTCAGGGCCTGCCTGCTCCCTCTCTCTCCAGCCGCATGGCTCCTCATTGTCCTGCTTCCTGGTCCCTTCCCAGTCTCCCTTGGGGTTCTCCTCCCTGGTGTCCAATTGGTGCAGGTTATTGTTGCTAGGCAGTGACTCTCCTTCTTTCTTCAATTTGCTCAAATTTTACGCCAGTCTGAGTGATTGGCTGTCTGTTGTCTCCTATTGGCCCCCTTCTTCTGGCAGGCCCACCTTGTCTCCTGATTAACCAGTTCCTCCTTCAGCACTGCCTTTTTCTTCTGCTGGGCCCCTGATTAGCCCAGCACTTTCAGCCCTCCCCTGGGGCTCCTGTGTTCCCTTATTTACAATAGGTGGGATATCAAGCCTGAAATAAACTTGGAAAATAAGTTAAGTGGTGCATTGCTAACTCATCAAACTGCACAGGAAGCTTGATAGTACATAAATTAGATGAAAATTATGCAGGAGACTACTCAGTCTTACAGATGCTGCTGTTCTTTGGTTTTCTGTGTCCTACCAGTTGGGTCATTCCAATTCTAGGATCATGATAAGTGGTTAGCATTTATTCTTGTAATGAGTTTTTATAAAACCTTGTGCATGCACTTCTAAGATTCCACAGTAATGCTAAGATCAGCTTAAGGCACAAAATATTGACAACAGAAGAACCTAGCTTCAAGATATACCTTTAACTATCCTCTCCTCATTCATATGCAGGCCAGAAAGCAGCATTATTACTGAGCTTGGGGCACAGTTAACTGCTGGATGTTCTGCAGTTGTCTTCCAGGCTGTACTGATAAAGGCCTTCAAGTTGCTGACACAGAAAAGCGCATCTTTGTTCTTATAATATAAAACTCCTATTGTGAATGGGATGGAATGCAGGGGCCTGAAGCCTACTCTATTATTTTGTTAAGACCAATCCTTCAAGGCTAGATATATCTAGTTAGTTAAGGAAAACTATTCCTATGTATTTTTATTTTTATATTTATATTTTACATATACTGTATATCCACATGAATACTTTTTTTTTTATAAATCTTTATTGAATTTCCAATCATTAGCAGTTCATTACAGATAATATAACATTAAAAGTTTGAATAAAATGAATCTTAACATACAATTTAAAAAGATAATAACCATCTCCCCCCTCTTTCTCTTATTATAACGTTAACTCATATTAATTATTACCAATATTATATTTATATAGTATAAATACTCAAAATATCCCTCTCACCCTGGAGATCTATGAGAAAAAAAAACCAACCCCAAACAATCATTATATTATTCTTATTGTTTAACAAATGCAGTCAATGGACTCCATATTTTATTAAATACATTACTAAAACCTAAGCATTCTGCGTTTATTCTTTCATACTTATACGTATTATACACACTCACCCACCAGAATGAGTAATTAAGTCTGTCATGACATTTTCCAGTTTTTTATGATCATTTGAACTGCTATTGCTGTCAAGATCAATAGGAGACAGCTTTTATATTTATCCCACACAGGCTTAATCTGCAACAATGTCCCACAAATTATAGCTTCATACGATAAAGGAATACTTGATTCTAATATAAGGTTGATTTGTCCCCAAATTGACCTCCAGAAACTAAGTATCATTGGACAGAAATGCAACAGATGATCCAACATCCCTATATTGATATGACAATGCCAGCAGCTATTAGATTTTGAACTATCAAGTTTTTGTAATCGAACTGGGGTCCAAAAATTCCTATGCAACAAAAATAACCATGTTTGTCTCATAGATGCTGACACTGTACATCTTAGCCTCCAAGACCAAATTCGTGTCTATCGAGATGCAGAAATACTTGTAAAAGAAAACAGTTACTATATCATACGGGGCTCTTTTACTAAGCTGTGGGAAGCACTAATACTTGTTTACCACAAATAAAAAATGCTTACTGCAGGGCACGCTCAGGCATCCCATGGTAGCTTTTTGCATGTGCCTGTCCTTCCCAAGAGCTAAAAAACTAAACTTTATTTTTTAGCACTGGGGGCAGGTAGAGGAGTGATGAGTACTAACTGGTTAACACAGTTACATTGTTGCATGCTAACCAATTAGCGCAAGATTAGTTGCAGGTAAATGCTCATGTGCTAATGGAAAAATTAGGGGGTCTTTTACTAAGGCGCACTAGCTGATTTAATAATAATAACTTTATTCTTCTATAGCACCATAGTAGAAAGACTTCTAGGTGGTTCACATTTGAAGAAGGCTGGACAATCAGCAAATTACAGGAAGCAAGAAGTGAGGGTTACATAAGAAATAGGTAGAGGACAGCAATTTACATCAAGGAAGAGAGAGGGGGAAAATATCATTAAGAGTGGAGATATCATTAAATATCATTAAGAGTGCTAAATGCTAATGGGTCCATAGAATATAATGGGCGCGTTAGCATTTAGTGTGTGCTAATATTTAGCATGTACTATATTGGCTAGCGCTGTGAGTCTTACGTCGGTGCCTGGGAAGATGGTTGAAGCACTAATCAAGGATAGCATAGTGCAACACCTGGAAAATCACGACCTAAGGAGAGCCAGTCAACACGGCTTCAGGAAGGGGAAGTTTGACGAATTTACTTCAATTTTTTGAGGTGAACAAACAAATCAATAGCGGAGACCCCGTGGATATAATATACTTGGACTTCCAGAAAGCGTTCAACAAGGTTCCACATGCTAGGCTTCTGAGGAAACTACAAAAGGGTATAGAAGGGAATAGAAGGGGATATACTAAAATGGATAGGCAAATGGCTGGAGAACAGACTGCAGAGGGTAAGCATAAATGGGAAGTTCTCAGACTGGGAAAAGGTGACAAGCGGTGTGCCCCAGGGCTCGGGTCTTGGGCCCATCTTATTCAATATCTTCATAAATGACCTGGAAGAGGATACAACAAGTAATGTAATCAAGTTTGCAGATGACACTAAACTATGTCGGACAGTTGGGTCACACATGGACAGCGAAGAACTCCAGAGGGATTTAAACCAGCTAGAGAAGTGGGCGGAAAAGTGGCAGATGAAGTTTAATATAGAAAAATGCAAAGTGATGCACCTGGGCAGGAAAAATAAGGAACATGAATATAAAATGTTAGGTGTGACATTGGCCAAGAGCGAGCAAGAAAGGGACCTGGGAGTACTGATAGACAGGACCCTGAAGCCGTCGGCTCAATGCGCAGTGGCAGCAAAGAAAGCAAACAGGATGTTGGGCATGATAAAGAAGGGAATCACAAGTAGATCGGCGGACGTCATAATGCCACTTTACAGAGCAATGGTCAGACCACACTTTTGGAGTACTGTATCCAACACTGGTCTCCCTACCTAAAGAAGGATATAACCCTGCTGGAGAGGGTGCAGAGGTGAGCCTCGAAGCTAGTAAAGGGTATGGAGAATTTGAGCTACAAAGAACGCCTCGTAAAACTGGGCTTGTTTACCCTGGGGAAGAGAAGACTGCGAGAGGATATGATAGAGACTTTTAAGATAATAAAAGGATTTGACAAAATAGAGCAAGAAATACGGTTATTCACGTTGTCAAAAGTGACTCGGACAAGTGGTCATGGACTGAAATTGAGGGGCAACAGGTCCAGGACTAATGTCAGGAAGTTCAGTTTCACACAATGAGTGGTTGGCGCTTGGAATGCTCTCCCGGAGGAGGTTGTGAAGGAGACCACCATTCTGGGATTCAAGGGCAAGTTGGATGCACACCTTCTTGCAAATCACATTGAGGGATACAGGAAAACAGGGTCATCAGGGAACACCTAGCTTAGCCTCCGCGTGTGCGGGTCGCCGGACTTGATGGACCTAAGGTCTGATTCGGCGAAGGCACTTCTTATGTTCTTATATTCATTATAGACTCGTGTTGCCGTCCCGATCAGCCTTCCTCTCCCCGATGCCGGCCATCCACTTTAGTCTGGTTTTTGTCATTTCGGGGGGGGGGGGGGGCATTGGTCCGGAGCTTCTACCTCTTCCAGCAGCCTTCCTATCTGGCCCTCTCCCTTCTACCTGCATCTGGCCACACCCCCTGCTCCGCGGCTCTCTTCGACAACTCGTCAGCAGCAGCGATCGTCACAAGCTTCTGACGTCGGGGCCTACCCTCTGCGAGTCTCGCTTGTTCAACTTCCTTTTTCTACAAAGGCGGGATTCGCAGAGGGAAGGCCTCGATGTCAGCAACCTATCTTGATCACCGTTGCAGATGAGTTGCTGAAGAGGGATGCAGGGCAGGGTGTGTGGCTAGATGCAGGTGGAAGGGAGAGGGCCAGATGCAGGACTCGTGGGTGAGGGAGGAGAATGAGAGAGAGAGGGGAGGGAAACAAAAGGAAATATTTCATACCGGGCTGGGCCGGAGTGGAGGGAGGGTGGAAAGAATCTGGCTACAGGGTGCTGTAACAAAAGAAAAGGGGGGGAAAGCTGAAAATTGTCACGACCCTAGCCCTAAAGCTGGACTCGTGCCTAGCCGTGCTAGGACTAAGGTCACCCCTAAAATACAAAACACTAATGGAAGAGGTAGGGTAGTGAGCAGTAAGAAAGAAATTACTGACTGCCCCTTTAAGTCTGGAAAAATCCAGTTGCAGGGAGTGGAGGTTGTTAAGAGGAACAGCCTGGAACAGCCTCTGAGACATACCTCTCCCTCTGCTAGTCCCCAGCTGAAGGTGATAAGTAAGAATGCAGGCAAACCTAAGCAGGCAGGACAGATAACTCCTCCCCCTTTGAGAACAGGGCGTGGAAAGTTGTGCAATTTAGAGGCTGCCCTCAGAAGGAGAAGGGCAGTCTTTCCTGGGCCAGCTGGAGGAGAAGATCCTCCTGAGGGAGCACTGGAGTCCCAAGATATAGAAATGACTGAAGCTGATACTGACCTTGGGACCAGCCAGCAGACAGTACCTGAACCCATGGACTGGACACAGACAGAAGGATTGCCTGAAGATTCCTGCATGGACTTGAGTTAAGTGGCAGTTCTGTATGGACTATTATAGCAGTGATAAGCTAATGTGATGCTGTTCAAGGCAAGCTGCCTTGGGAATAGAAGGAGGCTAGTACTGCTATGTTCATTTGGAACAGAGAAGAAAAAAAACGTTTGTTTTGTTCCAAACTGTGAGTGACTGAATACCTGAAGTTTATGAGCTGTGTTTTGGCTGGGTTAAGGTACCTGAGGGAAGTAAGTAACATTGGGGAGAATCCACTTACCATTTGGGTGGGTTAGTGGAGCCATTCGTGGCATTCTGTTTTGCAGAAAAGTTTAAAAAGGTGGATTCACTTACTCCCCTCCCCCCACATCAGCTTAGCTAAGCTGATTGGGAACAAGCCAGCAGAACTACAAGGCTTGGATATAGCACTAGTAAGGGTGCTAGCTTTATGGTTGCCAGCCTATTGGAGTTTTATGGCAGCAGCATTTTTGTGCGAACGTTATTGTGACCAGCTAACAACAATGACTTTTGGACTATGTAATGTTTTCCTTACTTACCTGAGTTAAGGTGATAATTGAGCTCTTTTCTTTTTGAGTTCTGTTGAACTTTGTTTAGTGACTGGACTTTCCTTATTAATGGTGGAGTCAGGACTGGCTGTACATAGACTCCCCCATGTCACAATAAAGTGCTTTATTTTGAACTAAGATTTGATTTTCTTTTGTGACAATTATGGTTCCAGTTTTATCAAAGCTGTTCCAGCAGGACTTCCTACTTGAAGGAAGCACGTGAGGGTTGCGATGAAGTAAGCAGAGTCCGGGGAATACTGAAGCTACAGGTACCGGCTCCGCTACAATTGGTGTCAGAAGTGGGATAGTGCGCCTCCTGCTGGACACTGGTGGAAGTTTTGGAAAAAAAAAAAAATTAATATATTTGGGAAAAAAAAAAAAAAGTTTTGGACTTTTGGATTTTTTTTGTTTCAGCTTGTTGTTTTAGTTTGTTATGTTAGTTCCTGTCCGGAAGAATCTGGGATCCTGCGGCTTCCGTTGGTGTGTACAGAGAGAACACAAGATCAGGAGGATCCAGGTGGATCGAGGGAACCTGAGTCGGAAGGAGGACCTGATTCGGATAAGAGGACAAAAACGCAGATAAGCGACTGGGGGCCAAGGAGGCCTACAAAACAAAGGCACAGACTCACCTTTCTCTCTGGTAAGGTACTTGACCAGGGGGGGTGAGGGAGATTGGCTACCCTACCATTGTGTTACCGCACTTGGGTTGGTCTCTCTGTGTTTTTTTTTTAGGCTGCCCAGCGTGATGGATCAACAGCAGCTGATCGCTTTCTTGACCGCCGAGAGGCAAAAACAAAGCAGAGACTTACAAACTGTGCTCAAGGCCACCCAGGACTTATGGGAAGACAGCCAGAAGCAAGCCCGACAGCAGTATGATGAACTAACCAGAGCAAGGGGTGAGCACACGAAACTGTTAAATCAGCTATTACAAGGAGTGAGCCCTGATATAACCGGCCAGGCCTGCCAGGAGGGGTTAGACCAGACAAGGACGGAAGCTAATCCTGTTAGGGGGTGGCTCGATGAGGGAACATTCTCTATGGGGGGCCCTAATGCAAGGTCAAGCCCAGTTGAAGGGGTAGTGGCACACATAGGAGGGCCACAGGAACGGGTTTGGAAGGTGAGTGATAGTAGTATTTCTAAACAGACCTTCAAACCGCCCATAAAATATGATCTCAGAGAAACCTCACCAAGCAAGAGGATACCCCCTTCTTATGAGAGAAAGGAGGACCAGGTCCACCTGCTTGATAAAGGGGTAAGAGGTCTGGGGAGAATGCAAGGACCAACACAGTGTCCAGCCAGCGAATATCGAGCATTAGTATCCATAGCAGGGAAGGAGATATGGGCTCTAGTGGATACAGGGGCAGATCAATCGATGATGTCCACAGGATACTGGAAGCGGACATTCCCAAGGGAAACAGTGGGGGAAGAAAGCAATATGGTCACCATTAGGTGTGTCCATGGGGATAAGTTAAGATACCCCCTCAGACCGACCACGATGTTGTATGGGGACAAAGTCTTTAGGGTCAGGTTTGCAATAGTCCCTAGGGCACCTTATGCGCTGATATTAGGTCGGGACTGGGTAGGACTGAAAGAATATCTGATGACCCGTCAGGGCTTGGTAGGCACGCGCTCCCAGGGGCCGGTCTCGGGAGAAAAGGAGGAAGAGCTAGGAAAAATTTTTCCCTTTACGGGGGACGTCCTTCATAGATATCCCCAGAGGCCGGACCGACAATCTCAGTCCCAAAACAAGAAACAGAAACAGCGGAGGAGTCAAGCCCTTAAACAGTTGACCAATTATAAAGAAGTACCCTGGGTTCCTCGGAAAGTAAGAGAGGTGTTGCCCACTTTCCCGGCCGAACAGAAGGCGGATGCCTCGCTACGGGAAGCTTGGCAGCAAGCTCAAGAAGGGTCTAAGGGCTTAGTAAGGTTTAGGATAAAACAGGGGTTACTGTATAGGCAAATCCCAGGCGAGATGCCTCGGGTGGATGACCTATTGGATAGATTAGGTCAAGCGCAATATCTCTCCACTCTAGACCTCACTAAGGGATATTGGCAGATTCCCCTGTCCACTAGTGCCAGGCCTAAAACCGCCTTTAGTACACCGTATGGTCTATACCAGTTTAAACGGATGCCATTCGGACTCCATGGCGCCGCTGCAACTTGTCAACGCGGAGTCATGGAAGTACTGAGGGGACACCACCAGTATGCTGAGGCCTACTTAGATGACATTGTCATATTTTCCACAAGTTGGACCCAGCATCTAGAACATGTCACCACAATTCTAAAGGCGCTCAGAAAAGCAGGATTCACTATTAATCCAAAAAAGTGTTATTTAGGTCAAAGCGAAGTGAAATACCTGGGCTATGTGGTGGGGAAAGGCCAAGTCAGACCATTGATTGACAAAGTACAGTGTGTGAAGGAGTATCCCTTACCCAAAACAAAAAACAACTGCGAGGGTTCCTAGGGTTGATTGGCTACTATAGAAGATTCATACCAGCATTTGCCACTAGGGCAGCCCCCCTCACGGACATGCTAAAGAAAGATCGCTCAGATATTCTTTGGTGGGAGGAAAAAGAGAGACGCGCGGTGGAGGACCTTAAGGAGGCCCTCTGCACAAATCCTGTGTTGAGTTCGATTGATATGACTAAGCCCCTTATCTTACAAACGGATGCTTCGGGTACAGGGTTAGGGGCAATACTTAGTCAGGAAGTACAGGGGGTAGAACATCCCATTCTATACCTTAGTCGCAAACTGTACCCTAATGAGAGGAGCTATGCGACTGTAGAATTGGAGTGTTTGGCGGCCAAGTGGGCGATGCAGACCTTGGAACATTACCTACAGGGGCAGGAGTTCACGTTAGTCACTGACCACGCCGCCCTAAAATGGCTTAATACCATGAGGAACAATAACACCCGTCTTACTCGATGGTATTTGGCACTTCAGACCTTTAGGTTTAAGGTACTGCACCGTCCAGGTCAGCTGAATACAAATGTCGATAGTCTGTCCAGAATGCGGGACAACTCAGAAGGGGAAAATAGACCAAAGGACAGTCAAAATTTTAGGGTAGGAGTATGTCACGACCCTAGCCCTAAAGCTGGACTCGTGCCTAGCCGTGCTAGGACTAAGGTCACCCCTAAAATACAAAACACTAATGGAAGAGGTAGGGTAGTGAGCAGTAAGAAAGAAATTACTGACTGCCCCTTTAAGTCTGGAAAAATCCAGTTGCAGGGAGTGGAGGTTGTTAAGAGGAACAGCCTGGAACAGCCTCTGAGACATACCTCTCCCTCTGCTAGTCCCCAGCTGAAGGTGATAAGTAAGAATGCAGGCAAACCTAAGCAGGCAGGACAGATAACTCCTCCCCCTTTGAGAACAGGGCGTGGAAAGTTGTGCAATTTAGAGGCTGCCCTCAGAAGGAGAAGGGCAGTCTTTCCTGGGCCAGCTGGAGGAGAAGATCCTCCTGAGGGAGCACTGGAGTCCCAAGATATAGAAATGACTGAAGCTGATACTGACCTTGGGACCAGCCAGCAGACAGTACCTGAACCCATGGACTGGACACAGACAGAAGGATTGCCTGAAGATTCCTGCATGGACTTGAGTTAAGTGGCAGTTCTGTATGGACTATTATAGCAGTGATAAGCTAATGTGATGCTGTTCAAGGCAAGCTGCCTTGGGAATAGAAGGAGGCTAGTACTGCTATGTTCATTTGGAACAGAGAAGAAAAAAAACCGTTTGTTTTGTTCCAAACTGTGAGTGACTGAATACCTGAAGTTTATGAGCTGTGTTTTGGCTGGGTTAAGGTACCTGAGGGAAGTAAGTAACATTGGGGAGAATCCACTTACCATTTGGGTGGGTTAGTGGAGCCATTCGTGGCATTCTGTTTTGCAGAAAAGTTTAAAAGGTGGATTCACTTACTCCCCTCCCCCCACATCAGCTTAGCTAAGCTGATTGGGAACAAGCCAGCAGAACTACAAGGCTTGGATATAGCACTAGTAAGGGTGCTAGCTTTATGGTTGCCAGCCTATTGGAGTTTTATGGCAGCAGCATTTTTGTGCGAACGTTATTGTGACCAGCTAACAACAATGACTTTTGGACTATGTAATGTTTTCCTTACTTACCTGAGTTAAGGTGATAATTGAGCTCTTTTCTTTTTGAGTTCTGTTGAACTTTGTTTAGTGACTGGACTTTCCTTATTAATGGTGGAGTCAGGACTGGCTGTACATAGACTCCCCCATGTCACAATAAAGTGCTTTATTTTGAACTAAGATTTGATTTTCTTTTGTGACAATTATGGTTCCAGTTTTATCAAAGCTGTTCCAGCAGGACTTCCTACTTGAAGGAAGCACGTGAGGGTTGCGATGAAGTAAGCAGAGTCCGGGGAATACTGAAGCTACAGGTACCGGCTCCGCTACAAAATGGAGATAGTGACACAAAGAAGAGAAAGGGTAATCAAGACCTACTGAATAAGCATCAGTATTTCCAGAGGGGACATGCTGAAAGCAGGGGTGGTGGTGGTTTAACACAGAGGGAGAAATCCTGAAAAGGGGTTACATGGGTTTACAGAGGGAGTCAATGCTGAAAGAGGCTAGATTGGCACACAGAGGGAATAATACTGAAATGGAGGGTTGATGGGGATACAGATGGAGCAATGTTGAAAAGGGGGAGAGGAGATAGGGACACAGAGAGGGAGCAATGCTGAAGGGAGGTAGTGCTGAAAAAGAGGAGGTGAAATAGAGACATAGAAGTAATGCTGAAAAAGGGGGGGGGGAGATAAAGACATTGAAAGGGCAAATGGTGAACATGGGGTAAAGACAAGGACAGAGACAAATGATTCTGAAAATGTGGTGAGATAGGGATATAGGTGAGATGGACACAAAGAAGGGTGATGCTGGAAAATAGGTGGAATGATAATTCTGACAGACACAGAAGGGAAATGCTGGATCAAAGAGAGATGGGGCTCAGGCTGGATGGAATGGGGAGAAATGCCTGGTTGGCCTGGAACTTCCTCTCCTACGTCAGAATTGACGTTGGGGAGCGGAATGCTGGTCAGCGCGACACTTCTGCAGGGAGAGCTTGGGGTGGCAGTGGCTTGGGGGCTATTCCCCGATGGCGGCAGCGGCAAACCGAGTGGCTTGGGGTAGGAAAGAGAGAAAGAAAGAAAGGGGGCAGGCAAGGAGACAGAAAGAAAGGGAGGCAGGGAGACAGAATGAAAAAGTTGGAGGAGAGAATGAGTCTGGAGGAGAGGAAACATACAGGAGGCTGAAAGAAGGGAAGAAAGATTGGATGCACAGTCAGAAGAAAGTGCAACCAGAGATTCGTGAAATCACCAAACAAAAAAGGTAGGAAAAATTATTTTATTTTCAATTTAGTGATCAAAATGTGTCTGTTTTGAGAATTTTAATCTGCTGTCTATATTTTGCACTATATCTCCCTTTTACTAAACCACAATAGCGGTTTTTAGCGCAGGGAGCCTATGAGCATCGAGAGCAGCGCGGGGCATTCAGCGCAACTCCCTATGCTAAAAACTGCTATCGCGGTTTAGTAAAAAGGGGGGGGGGGTATATTTGTCTATTTTTGTATGGTTGTTACTGCCGTGACCTCTTTGAAAAAACCCTGGAATATGAATGATAATTAACATTTTTTCTGCCTTTCAGTGTGCTTTGTGTTTTGTTTTGTTTTGTTTTTTTATTTCATTGTTGGTAGATCATTTTGACTTGGTCATTTTAAAAGAAACTCACAAGCCCAAAAAGTGTGGGCACCCCTGTGCTAAGGCCACATTTTAGCACAGTTTGATAAAAAGAGCTCCATAATGAACACCAGAAAAATCCACAAAAACAATTCTGAAGACCCTGAAAAATCCTCCATTAAAAAAAGGATTAAAACCTGAAAGAAAACTGAATTAAAACAGGATAGCCAATCAAATTAAAGACATATGGTAACATACACAGAGGCTTCTATAGGCCCAGATGTCTAGGTTCGAACATCTTATATTCCGGAAGCTCTGTACAAAAGGCTTTGCTGTAAATACATAGTAAACTCCAGATAAACTATAAACGAATTAATGGGTCCTCCAATGGTATATTTCATCCAAGTAGCAGATAGGTAGATCCTGGTTCTGCCCTTCCTCTTCATCTTAGTGTAGGATTCCATGTTAAGAAATATTGTACTTAATGATTGTAGTTAAAGAGATAAAGATAAAGAGATTGAGATAAAGCAGCAAATTTTTGTGTCTCAATGGCCATGAATTTGGACTTGGAGGATGAGATGTACAGTGTCAGCATCTATGAGACAAACTTGGTTTTTTTTTGTTGCATGAAAGTTTTTGGACCCCTGTTAGATTACAAAACTTAGATAGTTCTAAGTCAAATAGATGCTGGCACTGTCATCTCGATATAGGGACACTGGATCATCTGCTCTTCTTTTGTCCCTTGATACTTAAATTTTGGCGATCCATTTGGGGTCAAATCAATATAATATTGGAAGTTCCATTGGCATTGACATATGATACAGTGCTGTTTGGTGCGTTATCGATGGCTAAGAGTCCAATAACTTCACATAACTATAGATTATTTCTCATCATGACGGGAGTTGCCATACAGTTTATTTTGAAAAACTGGAAAAATTGGGACAGGTTAAACTATAGTTTTTGATGGGAATTCTTGTGCCAAACTTATAAATTTGAACCTATGAGTGCAATACAATTGGGACATTATAAGAAATTCAAGGAGGTTTGGGACCCATTAACAAAATTTTGTAAAGATTGATATTAGTTCTGCCCGTTGATTATATGCATCCAGGAAAGGGGAGGGGAGGGAATACGTTCTTAATTTATTTTTAATTAATTATTTGTTGTAATTTTGTTTACCTTGATCATCTGTATTGTTTTTGATTGTTTTTATACTGTATGAAAGGGTAGATGGGAGGGAGGGGGAGGAATATGTACTTATATCATATGATGGAATTAAGTGCTGTCTATATTGTTAACTGTTGATAATATATTGCACTTTGTGTTGGTTTATAAAATGAATAAAGATTTGGAAAAAAAAAAAAAAAAGAGCGCCGGAGCTTATACCACAGCGGCCGGCAATACAAAACCATAACACGGCTTGATAAAAGGGGGGTCTATATTAAGTAGACACCATTTGATATATTATCATCATTTTTTTATTTTATGTGTAAGTATTAATTTATGAACCCTTTTATGTTTTTATGTTATTAATTTTTTGTATGTCTTTAGACTCCTGAGGCAGGACTGCCAGTCGTGGATTGGTAAACAGCAACATGGCTGATTATTCCTAAAACTACAAGAATAAATTTTGCAAAAGGAAAAATATTTATATTCTATCTATAGCCCTTACAATGGGAAAAGTAACTTGGGGCCTTGTTTACAAAGCTGTTTAGTACGGGCCCCTGCAGTAAATGCCTCCAAGCCCATAGGCATTTAAAGGGCTTTGGGGCCATTGCCACATGGCTTTGTCAAAGGGGGGGCTTGGTCTTTTTCATGTGCCAAGTGAGTGAAAGAGTAGCAATGGGCTGAGAACCTGGTGAACTGTGGCTCTTTGTGATCCTGAGCAAGTCAATTAACCCTTCATTACCACAGGTACAAAAAATATAAACAGCTTTGATTATAAAATAGAAAGGTAGTATATTAAATCCAGGACCCCGTGCTCTTTTTACTCCCTTTATTCTCCCTAATGCTGTACTACAGATGTTCACCGGTGCCAGAACTACTAGGTGCACCACCTGCCTCAGCCCCTGACTCACCTTTAGACTACAAAACATTTCTGTGCTTAGAATAATGCTATCAATACTGCTCAAGCAATCTCCACAGGGTGAAAGAAGCCAAGAAAGGGCCCGATGACCCCTCTACTTCAGAGATGGAGGCAAAGCACAGTGAGCATTGTATTTACCTTTAATAAAGTTGCCATGTTTCCTCATGACATCTTTTCTTTATTTAACTAAATTACCAAATGCCCCCAGGCAGACAAGAAAAATGATTAAACACATCAGTTACTGTTTCTGGGGCCAAGTCTTGCCATAAGAGCCAAAAAAAATTGAATTTAAATACCACAAAATTTAACCCTGGCAATTTGAGATGCACTTAAAAACTTCACTGGCTGACACGTGGCAATTAAGTTATTTAACTGAAGAAAGAAAAGATTTCAGGAATACTGTTAAAAGTTAAGATTACTAGAAGGTTAGCAACTGATGTATTTAATCACTTTTCTTGGCTGCCTGGGGGCACTTGGTAATTTAGTTAAATAAAGAAAAGATGTCATGAGGGTACAAGGCAACTTTATTAAAGGTAAATACAATGCTGACTGTGCTTAGTCTCCGTCTCTGCAGTAGAGGGGTCATCAGGGCCTTTCTTGGCTTCTCCCATCCTGTAGGGATTGCTTGGACAGAAAGAAAAAAGTGTTGACATTTACACATGTTGATTACCAATAGCCACATGTAAATGTTGGCACTTAAATATGCAAATTGTTGTATTTTCGCTGTTGTTTTCAACATGTATCTTGAAATACATGATCACTCTTACATGTATTTCAGAAAAGGCTCTATATTGAAAGAGCCTTTTCAGAAATAATATTGGCATCATATATGTTCTGACCTGGCCATATCAATTCTGATTTCTACATTCTATCTAAAATGGGACTGCACATTACTACGTTAACCAGGTAAATAGCTTCAAATTTGCCTTCCAGATGGGTGTTCTAAATTCTTGTGTTCCATTTTGGACATCCATAGTGGCTGTTTTAAATGATAAAATATGTACTTTTCAAGACAGATTACTTTTAGGGCCCCTTAAACTGCATTAAAGGGCTAATGCGTGCTTACTGCAAAATGAATTAAAGGAAGTGGTTGGTTTTACAAGGCTCATTACACCATTAAAATAGAAATTACAATTTTTACATTTTCAAAGGTATTTTAGAACTTATTCATTAGGGATCATTTTGGTATTTATAGTTGCCACTCAAATTTTTAATAAATCAATGATGTTCTATTGGCAATCAATTTTAAGTATTGCATATGACATATTTAACTTTCAGATTGCTTATCATTAATTCACAATTTAGTATAGATTGAATTGTTCAGTTTTTCTAGATCATAAAAGGATTGACTTATTTATATGTGTTTTTAATTCATTCACTTTGCTCCTCCTTCCCTCTGCCAGCTGGCTTACTTTCTGTGCCGCTCATGGCCTAATGACCATTGTCTGTCGAACACTACAGGTTCCTGAGGAAGGGACCTAGAGTCTCTGAAACCGGGCTTGGTAGAACCTGATTTTGGCAGGGGATTCTTCAGCCCTGCCATTGTCTTCAATCCTGCGGACCTTGCCTTCAAGTTAAGTCACCCCCTTTTTTTGATCTAGGAGTCGGCTGGGGGACTTTCAGAGTGCTCCACTCTGTCTTCACTTTAGCATTTAAGATTGTGATTTATTTTTATCACTTTATGATTTCTTTCACTAACGTATGATTGATTTGAGCACACAGGAGGGATTCAGTGATGGTGTGCAGGTGGAGGTTATTATATCTTCACCAGTGTGTGTAAGCGCTGGAAAATTTTCTCCCTTCGCTTTTCCTTCACACTGAGGATCCCTCCTACAATTATCATTGTTGTACTATTATATTGAAATTTTAGTGCCTGAGACAGAGTGGGTCACATTTAAAGTCCATTAGACTTTTTACTGCTTTTTGTGGTTGCTATTTAGTATCTTTTGCAGTATTTTCCTCTCTTTTTTGGAGTTATTTTGGTTTTGGATTATATGTGCAATATTCATGTACTGACTTTATTATACAGTCTATTTGCCTTTGGGTTCATCTTATTTTCTTAAAGCTCAATAGTATCAATTGGTCCTATTTATGTTTGTGGTTTTAATTATTGTTTTACATATTAATGGTGTTTAATTATGTTCATATCTCCAGTTTATCAAAGATATTTATCACATAATTCACTTGGCATTGAATTGATTTTAAAAGTTAATGTCTATTTTATTTAATCCTATCTCATTTCATATCAGTTTTATCTATGTGTTAGCATTCTAATGTTTGGGGATTATATGTACAATATTCATGTACTGACTTTATTCTTTCTATATTCATATATTTGCATGTAGTATTCAACTCATCTTGTTCATTGTATATTTTGTTTATAAAAGTATTAATTTATTATCACATTTGTTTTTAATGTTATGTCATTTTATTATACTTTTAGTTCCTTGTAGTTCTCTGCAGAAGGCAACGTAGTCACTGAAACTTGGATCCTAGTCGGGACCATATTCAAACTGTATTCAAGGATTTGTATTTGGACTTTGGACAAATTTTCAATAAAGTACAATGGAACCTTGGTTTACGAGCATAATTCGTTCCAGAAGCATGCTCGTAAACCAAATTGCTCATATATCAAAGCGAATTTCCCCATAGGAAGTAAGGGAAACTCACTTGATTGGTTCCACCTCCCCCCCCCCAAGAGCTCAAGGCCCAACCCAGGCAAGAGGTGGGATGTTCGTTCATTGGCACCGGCACGTCCTGTGGGATGGTGCTGTGTGCCGGTGTCAGATGGGTTAAGGGGCTTGTTTGGACGGGGGATGCGATGCCGGTTCTCAGGGGGGGGGGCATTCGTGGGCGGGAGGAGCGATGCTGGTTCGAACGGGGAGTGCTCGCAAATCGAGTCAATGCTCGATTTGTGAGTCACGATTTTCAAGAATGTTTTGCTCGTCTTGCAAAACACTTGCAAACCCCGCGTTACTCGCAAACCAAGGTTTGACTGTATATGTAAAAACATAAATAAAGTATATGTTTTGACATCTCCTGTGCCTCTTCTTTTGTTGATGGAAATTAAGTCATATCTAATTACTTAAGATGTTTTTGCAATGAAGGTAGCGGGACTACTCTTATTCTCAGAAGAGGTGACACCATTCAATTTTAGCATTGAGTCCTACTGGTTCCTCTGATCCCAGACTGTAAATCCACTCTTGATCTTTCTGTAACAGTAAGAGTCTCCTGCCTCCTTCTCTTGAAAGTGGTGGGACATGATCAATAGACCAGACCAGACCTACAATCAAGAGAGGTCTGCTGTTTGCCAGAGGCCAGGATCCGGGATGTCACTGCTTGCCTTGACAGACTCATCAAGCCCCGAGACCACTTCCCCATGGTTCTAATCCACGTCGGAACCAACGACACCGCAAGGAGTAGCCCGGACAGCATACCTGAAGACTTCAGGGCCCTGGGGGAGAAGCTGAGGAGGATGGATGCGCAGATAGTCTTCTCCTCGATTCTCCCAGCGAGGGGCAAGGGCAGAGCCAGAGAGGATCGAATACAGAGGGCGAACGACTGGCTGCGAGGATGGTGCAAGGAGATGAACTTCAGGTTTCTGCACCATGGAGAAGCATTGCAAGGACTACAGGGACACGATGGGCTACACCTGACCAGAAGAGGGAAGAATGTCCTTGGACACCGCCTAGCCCGCCTACTCCACAGGGCTTTAAACTAGGTAAGTCGGGGGAGGGTACAGGCACAAACAACATACCTGGCGAACTAAACTGCCAATACATTTTTGAGGCTGAGGAAAGTAGTCACCGAAATTCTAGGTCTGGGTCAGGGGTGAGTGCACACACTTTCGAGTCGGGAGTAGGGTCACATCATATTTATGGGTCACATTGTAATTCCGGGTCTAGGGGGAGTACACACTGTAGTTCTGGGTATATGGGGAGTACACATTGTGGTTCTGGGCCTCAGGAAAGCACAAATAACACAAATAATGCTAAAGGTGTTCAAATAGCTCAAGCAGGAATATCCCCACTGAGACGTAACAAAAATACAACATGGAGGGCTATGTACGTCAACGCACACAGTTTAGGAAACAAGATCCTGGAATTGGAAACAGAAATAAGGAATGCCGACCTGGATGTGGTGGCGATATCCGAAACCTGGCTCACAGACTCCCACGGGTGGGACATGGTCATACCAGGTTACAACTTGCTTCGCCGGGACAGGGAGGGCAGGATAGGAGGAGGTGTAGCATTATATACTAAAGATGACATTAAGGTCACGAGAATCTCAGATGTTCAGTATACTGGGAAATCCCTTTGGGTTAATTTGGCCAGAGGGAAGGACAAATGCTTGTATCTTGGCGTAATTTACAGACCCCCCAAGACAACAGGATGACCTGGATATGGAAATAATCGGAGATATAGAAAATATCACCTTGCGTGGGGACACAGTATTGCTAGGTGACTTCAACATGCCTGATGTGGATTGGGTTACACTTACCTCTGCTTCTGGCAGCAGCAGGAGGCTATTAAACTCTATGAAAGGAGCAAGACTCAGGCAACTGGTGTTGGAACCGACAAGGGATCAGGCAATACTGGACCTGATACTTACCAATGGAGAAAGTGTCACAGAGGTCTCGGTGGGCGACACATTGGCCTCCAGTGACCACAACATGGTATGGTTCAATCTCAGGAAAGGTTTCACTAAATCTACTACACTAACCAAGGTCCTCAAATTCAAGGACACAAATTTCAAAGAAATGGGAGACTTCGTTCACCAGGCGCTACAAAGCCAAGAAGAAACCGATAACGTGGAAGACATGTGGTCGACTTTGAAAGCAACCATACAAGAAGCAACAAACCGCTATGTTAAATCAATAAGTAAACGGCGAAGGAACAATAAGCCACAGTGGTTTACTGCGGAGATCTCAGACCTGATCAAGGAGAAGAAAAAAGCATTCATCTCATACAAACAATCAGGGAAGCAGGACTCTAGAGCAGACTACCTGACCAAATCAAAAGCCGTCAAAACAGCAGTCAGGGAGGCTAAATTCCACATGGAGGAGTCTCTAGCAAAGAACATCCAGAAAGGAGATAAATCCTTCTTCAGGTATATCAGTGATAGAAGAAAAAACTCAGGCGGGATTGTACGTCTTAGGAATCCAGACGGAGACTATGTGGAAAAGGATTCGGAAAAAGCCCAACTATTAAATGAATACTTCTGCTCAGTCTTCACCCGAGAAGCGCCGGGGCTCGGCCCTCAGCTACAGACAAGGGTTGGCTCAGTTGACCCGTTTAGTAACTTTGAGTTTACGCCCAGCAGTGTCTACGGTGAGCTGTCAAAGCTCAAGGTTAACAAAGCAATGGGGCCGGACAACCTGCACCCCAGGGTGCTTAGGGAGCTGAGTGATGTCTTGGCGGAGCCACTGTCCGCGATCTTCAACTTCTCCCTTAGTACAGGCAGCGTCCCGTTGGACTGGCTAACGTCATTCCACTCCACAAGAAAGGCTCAAAGATGGAGACAGCAAACTACAGACCAGTGAGTCTAACCGATAGTGAGCAAACTAATGGAAAATCTAATCAAACACCAATTGGATAAGATCCTGGATGAGGAGAATCTACGGGATCCCTGACAACATGGATTTACTAAGGGGAGATCATGCCAATCCAACCTGATCAGCTTCTTTGACTGGGTGACGGGGAAGCTGGATATTGGGGAGTCCCTGGACATCGTGTACCTGGACTTTAGCAAAGCATTCGATAGCATACCACACCGCAGGTTGCTGAGCAAGATGAGTTCTATAGGATTAGGTGACAAATTGACGAAATGGGTTGGGAGCTGGCTTGGCATTAATTCAAGGGTTTTTGACCGGTGATGATACCTAACCCCGAAATATCTGTGACTTCATTGATCACATTTTAGGGGTATTTTGAGGTCTTTTTCTCCCTTGATTCTAATCACATTATATACATTACAAGTGTTCCATTGGCTATAAAATAAGCCAGGTGTATACCTAGCAGGGCCTCCGCGTGTGCGGATCGCCGGACTTGATAGACCGAAGGTCTGATCCGGAGATGGCGCTTCTTATGTTCTTATGGTACTCATATATGTTGCAAAGATAATGAGTAGCATCACACATAGTAACATAGTAGATGACGGCAGATAAAGACCCGAATGGTCCATCCAGTCTGCCCAACCTGATTCAATTTAATTTTTTTTTTTTTTTTTCTTCTTAGCTATTTCTGGGCGAGAATCCAAAGCTTTACCCGGTACTGTGCTTGGGTTCCAACTGCCGAAATCTCTGTTAAGACTTACTCCAGCCCATCTACACCCTCCCAGCCATTGAAGCCCTCCCCTGCACATCCTCCTCCAAATGGCCATACACAGACACAGACCGTACAAGTCTGCCCAGTAACTGGCCTAGTTCAATCTTTAATATTATTTTCTGATTCTAAATCTTCTGTGTTCATCCCACGCTTCTTTGAACTCAGTCACAGTTTTACTCTCCACCACCTCTCTCGGGAGCGCATTCCAGGCATCCACCACCCTCTCCATAAAGTAGAATTTCCTAACATTGCCCCTGAATCTACCACCCCTCAACCTCAAATTATGTCCTCTGGTTTTACCATTTTCCTTTCTCTGGAAAATATTTTGTTCTACGTTAATACCCTTTAAGTATTTGAACGTCTGAATCATATCTCCCCTGTCTCTCCTTTCCTCCAAGGTATACATATTCAGGGCTTCCAGTCTCTCCTCATACGTCTTCTGGCGCAAGCCTCCTATCATTTTCGTCGCCCTCCTCTGGACCGCCTCAAGTCTTCTTACGTCTTTCGCCAGATACGGTCTCCAAAACTGAACACAATACTCCAAGTGGGGCCTCACCAATGATCTGTACAGGGGCATCAACACCTTCTTCCTTCCACTGACTACGCCTCTCCCCACACAGCCCAGAATCCTTCTGGCAGCAGCCACTGCCTTGTCACACTGTTTTTTCGCCTTTAGATCTTCGGACACTATCACCCCAAGGTCCCTCTCCCCGTCCGTGCATATCAGCTTCTCTCCTCCCAGCATATACGGTTCCTTCCTATTATTAATCCCCAAATGCATTACTCTGCATTTCTTTGCATTGAATTTTAGTTGCCAGGCATTAGACCATTCCTCTAACTTTTGCAGATCCTTTTTCATATTTTCCACTCCCTCTTCGGTGTCTACTCTGTTACAAATATTGGTATCATCTGCAAAAAGGCACACTTTTCCTTCTAACCCTTCAGCAATGTCACTTACATACATATTGAACAGGATTGGCCCCAGCACCGAACCCTGAGGGACTCCACTAGTCACCTTTCCTTCCTTCGAGCGACTTCCATTAACCACCACCCTCTGGCGTCTGTCCGACAGCCAGTTTCTGACCCAGTTCACCACTTTGGGTCCTAACTTCAGCCCTTCAAGTTTGTTCAACAGCCTCCTATGAGGAACTGTATCAAAGGCTTTGCTGAAATCCAAGTAAATTACATCTAGCATATGTCCTCGATCCAGCTCTCTGGTCACCCAATCAAAAAATTCAATCAGGTTCGTTTGGCACGATTTACCTTTTGTAAAGCCATGTTGCCTCGGATCCTGTAACCCATTAGATTCAAGGAAATACACTATCCTTTCTTTCAGCAACACTTCCATTATTTTTCCAACAACTGAAGTGAGGCTCACCGGCCTGTAGTTTCCTGCTTCATCCCTGTGATCACTTTTATGAATAGGGACCACATCTGCTCTCCTCCAATCTCCAGGAATCACTCCCGTCTCCAGAGATTTGTTGAACAAGTCTTTAATAGGACTCGCCAGAACCTCTCTGAGCTCCCTTAGTATCCTGGGATGGATCCCGTCTGGTCCCATCGCTTTGTCCACCTTCAGTTTTTCAAGTTGCTCATAAACACCCTCCTCCGTGAACGGCGCAGAATCTACTCCATTTTCTCGTGCAACTTTGCCAGACAATCTCGGTCCTTCTCCAGGATTTTCTTCTGTGAACACAGAACAGAAGTATTTGTTTAGCACATTTGCTTTCTCCTCATCACTCTCCACATATTTGTTCCCAGCATCTTTTAGCCTAGCAATTCCATTTTTTATCTTCCTCCTTTCACTAATATATCTGAAAAATTTTTTATCTCCCTTTTTTACATTTTTAGCCATTTGTTCTTCCGCCTGTGCCTTCGCCAAACGTATCTCTCTCTTGGCTTCTTTCAGTTTCACCCTGTAGTCCTTTCTGCTCTCCTCTTCTTGGGTTTTTTTATATTTCACTGAATTGAATGCAAAGCAACTCACCATTATGCAAATAGAATAACATGGCTTATGATACATTTCACACTAAATATTGAAGCTCAATTATTATTTATTATGAAATAACCGCTGTGCAAATATAATCATTACAATGACTATCACCAATATTTAATAAAGTGCAATAAACCCAAATACACCTCCTCAACAAAGATGTTATGAGTAAAACTTAAGGTGCATTATCATATCAAAGATCCCATGTCAAAGTTCAAAGCTTCTAAGTTGTTTCCCATCATATGTTGTTTTATGATACATTTCACAACAGGTAGACTTAACTTCCTCCTGGGAGAATTACTACACTAAAGGCTTAAGACGAACAGTTTCAAGGGGCTGGCAGTGTTAGCATATAAAAGCTTCTCTCCTGCCTTTTTCGAGAAATCAATGGAGGTATAGTGGTTTGAAGCATACTCTCACCTGGTGATCCAATGTATAAAGAAATTGGTTCTCCCACAAGAGCACAGACCCCACCAACATAGTCCCTCTGTCCACACATCCTGTCACCCTGACTCTATATTCCAACAACTCCCAGCTACTCTTTCACTCACAACAGCTCAGCTAAACATTTAAAAAGAGGGGCTAGAGAGATTTTAAACTAATTCACAACTACTTCCACTAATCCCCTTCTCCAATTCCCTCTTATTGATCAAGTGGCAGGAAGAGGAGAACATGTCATCATCCTCTGATTTCTAGGGCCCAACAGCTGTACTTTCAAAGCAATTGGGCCCTGGGTTATACAGAGGGTCACAGCCTTCACCTAGACTCAGAAAAAAAATTGTTTCAATATGAATCTGAGGCTTGAAGGCTTCAGCTGGTTTACTATGATTTTTTAACACTAATTCTAAAAATCCTTTTCTTTGGTTTTATAGTGTTTTTTTCTTTTGAAGGGACAACAATCTTTAAAGACAATGTTAGCATGCTTAATAATGTCTTTACAAAGTTTCAGAGCCAAGGCTATAAAACACTTGAGTTTCAATTTCAAGAGAGAAATCTCTATGAGCTATAGAGTTGTATAAATCCCTAGTGAGAAAAAAAAGATGTATTTCAGTAAAAGAACCCCCTATGACCCATATTGAAACAAGTCATGAATTATGTAGGAACAACAGGAATAGAGGGTGCTCAGAACTGTTACCACATAGTTATCCAGGGCAAGAAAGAGAGAAACAGTGCCAGAGGCCTTCACCATCTGCTTCATTTCTCAGAGAAAGACCCAGAGGAATCCTGTTTTCCAAACACAAGCTCTGCTAGAAAGGTTGGTTAGAAATAACAGCCACTGATGATCAGATTGGGTTTTATCTGATGAAACAATTATTTGAAAGAAAATCAAAACATGTCCAAATACCATGTTTAGTAAGCACAAGATATTCATTATGGAAGTAATTCTCAAGTAGCTTGCATAATTGTATATTGTACAATTGTCTTTTAGTGTACATATTTACTCCTCTCTCTGTTTCTCTCATATTCTTTATTACTCAATTTTTATATACCACCACAGACCCAAATGTTATTGAAGCATATACTCAGGTACAGTATGTGTGTGTGTGGGGAGGGGGGTATTAAACATAATAATTGCCATACTGGAACAGATCAAAGGTCCAGAAAGCCCAGTATCCTGTTTCCAGAAGTGGTCAACTCAGGTCCCAAGTACCTAGCTAGATCCCAAATAGTAAAACAGATTTTATGCTGCTTATCCTAGGAATAAGAAGTGGTTTTCCCCAAGCCATCTCAATAATGGCCCATGGACTTCTCTTTTAAGAAATTATCCTAGCCGCTTTAGCTTCTCCTCATAGGGGAGTCATCCCAAACCTTTTATCATTTTCGTCACCCTTCTCTGTACCTTTTCTAATTCTGCTATATCTTTTTTGAGATATGGCAACCAGAACTGCACACAGTATTCAAGTTGCGGCCATACCATAGAGTGATAGAAGGGCATTATAACATTTTCATCTTTGTTTTCCATTCCTTTCCTGATAATTCCTATTTGCTTTTTTTAGCAGCCGCTGCACATTGAGCTGAGGGTTTCAATGCATCCTCAACAATGACACCTAGATCCTTTTCCTGGGCAGTGAGCCAGCATCCCGTAGCTATATTTCGGGTTCCTCTTTCCCACATGCATCACTTTGCACTTGCTCACATTAAACATCATCTGACATTTTGACACCCAGTCTTCCAGTCTCACAAAGTCCTCTTGCAATTTTTCACAATCCTCTTGAGATTTAACAACTTTGAACAACTTTGTGTCATCAGCAAATGTAATTATCTTACTAGTTATTCCCATCTCTAGATCACTGATAAATATGTTTAAAAATCAGCCATCCTAGCACAAGCCCCTGGAGAACCCAACTATGTATCCTTCTCCACTGAGAATACTGACCATTTAAAATGACTCTCTTTTCTGTCTTTCAACCAGTTCTTAATCCATAATAGGACATTACCTCCTATCCCATGACTTTCTAATTTCCTCAGAAGTCTTTTATGAGGTACTTTGTCAAATGCCTTTTGAAAATCCAAATATACAATATCAACCAGTTCACCTTTATTCACATGTTCATCACCCCTTCAAAGAAATGCAGTAGATTTGGTGAGGCAAAATTTCCCTTGCCTAAATCTATGTGGGCTTTCTCTCATTAATCCATGCTTATGTATATGTTCTGTCATTTTGTTCTTTATAATAGTCTCTACCATTTTGCTCTTTATAACAGTCTCTACCATTTTGCCCAGCACAGACATCAGACTCACCGGTCTATAATTTCCAAGATCACTTCTGGAACCCTTTTTAAAAATTGGCATCACATTGGCCGCCCTCCAGTCTTCTGGTACAGTCAAACCTCAGAGAGGGTGGGAGCCAGAAGGCCTTGAGCATGCGCAGATGCTCAAGGCCCTGCAGCAGCCCAGCATAGATCAGCGGCAGGCAAGGCACGCTCTTTCGGCACCAGCACGCGTATGTCCTGTGCGTGCCGGTGTCCGCTCGAGGTAAGGATTTAGGGGTGGGCCGCATGGAATGCAAAGCCAATTCCCGATGTGGGAGCAAGCAACATCAGTGGCCTCGGGGGGTGGGGGGGAGGGTCTTTTTGGGATGTGGAATGAATCATTCAAGTTTCCCTTATTCTCTATGGAGAAACTTGCTTTATATACGAGCGCTTTGGTTTAAGAGCATGCTTCTGGAATGAATTATGCTCACAAACCAAGGTACCACTGTACTATGCTAGATTTTAAAGAAAAATTACAAATTATTAACAATAGCTCTGTAAGTAGGGCTTACAATCTGAGTTTGTACCTGATGCAAAACTGACTAACCCAAGATCACAAAGAGCTGCAATGGAATTTGAATCGGGCTCCCCTGGGCTGAGATGCTGTCTGCCATTGGAAAGGGCCCTGAAATTTCCTTAGTCCATTTCAGCAATGAGTGGTCCAATCTGAAAGCTGGGATTACATAGCATGGAACTGAGGAAGCAGCTGGGAAGAGTAGTCAGCAACAGGAAGCCTAAGAGGAGCTTCCACTGTTAACAGGGTGAAAAGTTTTAAGAAACAAGAGTCCTGAAGGAAGTGGATCACCACAGAGAGAAAGGTTGCATTCAAAGAGGATCCAGATACAGACTTCTGCATAAAGGAGACACTGTCTTAGGCAGCAATGTATGGAAGCTGAACAGGGAAAGAAGAGTGGGAAGGAAAGAGGGGATTGAGAATGAGCTCCAGGAATAAGAAAAAAAAATGATTCAGGACAGAGAGAAACTGACAGCTAGGGCAAGGAACAGGATTGAGAGAGCGAGAGAGAGAGAGCTTTTGGACAAGGAAGAAAGACAGGGGAAAAGTACAAGCATGAGTACTGGGGACACTGAGAAAGTGGCGTACCTAGCATATGTCCAATAAACACTTTCAATATAGACAGATAGAATGTTCAAAAAGTGGAGTGAAGAACAGAAAGAACTCAATGTCAGATAAAAATGAAGGAAAAAGCCTCAGAAAGGGCCCTCCCACCTCCACCAAAGTGGATAGTAAATGGTGATCAAGCGGTAACCTCACTGGCAAAAAACCTTCAATAAATACTGAACGTTTGAGCATTTAAACCTTGCTTCAGTACAACTTGTAAAACCGATAGAGGAAAAAACCACTTATCTTCTGCTGATCAGCACACCGACGAGGCCAGAATTGACATTGGGTGGCGAGAGTTGGTCGGCCCCGCGGGGAAGAAAAGCAAGGAGAACTCGGCGCCGGCCTGTTCCCGATGGCAGCAGTGGGAGTCTTTCCACGCCGGCGGTGGCAGCATGTTTCCTAATGGCGGTGGCATGGGGGAGGGCAGGGAGAAAGAAAGAAAGGGAGGGACAGGGAGGGGGAAGAGAAATGCTGCAGCACCCAATTGGGGAGGGGAATAGAAGTGCTGCTGCTGCACCCAATTGGGGAGAGAAAGGGGATAAGGAACACCAGGGAAGGGAAAGAGATGCCAAGACCATGGGAGGAAAGGAAAGGAGCTACCAGACCATGGAGGGGGGCGAGAGATGTCAGGGGGGAAGGGGAGGAGGCAGATGCCAGACCAGGTGGAAGGAAGGAGAGAAAGGAAGGAGAAGAGATGAGAGTTAATGGAGTGGGAGGGGGAGACAGAAGGAGAGGAGAGAGATGCCAGGGCATGGGGGGAAGGAAGGGAAACTAAAGGAGACAAAATGTCAGACCAGAGGGAAAGAAAGGAAAGGAGGTGCCAGAGGGAGAGATAGGAGGGAGATGCCAGGGCATGGGGTGGAGTGGGAAGGTGAGAAGGGAAGGAGATAGAGATGCCAGACCATGGGGTGGATTGGGAAGGAAGGAAGGAAGGAAAGGAGAAGAGAGAGATGCCAGAGCATAGGGGAGGGGATGAAGCCAAAATGAATCATGTACAAAGGAGAGAAAGGGCACAAGATATACAGTTTATTGAAGGGACATAGAAAGAGGGAAGATGTCATATGGAAAAGAGAGAGGGTGGACAGTGGATGCAAGGGGCAGAGAAAGGGTGGCAGTGGATGCAAGGGGCAGAGAGAGGGTGAACAGTAGATGGAACGGGTAGAGAGAGAGAGGGCACAAGCTGGGTGGAAGGGGCAAAGAGATGTTGCATGGAAGGGAAAGAGGACAAACACTATAGAAAGAAGAGAGCAAAGAGAAATGATTAAAGCAGAAACGACAAAAGGTGGAAAGATTTTTTTGTTGCTTTACTTAAAATCAAGTAGTATTATAACTGTAATGATAAAAGTTTATAAATAGGTAATGGAAATAAGGCAATTTTTTGGACTAAACCCCTTTCCTCAGGACAGTATACTGTACTGTTCTGAAGAAAGATTTGGCCTCTGAAAGCTAATTGAAAAATGGATTAGTCCAATAAAATGGCATTTTCTTATTTCTCATTATTTGTTTTATTTTTATTTGTTAATTTGTAAAGTGGTGATTGTTATGTATCAGTTTTTTCAAATTTACATCTACTGTCTTTATATTTTGCACAGTATTAGAGGACATGTGTTACTGTTTTTGTGGTGTTGTTGTGTTGCATTGTATGCAGAGTCTGGTTTCTTGGCGGTTCAGTTTAACTTTTGTCTACATATTTCTATTTTTAGTTTGTGATTATTCCATATTGGGCGAGGGTGTATCTCTGTTCTGTGTGTATGAAAAGAACATAGTTTTCAGTTGGCAGGATCAATTGACTGCACAGGATCTGGCTTGTTTCGTTTTACAATGTATGTGTCGGTGTTCTAGTGTAGAGAGTTGCGTGGGGACAAAAATCCCACCCGTCCCTGCCAAAATCCCACCCGTCCCCACCCGTCCCTGAGGAATCCCACCTGTCCCCACCCGTCCCCATGAGGAATCCCTCCATCCACACCCGTCCCCGTGAGGAATCCCCTCCATCCCCACACATCCCCGCGAGGAATCCCCTCTGTCCCCGCCCATCCCTATAAACTTCAGAAATAGTTATTTCATTTAATTATGCTACTGAATTAAAGGCTCTGGTAGAGACCCATTTACAAATAAGCAAAGAGACTTTATTAATTTGTAAATATTAATTGGGAAGAATACATACTTTGTAAACGGGTTTCTACCAGAGTCTCTAATGTAAATATAAAATATAAATACTCAGCTGATGAGAACCCCCAAGCTGTCAGCTGAGGACTTCCTTTGCAGTTGGCTGGCTTGGAAGGCAGCAGTAGCGTCCCTGAGTCACAGATTATGGCACCTCAGTGGCTCATGGATGTTGCCAGTGACTGCTGTGCTTGGTGGAGGGGAGTTCTGTTCTAAGCTTCTGGGTGTCCAGAGCTCAAAGAGGCGTGTTGGGAGGTGTGTTATGGGAATCGGGCAGGCTTCAATCTGGACGTACCCCAGTCATAATCAAAACTTTCCTAGAGGGAACTTAGACGCCGGCAGTTAGACCTGTTTGAGTTGTGTCTAAGTTCCACAAAGGTGCCCAAACTGACAAGAAGACCACTGGAGAATTTAAGGCATGACCACCCCCCCTTACTCCCCCAGTGGTCACGACACCCTCCCACCACCCAAAGAGCAAAAAAAAAAAACCCAAAAAAACCCATAGGCTTCCCATCAGCTGATCGTGGCAGAAGGAATCTCCATCAGCTGAGCCAGTTTTCGGGGGATTACTGGGGGCTCAGCTGATGGGGATTCCCCCTGCCAGGATCAGCTGAGCCATGGAGTCCTACACCCTTCCCCTGACATCCCCCACATATCCCAACATCCCCATGATCTCCTGTACCTCCCTTGAAATCACCGCCCCACACATCCCTCTAAAATTCCTGGGCCCCCTTCCCACATCCCCGGAACTCCCCCACATACCAAGATGCATTGGGAGGGGCCAAAGGCTCTGATTAGCTCAAAATCATTATTTTGAGCCTATTAGGGTCTTCAGCCCCTCCCACTGCATCCCAAGATGCAGTGAGAGGAGGAAGCCCTGGTCATTGCATCATGCAGCCTTGTAGGTAGGAGGGAGTGAGCTTCCCTCCTGTCATTTGCTCTTCCAAAGATACCGGGGGGGGGGGGGGTTCTGAGGATGGGGGGATGGGGGCCCAGGAATGTTGGGGGATGTCAGGGGCAGAGATATCAGAAGTATGAGATATCAGGGGAATGTTAGGATATGAGGGGGGATGTCCGGATGTGAGGGGGTTGTGGGGGATAGGGGGATGTTGGGATTTGAGGGGAAGGTGGGGGATATCAGGAGGATGTGGGGATGTCAGAGGGAGGGGTATAGGGCTCCATGGCACAGCTGATCCTGGCAGGGGCAATCCCCATCAGCTGAGCCACCAGAAACCCCCAAAACTGGCTCAGCTGATGGGGATTCCTTCTGCTGCGATCAGACAAGGTAGTTTTTCACGTGGAGTTTTTATTTTTTTTAATGGGCAAAAATGATGGAAATCCTAAGGACTAAAACTTATACCTTGCTCATTTTCAACAATACAAGATAGATGTTTGGCAGCTTTGAAAATGGACATTTTTCCTGCTGGGTTTGCGGATGTTTTGCACAAAGCATCCGACCTCAGACTTAGACATATTTTTGATTATGTCCCTCCACATGCACATGACATATTACTTTTCAGGGCCTTTTTTCTTCCCCCCACATATCTTCCCCTGTGACTACTCTTTGTTTTTCTGTAGATAAGGATTATAGTACATACTGGCTGGAAGTTTACAATAAGGGTCTAACTCTTTTCTCTTTCATCCTGTTTTGTGATAACACACACTTCCTGAGGCTTTAGGGGAAGTATAGAATGGTCATCTGTGTCTTAATGAGATATGCAGTAGCAATTTACTGTATATTCATTCATCAATCAAAACCTTTCCAATTAAAAGGGCTAATTCAGGTTTATTTAGAAATATAAGACATAGCACATATATTCCTCTGTCTATGAATCATCATCATTCACATAGAGGGGACTAGTTTATACTTTATATTTTGTTATTTTGAAGAAGAAAATGATATATTTCAGATAAGAGGACTGGAACATGAAAAAGATCAAAAGAACTAAGAAAACAGTTTATTACTTGACCTTAAGGTTATCAAAGCTAATGAATATGCATTTTTCCATTTATTCTATGTTATAACAGTGTCCCACAAACTTTGTTGAGCCGCAGCACTCTAAACGTAGTGGCTGCAGCTTGAGACATCCGGAAGTGCGTGGACATCACTGTGATGATGTCACACGCATGCACAAAGGCCCTCCAGACACACCCTGAACTGCTAGTGGGGGGTGCCAGTAGGGAAGTTGGAGATTGCAATATATAGCAATTGTCTGTTTTAAAAAATTCCCTTTTACAGGAGTTCCAGTAGAGTTCCAGTAACAGTTAGAACATAAGAACATAAGAATTGCCATCTCCGGATCAGACCCTGGGTCCATCAAGTCTGGTGATCCGCACATGCGGAGGCCCCGCCAGGTGTACCCTGACATAGTTTTAATCCCCATATCACTGTATGCTTCTCAAGGGAGATGTGCATCTAATTTACCCTTACCCATATCACTCTATGCCACTCTTAAGGAGATGTGCATCTAGTTTACCCTTAAATCCTAGAACGGTGGATTCTGTAATTACTTCCTCTGGGAGAGCATTTCAGGTGTACACCACTCGCTGAGTGAAACAGAACTTCCTGATATTCATCCTGGACCTGCCCCCCTCAACTTCAGTCTATGTCCTCTTGTCCGTGTCACACTGGACATTGTAAATAACTGCTTTCCCTGCTCCATTTTGCCGAATCCTTTCAGTATTTTGAAAGCCTCGATCAGATCCCCTCGCAGTTAGTTTATTTGATATACTGCATTTTTTAACAATGTTGTCCATAGATAAAAGCATTCCTGTTATCACAAAAAAAAATTCAGATGTAATATTGGCCTTTTTACTGCAGAACAAGGTCAACTTTCATTTCCATAAAAAAGTAATAATCCTGTATATAGTGTACAAAACTCCATTTTAAACGTACTATACCTTTTTTACATGTTTCTTTTAGAAATCGACATTAAAAAAATGTATGAAAGTTATATAACCATAAGGCAAACTTTGAACAGTAGGTCAAGCTGACATGAAGGCTTTCCTGAAAATATCTTCTGTACATGTTTCTGGACAAGATTACAGCTAAGGCAGAAATGATGCCTTTCAGCAGCCAGACCTGTATGATTTGCAGCTTTTGAAAACCATTCCCCTCTTCAAAACATCTTCCATTTTTTAAAAATTGTTAATGCTAATATTGATATAAAAAACCTAATGGGGGTTTTCTCTAGTGCTTTTACTAAACCACAATGTAAGATTCATATTTAATTGGCAATCTTTGCTACAAAAACAGCAATGACCTTGACATGCACAAAACCCCAGTGGAGATACCACACCAATAACTCAGAAGTCCTTTCATTATATGTCACAAGACATTAAACAAAGTCAGGCACCATGCATGTTTGATAAGATTATGGAAATGTTTAAAAAAATAAAATAAAATATATATATATATATATATATACATACTGTATATCCTCTATAATAAAACCCTAAGCGCGCATGCGCACTCCTACCTTCGTGATCCCTGACTTTGTAGCCGTGTTCGATTTGCGTGTGGCGTGCATTGGCTTGCGGCGCGCATCAGCTTGTGGCATGTGCAGGTTTGAGCGGCGCCGAAAGCAACGGTCAGGTTGCGAGTGCTGTGAGGTGTCCTCCGTTGTCTGTCCTCCATTGTGTTCCCTTGCCTGCTATCTGGACATGAGTGCCGAGATGTCCCAGGGCAGCCGCTGCATGTCCTCTTGCTCTGCAGGCAGCCCAGCTCCATCCCATGCCTCTCCACCTGCCCATCCTCCTGCTTCAGCAACCAGCATGGCCCGAGCTCAGCCTCAGCAACCTGGACTGATGGCTCAAATGGCCACTACAGCTGCAGGGGTGGCAGTTGGGTCGGCAGTGGGCCATGTTCTTGGCAATGCAATCACAGGAGCTTAGAGTGGAGGTGATAACTCTGAGCCTGCCAAGCAAACAAGCACAGTCCAGGAGCCTCCAAAGCCACCCACTTACCAGCCACAGCAGCAGCAGTTTGGACCCTGTTATTGTGAACTGAAGCACTTCCTGGAATGTGCCACCAACCAAAGCGACCTGACCCTGTGTGAGTGCTTTAACGAGGCTCTGAAACAATGGTGTCTCTTCGCTCTTATGAATATAACCAGGAACGTCTTGACACCTGTGGTGGCTCAGAGGGGGGGGGGGGGGATAGAAGGGGGGCCAGAGAGAAACAGGCAGGCATGGCACAACAGAGAGAGTTAGGCAGGCAGGGTGCCAGGGAGAGAGACAGAGAGACAGACAGAAAGAAAGAAAGACAGACACATCTATTCTAGCACCCGTTGATGTAACGGGCTTAAAGACTAGTATATATATCACAATATATATATATTTCTAGTTCTTCAAAGCTAATCATAGATTTATTAATTTAACCCAATAACAAAAGTATCACCTATTAACCCTTACTTTCAATGACCAATCAAAAAAGCAGTCTTGTGTAGAATCTTGTGTAGGGAGGATCAGACACAAGTGCTTGAAGTTCACTTACACAGCATGCAGATGTGAGTGCTATGAGGAAAATAACTTTCTAAGTAAGAAGTTTGAGAGAGCAAGTTGTGAGTGGCTCAAAAGGAGACCTCATAAGAGTAGACAGTAACACTATAAGATCCCAGGCAACAGGTGGAGGGCCTCATAGGTGGTTTGGTGTGGTGTGGTTTCATGAATCTGGCTGCTAAGGAATGCACAGAGTTTTCTTGTCCAAGGGAGCGTGAAACACACTGATAGTGCTGAGATGTATTTGAACCGAGTTGTTTTTTTTAGAGCAGAGCCAGAGAGTTGAAGAAGGAAGTCCAGGATGGATGGAAGTGGACATGTAACTGGTTCAAAAGAATGCATTGCATACGAGGAAGAAAATCTCATCCTTTTGAAGTGATAACACTGCTGAGTGGAAGGTTTTGTAGACATTTCAATGAGAGCAGAGACTGCAGCCGAGGCAAAAAATATTTACTTGGTCAGTGAAAAAAAGACCACACTGTTAATGCTAATAATAAAGAATTGGGATGGAGGAGGGATATATTATTCTGTGTGAGGGGCATCGGAAACTGTTGCAGCTTGCATGGATCATTGGATGAGAGCTCTAGGAAGAGTGGGAACCAAGGTTGGCATGGCCAATGAGGTGCTATGAGGATCATGGTGCCGCACTCCTGGCAAAGTCTGAGTAGAGTTTTCTCAGTAAGAGATATCAAAGGAAATGCGTAGAGGAATCCAATTAATGAAGAAGGCACCTGACTCCAGATGATTAGGGGTATTGTGTCTGGACTGAAGCACAAGTTTGTTGTTGAGAGAAGTTTTTTCTTTTTTTTTTTAATTCTTTATTCATTTTAAAACTGAAAAAAGTGCCAACAAGTATAAATGCATACAATATCATAAAAACATAGCACTTATGTTCGTACATAAATATATTAGAAAATCATTTAATCCCACTCCTCCCATTTCCCACCCCCTTCCCTGGATGTGTGTAGGAATCAGAAACCTTAAATAAAGATACAGTCTATTGTCTAACATAAACCTCTAATGGACTCCAAATAGTTTTAAATCTTTTAGTAGTTCCCAATTGCTCTAACATCCTTTCATACCTGTAATATTGAGAAAGGGTTTCCCACCAAAAAATAATGTCTGTCCCAATTCTTCCAGTTTTTCATTATTAGCTGCATGGCTACTCCCATCATGACAAGAAGTCTGTTTTTATCGATTGGACTTGTGGAGGGGCATAATCGAAAAGAATGTCTAAGTCCGTTTTCATCCAAGTTGCAAGTCGTCTAAAGTAAAAAACAGCTTAGGACACATTTTTGAAAAATACGTCCAAATATTTTTTTTGTTTCGAAAATCGTCCAAGTATACATCCTGCCGATCTGATCGTCCAAGTCGCTAAATCATCCATCTTTATACCACATTTTCGTCCAACTTTTCATCCAAGTCAAAAATGCCTAGAACAAGCCCTGTTGGACGTGGGAGGGGTCTGCAAAGTGTAATGTAATGTAATGTAATGTAATTTATTTCTTATATACCGCTACATCCGTTAGGTTCTAAGCGGTTTGAAGAAAATATACATTAAGATTATAAATGAGAAGTAAGAAGGTACTTAAAAAATTCCCTTACTGTCCCGAAGGCTCACAATCTAACTAAAGTACCTGGAAATTAATAAAGAAGAGAAAATAAAGATGGTTGAAAAAAGAAAAATTCTATGTGAACTTATAGGATGGAAATTAAACTGACAGTGAAGAACTGTATGAAAAATACATATGAATGCAGTTAGAGAGGGTAGGTTACAATCTATTTATGGTATTTGTTTAATTGGAAGGTGTTAAGGTGGGTAATTTGGGGGAAGGTTATCTGAAGGTAGGTGAATCTTCTGGAGGTAAAAGAGGAGGGGTTAAGATATTTGGATGAATTTTTTGAAAAGCAGGGTTTTGATTTCTTTTCTGAATGTTTTGAAGTTGTCTGATATTGTCATAAGATTGGAGATGGAATGGTTAATTTTTGCTGCTTGTGTTGCCAGAAGGTTGTCAAACATTTTCTTGCGTTGTGTGCCTTTGAGTGGGGGGAAGGCGAAAGGGTTCGAGGTTCTTCTGTGTCTTGAGGTGGAGATTTGGTTTAAGCGGTTGTTTAGATAGGAGGGGGAAGAGCCGTGTAATGCTTTGAATATCAGGCAGTGGAATTTGAATTAGATTCGTGCTTGTATGGGTAGCCAGTGAGAGTCTAAGAAGGCAGTTGATGGACTGAACACCCAGACATGGCATCTAAATAGTGGGGTACCTTACAGGGCACTGCTGTGAACTTTACAAAAAGGGTGCCATGTCTTCTCCTCACTACAGCTCCCTTATAGGTCATGGTAAGCCTCCAAACCACCTCCAGAATCTCCTAGATCCACTAATCTACCACCGCAATAGCCCTTATGGCTGCAGGAACCACTTATATATCAGTAAAAAAGGGTTTTGAGGGTGTATAGGGGAGTGCACATGTTTCAATATCAATGCAATGATTACAGGGGCATGGGTCTTCCTCTCCATGGGTCCCTAACCCACCCCCAAGATGGCTTACGGCGCCTCTGTACAGCACAACTAGGCTTTCCTATGCTAGGCTCCCAGGTGATAATGTTCTGGAGGCACAATTTTCAAGTTGTGATTAATATTTCAATGGGGGGGGGAGTCAGTAATCACTGGGTTAGTGTGTGTGGGTCTGTATTATGTGTTTGCAGTGCTTATCTGGTCACTTTAGGGATATTTTTGTGACTTAGACCATGTTTTAAATGGTCTAAGTCACAACGTCCAAGTTCCGTCGATCCTGTGCTGTATAACTTTTGGTTATACATGCAGTATGACTAAGTCTAAGCCTGCCCACGTCCCGCCCAAATCCCGCCCTCAACACTCCTCCTGAAATGCCCCATTTAACTATGGTCGTTCAGCGGCACTATGAAGGCCTAGGTCGTTTAGAAATACGTCCAAAACCTGTTTTCATTATCGGCATTTGGATGTATTTTGACAATGTTCATCCAAGTGCCAACTTAGGCCGGTTTTTCTCTTTCAATTATGAGCTCCTTAGGGTTTAACAATGTCCCAAAAAGGACCACATCGTAAGATAATGGTATGTAAATGCCTAGTACCATATTAATTGTCCCCCATATAGACTTCCAAAAATTGAGTATCAAGGAACAATAGAACAGATGATCCAGTATCCCTATTTCAAGATGACAGTGCCAGCATCTATTAGATTTTGAATTATCTAACTTTTGCAAACGAACAGGGGTCCAAAAAATTCTATACAACAGAAAAAACCAAGTTTGTCTCATAGATGCTGACGCTGTACATCTCATCCTCCAAGTCCAAATCCACGGCCATTGAGTATTAGAAATCTGTTGTTTTGTCTCAATGCTCCAAATGTCCCTTAGGCTTGTTTTTTGTTTCTTATTCCAATATTAATTTATACCACTTGGCGGCCTGATGCCCTAGGAAATCTATCTGGAAACATAGGCCTGGTAAGCCATACTGATTGTTTAAGTTACGCCAAGCAGGGAACCCTTTCTGAATGGCCTATTTCAACTGCAACCATTTAAAAGCTTGAGACTTTGAGATACTGAATGATTGTTGCAGTTGTGATAAATTTAGCATTTTCCCATTAGAGATCACATCATCTAAAGCAGTGTTTTTCAACCTTTTTACACCTATGGACCGGCAGAAAAGAATTATTCTGTGGACCAGCATCGGTCCGTGGACCGGCAGTTGAAGAACACTGGGTTAAGTCGTGGGCCAGACCCTGCCCATCTCTATCCAATCTCCACCCCAGACCCCGCCCATAATAGTACTAATTGTAACACTATTTTTTCCATTCATTTTTCAAAGATACACAATATAATCTTTTTAATAACACATAATGGTTAACCACAAAATTAAACTACACAAAGCACACTGACAGCAGATGTAAATTCTCAAAATTGACATAATTCAATCACTAAATTCAAATAAATTCATTCCCCCATAGTTTTGTTGTCTCCCTCCCTCCATGCTTTGCCTTACCTTTTGGCCTGCTCCCGCCTGGCCATTTTATGCCACCCCAGTATTATCTTCAGGCCGGCTCCCTCTTCCTCACTGATGCAGTTCACAAAGCTGTGGGAAGCGGCTCCTTGCGCGTCCCATGCCTCATCTGGAAGCCTTCCCTCTGACGTTGCAATGTCAGAGAGAAGGCTTACGGTTTAGGCTTTGTGCACTGACTCAGTGAGGAAGATGGAGCTGGCATCAATCGCACCGTGGACCAGCGGTTGAAGAACACTGTTTTGGGCCTGATGCATGCGCTGGCCCTGTGGACCGGCAGGAAATTTCTGTGGACCGGCAGTTGAAGAACATTGATCTAAAGTACGTATGCCTGCCTGCAGCCAATGTTTCCAGAGGATCTTAGACTCGCCAATTTGAATCTTGGAGTTTAACCATAGAGATTGACAGAGGGATTGTTGTATTGGAATAGGTGTTAAATTATTAATAAATTTTAGAGTATTCCAGGTGGCACAAAGAATACTATTGTCCTTGTATATTCTAGGTCACTGTTCTTCAATCGCCGGTCTGCAGAAAATTTCTGCTGGTCCGCGCAGGGTCAGCAAGATTAAATTGACCATAGGTCTGTTTCAGACCTCCTGTCCTGTTGTCCCCACACACAGCTTCGGGACAGCGTCCCGAAGCTGTGCTCGGGGACAATGGGACAGGCGATCATTTCCTGTCCCTCCCTCCTTCCTTTCCCCAGGTCCCCTTCTCTTACCACCCTGCCGCTGCTGATAAAGTTGACAGGAAATCTTCTCTACGACGTCAATTCTGACGTCGGAGAAGACGTTCTGGGCCAGCTAATTGCTGCCTGGCTGGCCCATAACATCCTCTCCGACGTCAGAATTGACATCGGAAAGAAGACTTCCCGTCAGCTTTAGCAGCAGCAGCAGGGCGGTAAGAGCAGGGGAAACGAAGGAGGGAGGCTTTTTTTTTTTTTTTGCGGGGCAGTGAGGGAAGGAGGTAGGCAGTCAAGCAGGCTGGCTTTGGCCAGGGAGGGAGGGAGAGAGCTAGACAGGCAGGCAGGCTGGCTTCGGGGGTGGGGGTGGGACAAAGTGTGGAAGGCAATGAGAGGGACATAGGAAGGAGGCACTGGGGGCACTAAAGACAGGAAGGGGCACTAAGGACATGGGAAGGAGGCACTGGGGGCACTAAAGACCTGGGAAGGAGGCACTGGGGACACTAAAGACAGGAAGGGGCACTAAGGACATAAGAAGGAGGCACTGGGGACACTAAAGACAGGAAGTGGCACTAAGGACATTCGCTTAGTAAATTATGGATAAGCGATTCATCAAATTAATAAATAAACTTGAAATTAATAAATAAACTTGAAAGGAGGCACTGGGGCCCCTAAAGACATGGGAAGGAGGCACTGGGGCCACTAAAGACATGGGAAGGAGACACCAGGGGCACTAAGGACATAGGAAGGAAAGAGGGAGGGAATAGAAAGGGACAATTCTTGGGCCTGAGTGCAGAAAGAAAGAAAGGATACACAGGCAGAAGGAAACGCAACCAGAAACTCATGATATCACCAGAGAGCAAAGGTAGGAAAAATGATTTTATTTTCAATTTAGTGATCAAAATGTGTCAGTTTTGAGAATTTTTATCTGCTGTCTATATTTTGCACTATATTTGTTTATTTTTCTATAGTTACTGAGGTGACCGAGCTCGTGGAGATGGGGCAGAAACGGGGTTTTGTAGTTTGCCGGTCCACAAAATAATTCTTTTATTTCTGCCGGTCCACGGGTGTAAAAAGGTTGAAAAACACTGTTCTAGGTAACATAATACTCAAGATATGGCACAAACGCAATGGGGACAATAGATGAGTTTCTAATATCAGCCAGTCCGGAAGATGTTCCATGAGTTCAGGAAGGATTCAATACATACCCTGATGGAGAATGAATGCTTGATGATATCTATAAAAATGTGGAAAGTTTATCCCCCCCCCCACCACGCCAATTGTGATTTTTGTAAAGATACTAAAGCTATACTAGCAGTTTTATCCAGCCAAATAAATTTTGTAAGAATCCCATTTAATTTCTTATAAAATGAACTTTGAAAATAAACCAGTAACATACTCATTTGGTAGTAAACTAAGTTTAATAAAAAATTTAATAAAATCACATTATCTAAATTTCTAAGCGATGTACAATTTAAAAAAAAAAAAGGGAAGAACAAACAACATTTTAGTGACTAAAGACGTAGACGTACCCAAACAAAAGGGAATTGAGGGGGAACTACAATGAATTATAGAAAAAAAAACATAAAAGAGAATGACATAAGGTTGGGGGATTATTTATTTATTTATTTTTAACCGCGAGAGACCTCGTATGATGTTTTAGGATTCAAATGCATCTTTAAACCAAAATCATTTTAATTTTCCTTTGAATCTATCAAGGATTTTTTCCTCCCTTAATTGTATTGGTAATAAGTTCCAGATTTGGGGGGCTGTGACTGAGAAGATGGTGTCCCCCCCATGTGTTAATAAATCTTAGAGATGGAACAGAAAGTAAATTTTTATCCTCCAATCTTAAGGCTCTTGCAGGAGTGTAAGGGATAAGTAATCTTTCTAAAAATAGTGGGGCTTTAACCATTTTTACTTTGAAAGTTAGTAAGGCTATTTTGTAGGTGATTCTGTATGTTATGGGCAGCCAGTGTGCTTTCTGTATGAGAGGTGTTATCTGATCAAATTTCCTTCTTTTAGTGATAATTTGTATTGCAGTATTTTGAATAATTTGAAGCCATCTTAATTCTTTTAGTGTGATTCCCTTGTATAACAAGTTGCAATAATCTAATTTTGATATTACCAGAGAATATATTAAAATATTTAAGGAAAATGGATCGAGAACTGACGAAGCCATTTAGAAAACAGCGCGAGCCCAAGCGAAGCGTGGAAAGCTTGCTGCTGATATCTGCGCTCCTGACCTGTGCACCGCTAGCGAGGGAGGGATACACGCTGGACCACCAGGTACGGGGGAGATGATTTAAAAATACTGGGGGGGGATGACTGATCTAAAAACACTGGGGGGATGATCTAAAAGTACTGGGGGTGGATGATTGATCTAAAAATACTGGGGGGATGATTTAAAAGTACAGGGGGTGATTTAAAAAGGTATGGGGGGAGGCTGGGGGGCGGGCTGGTTTGGGGCAGGCTGGCTGCTACTACGCATGTCTACCATTAGACATGCCCACCTCTAGACATGCCCTGCACCCTGTTCCGGCCTACCACTAGACCACCAGAGGGGGGACAGAGCATAGGGCACACCATTTGGTTCAAATTTTTTTTTGTTTGTTTGTTTTTCCTCCTCTACAGGTGGGTTCGTCTTATGGTGAGGTGTGTCTTATGGAACGAAAAATATGGTACTTTTGACCACAGCACTGATTTGTTTGTGGTAATTGAATTTTTGATCGAGGATGACACCGAGGATTTTTATCTTATGGACCTTTTGTAGCGGAATGTCTTTGATAATAAGAGATCTATGCCAGGCGTCCCCCAAGTGGAGAAAATCCAATGTAAGATGGTTGTGCTGAGAGACCATTCATGGGGTTGAAAAAATCTGCTCAGTTTCTCTGCTAATACATTCTGCTTCCCCACCAGATAAACTGCTCTGAGAAGTATGCCAGGAGCAGTCGCTGAAGTCCAAATCTGAACATAAGAATTGCCATACTGGGGCAGAGCGAAGGTCCATCATGCCCAGTATCCTGTTTCCAACAGTGGCCAACCCAGGTCCCAAGCACCTAGCTAGATCCCAAGTAGCAAAAAATATTCTATGCTGCTAATCCTAGGAATAAGCAGTGGATTTCCCCAAGCCATCTCAATAATGGCCTATGTACTTCTCTTTTAGGAAATTATCCAAACCTTTTTTAAACCCTGCTAAGCTAATTGATTTCACCACATTCTCTGGCAACAAATTCCAGAGTTTAATTACACATTGTGTGAAGAAATATTTTCTCTGGTTTGTTTTAAATCTACTACGTAGTAGCTTCATTGCATGTCCCCTAGTCCTAGTATTTTTGAAAAGAGTAAACAAGAGATTCACATCTACCCTTTCCACTCCACTCAGTATTTTATAGACCTCTATCATATCACTCCAAGTCATCTCGTCTCAAGCTAAAGAGCCCTAGCTGCCTTAGCCTCTCCTCATAGAGAAGTCATCCCAAACCTTTTATCATTTTTGTCACTCTTCTCTGTACCTTTTCTAATTTTCGCTATATCTTTTTTGAGATACGGTGACCAGAACTGCACACAGTATTCAAGTTTAGGCAATACCATAGAGTGATACAAGGGCATTATAACATTTTCTTCTTGTCTTCCATTCCTTTCCTGATAATTCCTAATATTCTATTTGCTTTCTTAGATGCCACCACACATTAAGCTGAGAGTTTCGACATATCCTCAATGACACCTAGATCCTTTTCCTGGGCAGTGACTCCTAAAATAGAACCCAGCCTCACGTAGCTATAGTTTGGGGTCCTCTTTCCTAACTGCATCACTTTGCACTTGCTCACATTAAATGTCATCTGCCATTTTGATGCCCAGTCTTCCAGTCTCACAAAGTCATCTTTCAATTTTTCACAATCCTCTTGAGATTTAACAACTTTGAACAACTTTGTGTCATCAGCAAATTTAAATTATCTCACTAGTTATTCCCATCTCTAGATCATTGATAAATATGTTAAAAAGCAGCAGTACCTCCTTGTTTGTTTAGATAGAAGTTAGAACATGGCGACTTGATTCTGACTTGATTCTTTGTACAAACAAGGACTACTTGGTGGAGGAGTCAGTCTTGGAATGTTTTGAGAGAATTGCCTAATGAGCAGAGTTTTGGTTCTACCCTGCTCATAGGTGCACTGAAATGATAATAATTGTACAAACATTTCTGATAAAATATTGTTTATTAAAATTTAACAGACAGTCCTGTTTCAAGGCATTCATTTGTACAATGGAGGAACAAGTCAGAGAGTGTAAATGCAACTTCCCTGACTTAACGCCCTCAAAATTCCGTTCTGCTAAGTTCACTTAAATATACCTAATACATGATGACATTTTACTGCCTGCATATAATTGGTCAAGAATACTTGATACCATATAAGGCGCTTGCATACATATAGGGGGAGTGTCTGTCCCCATCACACAAGAATTCCTAAAAGTTACATTTTAATACTAGCTTGCCTAATAAAGAAAAAGTACAGAAGAAACCAAGAAAAATATTACAATATACTATACTTACAGAGGAAAAATTATCCATACACACAGCTTTAAATAATTTCTCCTTAAAAGTCAAACTGCTGCTCCCATGTTACTGAGTCACTTAAGAGCATGCACTGAAAATCCTGTGTCTCAGTGAAAGAGAAGGAGAGTGGCCAATCCACTCCCACAAAACCTACATTTTCCTATATGAATCCTCCAGTACAATTTTTAGAGGTAATTTCAATCTGAACCCTTGAATATGAAAGTTCCTACATTAATAGTTTACTAAAATGTAATTCATCATATATGCATTTTGTATATCAGATTAGCATTTCTAACTTTACCCTGCAAAAAAGAAGGGAACCTTGTGACCCTGGGCAAGTCACTTAATCCTCCATAGCCCCAGGTACGTTAGATAGATTGTGAGCCCGCCGGGACAGATAGGGAAATGCTTGAGTATCTGATTGTAAAACCGCTTAGATAACCTTGATAGGCGGTATATAAAATCTTAATAAACTTGATGAAACTTGATGAAACCCCCTCCCCTGGAATGTAATCTCTGTAGTAAGAAGACAGTGCTGTGAACAAGGCTGCCCTGTGAACTTCAATAAGATAAGTTGCTCAACATTTCATATTCTGTTCTTTTCACTGGTTTTCAGCATTATATCTGCTTAATTTCTCTTCTCCTCCCTGTTTCTTACTTTAAAAAAAACCAAAAAAGCACAAAAAAATAAACCCTTCTCTTTCCTCTGTTAAATCTTATTTCCTCTTCCTCTTCATAGGAATAAGGGTAAGACTTTATTAACTCTAATTAAATCCTGGTGCCTGTGACTCAGGGTGACTAAAGTAGGGAAAATCCTGTTATAAATCCTGTGTTTTAGGGTAGCCACTGATTTGTTATAGAACCTGCATTTTTGTTTAAAATACTATGTTTTAGGTAGTATAGAGCCTGTATTTTTGACTTACTAGTTTTTAGCCATTGTGTCTGCCGATTAGGTGGAGAAGGGAGGGGCTCTGTTTTACTTCTAAGGTTAACTGCATTATCTTTGGGACAGTGCTGTGAACAAGGCTGCCCTGTGAACTTCAATAAGATAAGTTGCTCAACATTTCATATTCTGCTCTTTTCACTGGTTTTCAGCATTATATCTGCTTAATTTCTCTTCTCCTCCCTGTTTCTTACTTAAAAAAAAAAAGCACAAAAAAAATAAACCCTTCTCTTTACTCTGTTAAATCTTATTTCCTCTTCCTCTTCATAGGAATAAGGGTAAGACTTATAGTCCCACTATATATAGAGACCCAAATAATCAGGACTATTCGAATCAAGTCACTTCACAACCAATCAAGATGACCTTTATTCTATGCAATCACTGTGGTGCTTTAATTCCAAGACATACTATTTGGAGGCTTAAGGCTTGCCCCATCTGTCTTCAACTTGCTAGTATTAAGGAGGAGCTCTGCAAACTTAAACAGGAATTGAATACAATTAAAGCAGCTTTCATCACTCCACAAAATCATATCAACTTACCACCTCTACCTCAAAGAATAAAATAGCCCAGGAACAAATGGGTCACAGTAGGCTCAGGAAGACTGCGACATGTAATACAGAAACATCCACCTTCACAAATATTACCTCTACAGAATTACTTCGCTCCACTAGTGCACTGCGATACTCAAGAAAATAGAAGGGAGGTGGGACTGGAACCAATGAAGGTAACTCAAGAGAGCAAGCATACCCTAAGCACAAATAAAAAGGCCAAAAACAGAAAACTATTACTGTTGGAGGATTCCATCATCAGAGGCATTAACCTTGGAACACAAGGCGAGGAGACCAAAATAGTGAAATGTCTTCCAGGATCCTCAGCTACCAGGAGTTCCAGGCAAATACAGACTATAATTAAGGAAGAAACTAAGGATTTTAACACTGATGTTGTCATCCATCTGGGAACAAATGACATGGCCAACAACTCCACACTTGCAGCACAGAAAGCTTTTCGGGAGCTTGGTGAGGGCGTGAAACCTTTTGTAAACACTTTAGCTTTTTCTGAAATACTGCCTGCATATGGAAAGGGAGAGCAAAGAGTGAAAAACACAGAGGACTTTAATAGATGGCTCAAAGCCTGATGCCATCAAAAAGGCTTCAGGTACATAGGAGGATGGGGAAATACATGGAAGGACAAGAAGCTATATTGCACTGATGGGCTACATATTACTACAGCAGGAAAAAGAAACATTGCAGAGAAATTTAGACAATATTTTTATAGGCATTTAAACTAGAAGGTGGGGGTGGTGTATGTACGAAGGACAATTATAGAGACCACCCCCGGCAAAAGAAAAGATGTGATAGTAGTAAAGACTGCAATATAAACTAAACTAAACTAAACCTTAAGTTTGTATACCGCATCATCTCCACGGAAGTAGAGCTCTACACGGTTTACAGGAATTACTAAAGAAAGGAACTCCAAAGGGAGGAAGAAGGGCTTGGTGGAAAGGAAAGAAGGAGGGGACTAAGTAGGGTGGAGAGGGAGGGAGTGGTTACATTTTAGAGAAAAGCAATATAAGCAATATCAGCAACTCATTTCTTAGTATTGCAATGGAAAGTGAAACGAAACAAAAATCCATACGAAAAAGGAGATTATCGCTGAAAAATAGCTGGAAAGCGATGACCACAAATGCTCGCAGTCTAAGCAACAAAGTTCATGATCTGCAAGCCCTGATGTTAGAGGCAGATCTAGATATTGTCGCTATCACAGAGAGATGGTTCAGTGAATCACATGGATGGGATGCAAACATACCGGGATATAATCTTTTTAGGAAGGACAGAGATGGTCAAAAAGGTGGAGGAGTAGCTCTCTATGTAAAGATCAATATCCAAGCGACCGAAATGCAAGGGACCTGGGGAGAGGAAGAAGCGATATGGATTGCTCTGAAAAGAGAAGATGGAACTTCTATCTATGTGGGTGTAGTCTACAGACCTCTGACTCAATCGCAGCAAATTGATAAGGATCTGATTGTGGATATCCAAAAGTTTGGAAGGAAAGAGGAGGTTCTGCTGTTGGGAGATTTCAACCTACCGGATGCGGACTGGAATGTTCCGTCTGCAGAATCGGAAAGAAGTAGGGAGATTGTGGATGCCTTTCAAGAGGCTCTGCTCAGACAAATGGTGATGGAACCCACAAGGGAAAAAGCGATATTGGATCTGGTCCTCACAAATGGAGAAAGTATCTCTAATGTTCGAGTGGGTGCTCACCTGGGAAGTAGCGATCATCAAACGGTTTGGTTTAATATAACGGCTAAAGTGGAGAGCGGCCGCACGAATCTCTGGAGACGGGAGTGATTCCTGGGGATTGGAGGAGAGCGGATGTGGTCCCTATTCATAAAAGTGGTCACAGGGATGAAGCAGGAAACTACAGGCCGGTGAGCCTCACTTCAGTTGTTGGAAAAATAATGGAAGTTTTGCTGAAAGAAAGGATAGTGTACTTCCTTGAATCTAATGGGTTACAGGATCCGAGGCAACAAGGCTTTACAAAAGGTAAATCGTGCCAAACGAACCTGATTGAATTTTTTGATTGGGTGACCAGAGAGCTGGATCGAGGACATAATTTACTTGGATTTCAGCAAAGCCTTTGATACAGTTCCTCATAGGAGGATGTTGAACAAACTTGAAGGGCTGAAGTTAGGACCCAAAGTGGTGAACTGGGTCAGAAACTGGCTGTCGGACAGACGCCAGAGGGTGGTGGTTAATGGAAGTCGCTCAAAGGAAGGAAAGGTGAGTAGTGGAGTCCCTCAGGGATCAGTGCTGGGGCCAATCCTGTTCAATATGTTTGAGTGACATTGCTGAAGGGTTAGAAGGAAAAGTGTGCCTTTTTGCAGATGATACCAAGATTTGTAACAGAGTAGACACCGAAGAGGGAGTGGAAAATATGAAAAAGGATCTGCAAAAGTTAGAGGAATGGTCTAATGCCTGGCAACTAAAATTCAATGCAAAGAAATGCAGAGTAATGCATTTGGGGATTAATAATAGGAAGGAACCGTATATGCTGGGAGGAGAGAAGCTGATATGCACGGACAGGGAGAGGGACCTTGGGGTGATAGTGTCCGAAGATCTAAAGGTGAAAAAACAGTGTGACAAGGTAGTGGCTGCTGCCAGAAGGATGCTGGGCTGTATAAAGAGAGGCGTAGTCAGTAGAAGGAAGAAGGTGTTGATGGCCCTGTACAGGTCATTGGTAAGGCCCCACTTGGAGTATTGTGTTCAGTTTTGGAGACCATATCTGGTGAAGGACGTAAGAAGACTTGAGGCGGTCCAGAGGAGGGCGATGAAAATGATAGGAGGCTTGCGCCAGAAGACGTATGAGGAGAGACTGGAAGCCCTGAATATGTATACCCTAGAGGAAAGGAGAGACAGGGGAGATATGATTCAGACGTTCAAATACTTGAAGGGTATTAACGTAGAACAAAATCTTTTTCAGAGAAAGGAAAATGGTAAAACCAGAGGACATAATTTGAGGTTGAGGGGTGGTAGATTCAGGGGCAATGTTAGGAAATTCTACTTTATGGAGAGGGTGGTGGATGCCTGGAATGCGCTCCCGAAAGAGGTGGTGGAGAGTAAAAGAAGCGTGGGATGAACACAAAGGATCTAGAATCAGAAAATAAGATTAAATATTGAACTAAGGCCAGTACTGGGCAGACTTGCACGGTCTGTGTCTGTATATGGCCGTTTGAAGGAGGATGGGCTGGGGAGGGCTTCAATGGCTGGGAGGGTGTAGATGGGCTGGAGTAAGTCTTAACAGAGATTTCGGCAGTTGGAACCCAAGCACAGTACAGGGTAAAGCTTTGGATTCTTGCCCAGAAATAGCTAAGAAGAAAAAATTAAAAAATTTAAATTGAATCAGGTTGGGCAGACTGGATGGATCATTCGGGTCTTTATCTGCCGTCATCTACTATGTTACTATGTAAAAGTCCATCTCAATAGCAACCAGGTCAAAAGCCAAACCTTATCTGCCACAGGTCTTTGGAGACCAGACTGGGCACACATTGAAACAATGGAACTTCATAAAACTAAGCTACAGCCTGGGTGTATCTGCTCTGGTCTTCAACAGAGCTTATATATTAATTCTAGTGACCTGAGAGAAGGCCTACTCCTGTTTCCAGTGACCTCAGCACAAAACACATATTTAGATCAATATATTATCCCATATTTGTTTTATCTGGTTTGTGTTCTGGCTTATCCAATTGTAATTTTATATAGCCATTTATAAACCCTTTACTTCTGCCCTTGGATTAGATCCTTATCTTATAAATCAAACCCTGACTAGTAAATCCAGAGCAATGGGAGGAAAATATAATGGCTATTTTATTTTTCATGCTTGCCCATTTTACCACATATCTGTCCATTTTTAATAGGCTGCCACACCAAAGTTCAAAAGGGCCTCAACCCTATCAATCATAGTTCTAGGAGATTGATATGGAGTGTTTGTTATTAGTCCTTAAGTGTGGAAGCTATCCAGGTGAGTACCTGATCCTAACATCAAAGCCTCTGTAGCTAGGAGTTTTTAGTGGCATGGGGCTGAAAGTGAAGATCTTGAGTAAGATTGTGAGATGCCATCCATCAATGGAAAGAGTGGCAGAGATTCCGGATGACTTGGTTTGGAGCAGATAGATGTCTCATGGCTTGAGGGGCCATTTTAGGCTTGAGGGTCCATTTTAGGATTCTGAGGTGAAGTCATGCAAACAGGATGACGTGAACTGTGGTCGCCATGTGACCAAGAAGCTGTAGCATCTGACTTGCAGTAATGCATGGAAGGGTGAAGATTCCTTGAGATAGGTGAATCAAATTGTCGACTCTCTGCACCAGAAGAATACCTTGACCTTGTGTAGTGTCTAATAGAGCTCCTATGAACTCCAGGGTCTGATATGGGTGTAGCTGTGACTTTTGTTATTTCATGGCAAACCCAAGGAGCACCAGTAGATGAACTATTGAAATCATAGCATGCTGAGCTAGTTGAAATGATGACACTTTGACCACCAATTGTCCAAGTAGGGAAATACGTGAAAGCCCCATGAGTGAAGAGCTGCCGCCACTACAACTAGGCTTTTTGTGAAGAGTTGAGAGGCTGAAGCCAGTCTGGAGGGCAAGACTTTATATTGGAAGTGTTGAGATCCAACTTGAAAGCAAAAATACTTTCTGTGAGCAGGTAGAGTGGATATGCAAGCGTAGACCTGGTTTTAGTGTGCCGCCAGCGGGAAAAGTTTGCAAGACACTGCTCTAGATGTTCACCACCAAGAGCAACAAGAACTTCAACATGCTCCTTGTGACCCCACCGTCTCTCCTGCTGACATCACTTCCTATATGCAGCACCCAGAAATGGCGTCAGCGGGAGAGATGATGCGGTCGTGCAGAGCGCGTTAAAGTTGTTGCTTATGGTGATGAACTAGAGGTATGGGGGAAGGAAAGGGGCACACGCATGTGGCGAGGAGTGGGAAGAGGTGGGGGAGGGGAGGAGAGGAGAAGGAGTGCCGGCACCCCCACCAACATGGTGCCTGGGTTGGACCCCCCCCAAACACATACACCCCTTACTAAGCCACTGCACTGATCACTGTGGAACTGTCAATCAATGCTATGCTTGTAGTATAGACTAAAGTGAATATGATTCCAAGTGATGAAACACTCGGTACCAAGTATAATATAGGCTGAACCAATGCTGATACCACATGTTAATGTAGTCTATCCCTATTCAAAACAACTGATTGCACAAATAAAAATCCTGAGAAGATATTAAGTACCAATATTAGTACCATAGTAGTAGTAATAGTAATATTTACAAGCCATGAACAACTTCTAAGAATTCCTACTATGGCAGTATAGTATCCACCTGTGCTTTCATCTGCAATCAGGAGTGAAAAGTCTGATTCTCAAATTTAAGAAACCATAGCTACAAAATATTAATGTCCATGGTCACTACAGAAAATTATCTGACTGTGTAATTTTAAGTAATAAGATTAGTGTAAGGGGGTTACACAAAATTACTTAACTGCCAACTGATGAAGGGGCGATTTCCTATTTTCTTTTTTTTTTAATGTATTAATTTTTGTATTAATTTAATGTATTAATTTTAATGTATTAATTTAATGTATTAATTTTTGTATTAATTTAATGTATTAATTTTTGAAAACATAAACACCAAGTATACAGTTTACAGAAAGCAAGTTAGCAATTACATATTTCAATGAAGTTTTAAAGCATAATGCTCACAGAAAAAAAAGGAAAAGAAAATGACTTTAGCTAATAATGCTCCAGTCCTCTTAGGATCCAAGATAATGAAATTTAGCGAGATTTAAGAAAATATTTAAACACATATTTAAAGCATACTATAGGTGATAGAACTGAGTTGAGAGTTTCATATAATAAACCAATTGGGCTCAAGACTTTTCAGTTCCCAGGCGGGATAATGACAAAAATGCTGTCAACTGACTAGGCTCGAAGAAAACATATTTAACATATACACTATGCACTTACAAGAGTGACGAAAATAAAAAGTAGCACCTAAAGATATAACCCCTGGCTTCATCAAAAGAAACTCGCAATGGCACCTCTGCGTCTCTCGTGAGAGATCAGGGAACATTTGTACTTTAAAACCAATAAACTCTTTCTGTCTATTTTTAAAGAAAAGTTTCATCAGCCAAACTTTATCAATTGAAAGAGCTAAAGATATGATCAAGGTGGATGCTACTGCTGCCTCATTATCAGAAGACTCTACAAATCTGAGATATTCATTGGCTCTTGGTCTAGAGCCCTTTTTTGTTGAAATTGATTTTTATCAGGTTTATAATATACCCGAGAAAATGGTGGCATTGTTTCTTCTGGAATTTCCAAGATTTCTAACAAATATCTTTTAAGCATTTCCCTAGGCATTACCGATGTAAGCCTAGGGAAATTAATCAATCGTAAGTTGTTATAATGAGAATTGTTCTCAAGAATCTCCATTTTTCTCCTGAGATTAATATTATCTCTCACCAATGTTTCTTGTAACTGTTTACAGTTTTTTATTTCCTGTTCAAGTTTCTGAATAATTAGAAGCAGTCAGTTCAAATTTTAAATCCTTTAATTCCTTAGAATGCTCAGTAAATTTCCCTTCACCAGACCAACCATAAGATCCCATAACGAATCTAGGGTTACCTCTGCAGGTTTATCCAAGGAAATATTAAATTGAGAAGTAGCAGAGTGCTCACCAATCTGTAGAAATTTTTTGTTGTTTTCCTCCCTGGTTCAGTCCCATCTCCGATGCTGAATCTGCCTCAAAATCTTCAATTGGCTTCCCTGAAGTCAGAGCTCTAACCTCCAAGCTCCCCGAAGTAATAATGCTTGCCTCAGGGGAGTGAAATGCTACGACATCCGGGGCTTCCACACCCCTTAGAGAGCTGGTAGTTTGAGGCTGCGGGGGTGGTACCGTCACATCGGGGCTAAGTTTTGTTTCCAGCTCTGGAGGATCAGCAATGGTCCAGCCTGCTCCGTGCACCCTCAGCAGGCTGCTCTCTGACGTTGTCGAGATTCCCTGCATTCATCGGAAAAATTCCTCAATATTACCAAGCACGGGTACCCCGGGGCATTGGCAAGTGCCAGCTGCGCTCAGGCTCCTTCGCTTCGGCATCCTCAACAGGTATGTTTTGTGATAGAAGAAAAATGCTGTTATTTAGAGGAGCAAGTCTTCAGAACAATTCCCTCAGCGCTTCTAGCCTGCCACCATCTTGGATCCAATAAAGATCTCAATTTTCTATTTTCTGTGTTTCTATTTAGTAAAGAAAAAAAAATGTCTGACAAAAATGTCTACTTCTATTAAGAGCTTTATTGAGCATATTTGCCCTTAAAGCCTAGTCTTTTCTTACAAGAAATGTCAGCAGACTCTTCTAAAGTAATGGAGTGTGACGTTCTCAAATAGATACCGTATCAAAAAGAATGCTACTTGGAAATGGCACTAATATAAGCTGAGCTTTGAAGAGCTGACCAATATTACTTTCTAATTAATGAAAACAAAGCTCAAGGAACTTCTAAAATATCCTAACCATCCATGTGATACAGAAAACAATCAACTCTAGAGATTTTTAGCAATAGCTATTGTATGCATAAAAATCACACATTTTTTAAATGTATTTGTAGGTGGACAGTCATAGGAGGGAGATGGAACACAAAACATCAACAGTAATATCTGCTGATAGCAAACATAATTGGTAGGTATCTTGGACTTGTATATGAGAATATCTTTTCTTTTAATTTTGTTTTTCAGAAAAAAAAGCAACAAAATGCCTTCAATCTTTCTGCAATTCTGCATGGTTGAACATTTGAAATGAGTCTGTGCATCTCCCCCAGGCACTGATTCAAACTTGATTGGGGCAAAGCAGTCTCCTTGTGCTTATTTTTATAACGTCACTTTGGAAGTTATATAGCCAAAGGAATAGAAAATGTGCTGTACCACTGCCAGATTATCACATATCCTTTGATCAAATGGGAGTGGGGGAGGGGTAGTGGGGATTATGTTTATCAACAAGTTGTATGACCTTAGCAGAATGACAATGTCAGGTCAACTAGAGAGAGTAAGCTCATGGAGCTAAAAAAAAAAAAAAAATTCATCTGACAATCCTCATAATTACCATCATCTGCTGCTTTTCCTTCTTCTGGCAAAGAAACACTCCATCCATTTGCAGAAATTGCCCACGGAAACCTTACATCAAAACTAATCACAATGATTAAAATCAGCTTTTCTGTGCAAGAGAAAAGTAATAAGCAAGTTGGAGGCTGCAAAAAGCCTTTTCCCACATATATACATGAATCTGCAACAATACATGTTATATAACAATACATGTAAATAGCATTGAACTCTTTCTGAGGCATATTAGCGATCCATAAATACTAAAGTAATATAATCTACATATTGATATTCAAAGCATCTTTAAGATGATCAAGGCTATAGCAGCACAACCAGTTAATTAAACTTTTCTTTGCAGATTGACAGACTAGCTCTCGTAAAAGCATGAGCTAATTGTATCCTGATCCTTGGCTTGAAGGGCTTCAAAGCCCTGGGGCAATTATATTCAGTATTTTGTTCTGCCTACCTTAGCCAAGCTACTATATTTCTCTTTTGGTATAGTGAACCAGAGGGAAAGGAGTGAGAAAAATAGGCAAAGGAGGGAAGTTGAAAAAACAGACACTTCATCTTCAGTGTTTCAGCTACAGCCTGACAGTTTAGAATTTTTTAAAAAAAAATAAGGATGGCATAGCTAGGGATTTTAATATGCAGTTTGCAATTATGAATGGTTCAGCAACAGGAGCATGCTGCAGTTTCTAGAAAATCTCTCATTCTTTCTCCCTCTTCATCTGTGTTTATAACATCATCATATTCAGATGAAGACCAGTAGAAAGGGGACAGAAAGGGCTGTAGTGGAAGCAGGAGGCAGTAGAAAAGGAAGAGCATTGTGGATGGATGTGAAATATTCGACATGCTAGTTTCAGCTGCTAGTGACTATAACCCGGGCTGCAATCACCATGCATAAGAACATAAACATTGCCATACTAGGTCAAACTGAAGGTCCATCAAGCCCAGTATCCTATTTCCTACAGTGGTTAATTCAGGTCATAAGTATCTGGTAACATAAGCACCTGATATAAGAGGCATGAGGAGGCTAAGCCTCCCCAGCCCAAAAAATGAGTTTTCCTACCCGCTGCCTTCCTGGTGCTATCCCCATATTTTCCCCCTAAATCGCCCACCCGCATACAGTAGTAATTTTTCTCTCCGTTTAGCTAACTCTGCCGGTTCCATGGTATTAATTATAGTAAAGCCATGTGAGACCTAGCTCTCTGCATGCTTTGGTTGTTTCCTTAGACTGGCCCCACCTCCTCCAATATAACATCCGCTTTCAGAGGATGCAGGGCTGGCCCAGAGGAAGCTGCTAAAGATTGTAGAGATCTGGGGGTTCCATGCAACATTGCAATAATTTCTACCTGGCTTGGCAAAGATTACTAAATGGAGAAAAAAACAACTACTATGGATCTGGTGGGTGGCCAGGAGGGTCAGGAAGAGAGAAGGAACAGTGTTGGGGATGGTCAGGGAGAAAGGCAGGAACAGTGCTGAGTGGGAGTTAGGGAGAGAAACAGGAGAAGTGCAGGGGTGGTGGTGGTAGAGAGAGAGAGGCAAGAGCAGTACCGGGAGGGCAAGGATAGAAACAGGTGTAGTGTTGGGAGTGCAGAGAAAGAGAGAGAGAAGGAACAGTGCTGGGTGGAGGGTCAGAGAGAGAGAGAGAGAGAGATAGGAGCAGTGCTGAGGGGGCAAGGTGAGAAACAGAAAAAGTGTTGGGGGAAGAGAAAGACAAGAGCAGTGCCAGGGAGCAGAGAGAGTGAAAGACACTGTTGGTGAGAGGGAGAGACATAGGGGCAATGCTGATTAAGGGTGGTGGTAGATAGACAGATGATGGATAGCATGGGGAGAAAAAGAGAGACAGAGGTAATACTACATGGGGGAGAAAAATATTGGGTAATGCTGGGTGGAGAAGAGAGCGAAAAACAAGGGAAATGCTGCATCACAGAGACAGAGAGATAGACATGGGCAATGCTGGTGAAAGAGGAAGAGAAAAACAAGAGATGTTGGATGGAAGGTGGTAGAGAGAAAGAAGCTAGATGGCAAGGTGTGAGGGAACAGTTAGTGAAATATTGGAGAATAAGGATAAGGAGAATAGGAAAGCCAGGGTGAGGGAAAGAGATGAAAGTTGTAGGCAGATGCAATAATAAGAGGAAGATATGGATGATATGAATGAATGAAATCTAAATCTAAATGGAAGAATGCTGGAAGGAACAGTTCAGTGTTAGCGCTGGATATAGAAGAAAAGGTGAAGAAGCCAGATGGAGAGAAAAAAATGACATATGGATAGGAGGACCTTTGGAAAGATAATGAAAAGAAGATAGAAAGCAGAGAAAATTAAGTGGCCAGACAACTAAGGTACAAAAAGAAATTAATTTTTTTTTATTTAGGATGATGCAATGTGTACTTATATTAGCCTGATAGGGGCTGAGTAGTACCTGATTTATCACCTGCTCAAATTTCGCAGGAGCCCCATGGAGCCCAAAGGGAGGACTTTGAACTGATATAGCCCCTGATGGGTAATAAAGATTGTTTTTTTCTCTGGATATCTCTTATAGGGGAATCTGCCAATATTGCTTTGTAAAGTCCAGAGTGGACAGAAATTGAGCCCCCACCCCCAACTCTTCCACTAACATCCACTTGGGGCATTTGGTATGTATCAAAACATGATATATTACTGACTCATAAGAACATACGAATTGCCGCTACTGGGTCAGACCAGTGGTCCATCGTGCCCAGCAGTCGTCTCACATGGCGGCCCCTAGGTCAAAGACCAGTGCTCTAAATGAGTCCAGCCTCACCTGCGTACTTTCCAGTTTAGCAGGAACTTGTCCAACTTTGTCTTGAATCCCTGGAGGGTGTTTTCCCCTATAACAGACTTCGGAAGAGCGTTCCAGTTTTCTACCACTCTCTGGGTGAAGAATAACTTCCTTATGTTTGTACGGAATCTATCCCCTTTTAACTTTAGAGAGTGCCCTCTCGTTCTCCCTACCTTGGAGAGGGTGAACAATCTGTCTTTATCTGCTACGTCTATTCCCTTCAGTATTTTGAATGTTTTGATCATGTCCCCTCTCAGTCTCCTCTTTTCAAGGGAGAAGAGGCCCATTTTCTCTAATCTCTCACTGTACGGCAACTCCTCCAGCCTTTTAACCATTTTAGTCGTTCATCTCTGGACCCTTTCGAGTACTACTGTGTCCTTCTTCATGTACGGTGACCAGTTCTGGACGCAGTACTCCAGGTTAGAGCGCACCATGGCCTGATACAACGGCATGATAACCTTCTCCGATCTGTTCGTGATCCCCTTCTTTATCATTCCTAGCATTCTGTTTGCCCTTTTCGCCACCACCGTGCATTGCGTGGACGGCTTCATCGACTTTTCGATCAGAACTCCCAAGTCTCTTTCCTGGGAGGTCTCTCCAAGTACCACCCCGGACATCCTGTATTCATGCATGAGATTTTTGTTACTGACATGCAGATCTTTGCAATCCCCCTTTGTCTTCACTACTTTGAATAACTTCATATTGTCTGCAAATTTAATCACCTCACTCGTCGGACCAATGTCCAGATCATTTATAAACATGATGAAGAGCATGGGTCCAAGCATCGAGCAGTGTGGCACCCCACTGGTGACGCTCTTCCAGTCCAAGTATTGTCCATTTACCCTCACTCTATGTTTCCTATGCTCCAGCCAGTTTTTAATCCACGTGAGTATTTCACTCTCGATTCCATGGCTCGCAATTTTCCGAAGTAGTCATTCATGTGGAACCTTATTGAACGCCTTCTGAAAATCCAGATATATAATGTCAACCGGGTCATCCTTGTCTATCTGCCTGTTTACTCCCTCGAAGAAGTGCAGCAAGTTTGTCAAACAAGATCTGCCTTTGCTGAAACCGTGCTGGCTGGTCCTCATCAGACCATGCCCATCAAGGTGATCAATGATGCGGTCCTTTATCAGCACCTCTACCATCTTTCCCGGTACCGAGGTCAGACTCACCAGTCTGTAATTTCCCAGATCTCCCCTCGAACCTTTTTTGAAGATCGGCGTAACATTCGCCACCTTCCAGTCTTCCGGAATCTTTTTAACTTGTTGATTTGGTTTAGTACATCTTGCACATTCACCGAGATTTCTTTCAGGTACTCCACATCATCACCCTTAAAAACCATTTCCAGTTCAGGTAGATCTCTTATATCTTCTTCCATAAAGACCAAAACAAAGAGTTCATTCAGTCTTTCCGTTATGGCATTATTCTCCCTGAGTATCCCTTTTGCTCATTGATCATCCAATGGCCCACGGATTTCCTCACAGGTTTTCTGCTTCTGATCAAAAAAAATTGTTATGAGTTTTTACTTCTTTTGCAAGTTTCTCTTCATATTATTTCTTAGCTTTCTTTATCAGTGCTTTGCATCTAACTTGCCAGTGCTTGTGTCTCTTATTTTCTTCGTTCAGATCCTTTTTCCATTCTTTAAAGGATGTTTTTTTGGCTCTAATAGCCTCTTTCACGTTACCTTTTAACCATGCTGGCTCTCGAAGACCTGCAATGTGACATAAACACGCTCATGAAATGGGCCGCAACATGGCAAATGAGGTTTAACGTGGATAAGTGTAAGGTGATGCATGTCGGTCACAGACCAGTGCTTGAAATTCACTCACTCACCAAGCTGAGATTACACAGATCAAGAAGACTACTTTCCTAGTAAGATACTTAAGATGAGTAGTTGCAAGAGGCTTCATCAGGATAGTGAAAACTACACTGAGATCCAAAACAGGAGGTGGTTTGAGTGGAGGTTTTGAGTTCAAAATTCCTTTCATAAACCTGGATGAGTAGCTAGAGAGTTATTATTGAAAAGGGCATTATAAGCGCTAATAGAACTGAGGTGAACTCTGACAGAAGTGGTTTTAAGCCTAGAATTGGAAAGATGCAGAAGGAAGTCCAACACCAAAGGAATGGAGAATATGATCCAAGTGATGAAGATTACACCAGCGGTACAGCATGTCCACTTTAGTAGTAGGTTTTCTGGAAGCAGCTATTATGCCTTCAGCTGGGAAAGAGACTAAGGGCTCCTTTTATCAAGGTGCGCTACGGGGGTTAGCACTTTGGACATTTCATCAAGCACTAACCCCCGCAGCAAGCCAAAATACTAACGCCTCATCAATGGAGGCGTTAGCGACTAGCACGGTAGGCAGTTTAACGCGCGGTATACCGCGCGTTAAACCTCTACCACGCCTTGATAAAAGGACCCCTAAAATCTTCCGTGCTCAAGCTGAAAGTTACCAAGCTTGACTCTGAGTGAGCAGAGATCTGTAATGGAATTGGATATTTTGACAGTCAGCTGAAGTAGCAGGGCCACCGATGGGCTATGAGAATCATGATGGCTGGTTCTCGCTTGAGTTTGAACAATGTCTTTGAAACAAGAGGGATTGGTGGAAATGCATATATGAACTTGTGAGATCAATCCAGAAGAAATGCATCTGCTTCCAGGCGACGTGGGGAGAACTGTCTAGAGCAGAATTTAGGTAAATTGTGATTGCTGGAAGAAGCAAATAGGTCTATCTGAGGAGTCCCCCAAATTGAGATGCGGCGCAAGAGCTTGGAATTGAGGGTCCACTCGTGGGGCTGAAGGAATCTGCTGAGCCTGTCAGCCAGAGCATTCTGCTTCCCTTGCACATATACTGCCTTGAGGAAAATATTTCAATAAATTGGCCATTTCCAAATGTGATATAGTATATTACTACTTGATTGTCCATTCTGACAAGGAGGACTTGGTTGAGAAGACGATTCTGAAAAGTTTTCAGAGCATTTAGGATTGCTTGAAGCTCTAGCAGGTTGATGTACAGTACTCTCTCTCAGGTGGACCAGACTCCCTGAGTCCTCAGACCGATGAGGTGAGCTCCCCATGCATACATGGAAGCATCTATTGTGAGTATTTGCTGATGTGGAGGTATGTGGAACAGTAAACCCCTGGATAGATTTGCTGGCTGTAACCAACATTGGAGAGACTTACATAGAGGCGATGAAACTCTGATCTACTGGGATAGTGGATCAATGGCTTGAGACCACTGAGATGCCAGATTCCACTGTCTGAGATGGAGATGGGTGAAGGGGTCATATGAACTGTGGATGTCTTGTGTCCCAGGAGATGCATCATTTTTCTGGCTAAAATTTTCCGAAGGTAGATATATGATTACAAAGTTGAAGCAAGGTATCTTGTCTCTGCTGGAGCAGGTAAGTTCGTAAGAGAGTGGTGTTGAGTACGGCTCCTATGAACTCCAATATTTGTGTGGGTTGAAGATAAGACTTTTGATAGTTTACTTTGAATCCTAGAAGTTCCAGAAGAGCTCTAGTCGCCTATGCAGCTGACTGGACTGCTTGAGGCAATGCAGCTAGGCCAAAGGGTAGCATCTTGTACTGAAGGTGATGATGGTAGACACTGATGTGAAGATACTTTCTGTGGGCTAGATGAATGGGATATGTGTATATGCCTCTTTGAGGTCTAGAACAGTGTTTCTCAACTTGGTCCTGGAGTACCCCCTTGCCAGTCAGGTTTTCAAGATATCCACAATAAATATGCATGAAATAATTTTTCATATAATGGAGGCAGTGTATGTAAATCAAGTTTATGCTAATTCAATATGGATATCTTGAAAACCTGACTGGCATGCAAAACTTCTCTTTGACAAAATACAAGTTAAAAACTCGAAGGTCAAGAATAGGATGAAGACCTCCCGTCTTCTTTGGAATTAGGAAGTACTTTCAGTAGAACCCCTGGTTTCTCTGACAAAGGGGAACTGGCTCTATGGATTTGAGTTTTAGAAGAGCCTCGATTTCCTGAAGAAGGAGGGAAGTCTGTTGAGAATTGAAAAAGGACTCTCTTGGAGGGGTGTTTGGAAGGACTTGAGTGAAATGTAGGGAATAACCTTCCTATATGACTTGTAGAACCCAAGCATTTGAAAAGGGCAGCCATACATCACTAGAATTCTTGCTTGACTCAGTCAACGACGAACTCCATCCCTACCCATTAGGCATCCTGCTACTTTACCGCCTACCCATCCCCAGGAACAAATCCTCCGTACTCGTCCTAGAGACCATAATAAGGGCCTTCCTAAAATTCCAGAGACTATTGATCATTGGCGATATTAACCTCCACCTAGATGATAACACCAACAAGGATGCAACCGATTTCAAAGACTTCCTCACCTCCCTCGGTTTCACTGCCCCTCCGCCCACCCTTGACTACTGCAATGCCATTTACCTTTGCTTAACAAAAAAAAGTCTCCAAAGACTACAGCTTATTCAGAATACTGCAGCCAAGCTGATCTTTGCAAAATGTAAATCTGACCACGTCTCCCCACTCCTGGCCAAGCTTCACTGGCTCCCAGTGATTTCCAGAATCCAATTCAAATGCTCTTGCCTGGCTTTTAAGATTATTCACGGCATCCTTCCATCCCTAATCCCACTTTCCTTTAACTCCTCGCGCCCTGACTCCGCAAGGACCGTCCAAAGATTAAAACTATCCTTCCCCTCCCTACATGGTATTCTTCACACAGGTAAACTGGGAAAATCACTTCTATTCAAAATCACAGGTCTCTGGAACGACCTTACTACCCCTCTGCGGAACCTGATCGCCCTCCATTTATTCCGCAAACAACTAAAAACCTGGCTCTTCTCTAACATGTAATTTCTTTTCTCTTATTTTCCACTCTATTTATAAACTATGTAAACCTTTTCCCTTCCTTTCTTATTTTTTAAGTTCTTGTAAACCGTGCCAAGCTCTACTTCCGTGGAGATGATGCGGTATATAATCTTAAGGTTTAGTTTAGTTATAATAAGTGTCCAGCGCTAATGGTATAAAAGAAGATGACCCCTGATAGGTTGTGGAGGGGGCAGAGTGGGATGAATTGTGTCTATGCTCCCCAGAAATCTGTCAAAAAGACTGGGTCGATTTTTGTGCTGCAGATGTTTGAGGTTTCTGAGTCTGCTGTATCTTCTGCCTCTTCTGAGGTGGAGGCTTAGAAGAGGATGAGGTTGCCGGATAGTGCCTCTTGTAAACAGAATATTGTTGCTTCTGATAAGACTTGGAAGGTTGAGACTTGGCAGACTTAGATGAAGACAAAGTAGTCATGCTCTGCTGATGTCGAGTTAGCTTTTGCGTTGTTTCTTTGACCTTATCCCCAAACAACTCCTCTCCCAAACATGGGATATTCACCAGGCGATCCTGGACATTGATTTCAAGGTCTGAAACTCAAAGCTAGGCGAGTTGTCTTATGGCTATGGACATAGCTGATAACCTGGATGTAACGTTGAAAGCATCAAAAAATGATCTAGCCATGAACTTACAAATCTGAAGGAGATTATGGGTAGTCTCCTGGAATTCCTGAAAATTATCAGGTGGAATAAACTGCTTAAAAACAGGTGTTTAACTAGTTGTTTGAAACAGGTCATAAAAAAAGTTGTAGCTAAGAACCCTGCTAGCAAACATAGAGTTTTGGAAAAGTCGGCGTCCAAACTTATCTAATTTGTGACCTTCCCTTCCTGGAGACGCACTGGCATACACTCATATGCTAGAAGACTTTTTAAGGCCTGACTCCACCAGTAAAGGCTGGTGCTGGAGTTGCGGCTTATCAAAACCTGGACATAACTATATCCTATACAGAGAGTCAATTTTTCTAGGAGTTATGGGAAGCGTAAGAGGAGTCTCCCAGTTCTTAAACATAGCATCCTTGAACAAATGATGGCATGTCTATTTGAGGTCTTCAGGTATTTCATCAAATTCCAGCACTTCAAGGAGCTCCGCCCTTGATTCAGATTATGTTTTTAGTTTCACTGGAAAAGCTTTTCCCATCTGCCAGATGAATTTTGTGAAGGACAATCATTCAGGAGGCGATCTGCATCTGGGCAGAGGAGGAAATAGATCTGATGGAATTCTGCATGATTCTGGAGCAGATAATTCGGGCTCAGGATCAGTATCATCATGCACTGAGAGATTTGAATCCACTAGTCCAACTCCAAAAGACTCACTTGTATGGAGAGCTATGTCTCTCAGGTGGAGGAGAATGGCGGTGATGAGAGCACTGAGAAGAACTCTTATGAGTACGTCAGTACCACTCCAACGAGGATGATGAAGAAGTTTGACACCGAGAGTGAGTGGATCTTGATTTGTGTCAAGAATGGGATCTGGTACCATGAGATCTCAATGCTCTTTTAGCTGTAGATTTAGCAGAAGAGCAAAATTTGGTACCATGTGATTTTGATGCTCTCTTAGTACCAGAAGGAGGGTGAGGATCGGTACCATGGACCCTCAATGAGCCATGTTCAGGCTGGGCCAGTACCGAGGGAGACGGAGCAAGTATATTACATTACATTAGTGACTTTTATTCTGCTATTACCTTGCGGTTCAAGGCGGATTACATAAGAGGTCATGGAGGCGTTAGCGTCTAGCACGCGTGCTAAAACCGCTAGCGCGCCTTAGTAAAAGGAGTCCTTAAATTTGTTTTATTTTATTTTTTATCTTCTTTCATTATTTCTATTTTCTATCTCTTTGATTTTTGATCTTGGAAATGTATTACTGTATTTTCACGCATATAACGCGCGCGTTATACACGGTTTTTACAAACATAGTAACATAGTAGATGACGGCAGATAAAGACTCGAATGGTCCATCCAGTCTGCCCAACCTGATTCAATTTAAATTTTTTTTTTTTTTTTTTTTTAATTTTTCTTCTTAGCTATTTCTGGGCAAGAATCCCAAACCGTGCATAACCTTGCGCGTTATACACGTGAGCGCGTTTTACAAATTTTTTTTTACATAGTTCCCCCCCCCCCCGCAGGACCGCTCGCACCCCCACCCCGAAGGACCGCTCGCACGCACCCGCACCCCCACCCTGAAGGACCGCTCGCACCCCCACAGCCTCCCGACCCCCCCCCTTCATCATGTAGAAGCTCCTACCGGTGTCCTGCTGCTTCCTCTTGGCGGTCCCGACCCTTCTGTGAGCCCTGCGTCTGCGCTGCTTCATCTTCCGGTGGTCCCGCCCTTTCTCTGACGTCAGAGATAGGGCGGGACCGCCGGAAGATGAAGCAGCGCAGACACAGGGCTCACAGAAGGGCCGGGACCGCCAAGAGGAAGCAGCAGGACACCGGTAGGAGCTTCTACATGATGAGGGGGGGGGGTCGGGAGGATGTGGGGGTGCGAGCGGTCCTTTAGGGTGGGGGTGCGGGTGGGAGTGCGTGCGAGCGGTCCTTCGGGGTGGGGGTGCAAGCAGTCCTGCGGGGGGGTGAATCGGACGTCGGGGGGGGGCATCAGGCTTTCAGGGTGGGGACAGGACTTCAAGGGGGAGAGGAGAGTCGGGGCGGGGGAAAGGAGAGTCGGGGTGGCCAGAGTAGAGTCGGAGCGGGCGAAAGGAGAGTCGGGCGGCGACGGGAGAGTCGGGGCAGCATGCACGGTATACGGGTGTGCGCGGTATATAAATTTTTTTTTACATATATGTCGGTTTCCCGCGTGCTATACCCGTGTGCGCGTTTTACACGGGTGCGCGTTATCTACGTGAAAATACGGTATATGTTGTTATTACATATTTTTAGTTTATCAGGTACTTTAGCTAGATTGTGAGCCTTCGTGATAGATAGGGTAGGTTTTCTCAAGTACCTAATTTCATTTTAGTTCCGCTTAGGTCAGTAAAATGCAGGAGCAGTATATCAAATCTTAAATAAACATAAACATAAACTTTAGTGGCCCATGTCACAAGGTGCAGTGCCATCTTGAATCCTCTCCCTCATCACTAAAACATAAGAACATGAATTGCCATCTCCGGATCAGACCCTAGGTCCACGCGGAGGCCCCGCCAGGTGTACCCTGGCATAGTTTTAGTCCCCATATCAATCAAAGCTTCTCATAAGGAGATGTGCATCTAGTTTACCCTTACCCGTATCACTTTATGCCACTCATAAGGATATACATCTAGCTTACCCTTAAATCCTAGAACGGTGGATTCCACAATTACCTCTTCTAGGAGAGCATTCCAGGTGTTCACCACTCGTTGCGTGAAGCAGAACTTCCTGATATTTGCCCTGAGCTTGTCCCCCTTAGCTTCAGTCCATGTCCTCTTGTTCGTGTCACATTGGATATTGTAAATAATTTTTTTTTCCTACTCTATTTTGTCGATTCCTTTCAGTATTTTGAAAGTCTCGATCATATCCCCTCGCAGTCTCCTCTTCTCAAGGGAGAACAATCCCAGTCTCTTAAGTCGTTCCTCATATTCCAAGTTTTCCATACCTTTTATTAGCTTTGTTGTTCCTCTCTGCACCCTCTCCAGCATTTTTATATCCTTCTTTAGGTATGGCGACCAATGCTGGACGCAGTATTCCAAGTGTGGTCTGACCATCGCTCTATAAAGCGGCATTATTACTTTCTCCGATCTACTCGTGATTACCTTCTTTATCATGCCTAGCATTCTATTTGCATTCTTCACTGCCACCACGCATTGCGCCGACAGTTTCAGGGTCCTTCAGGTGTGTTAAAAATGGGGATCCTTATTTTTAATTAGTGTAACAAATGATCAAGCAGCTTTTTTAAAAATGAATGAGTGTGTTTGATGATCTCAAGGTATCTAGCCAGTGCAATAAGTTGGTGAAAAAAAAATAATCCAGAAAAAGATCAGACAGCACAGAGAAAAGTGCAATAAGCAGAAAGGAGGCGGTTATAATGCTTTGTACAGGCTACTGATAAGTTCTCATTTGGAATAAAATGTTCAGCTTTGGAGGCCATATCAATAAGGATATAAAGCAGGGGTGTCCAACCTTTTGGCTTCCCTGGGCCGCAATGGCCGAAAAAAATGTTTCTGGGGCTGCGCAAACACTGCAGCAAGACAGAGGAGGGAGCCGGCAAGACGGTAAACACCCGGGGGCAGCAGAGGAAAACACTGCATCACCCTCGACCAGGGCCACGCAAAATATTTTATGGGGCCGCATGCAGCCCTCGGGCCACAGATTGGACACCCCTGATATAAAGAGACCAAAGGTGATCCAGGATATAGCAGAAAATTGGTTTGGGATCTCCACTGAAACAGCCTTGAGATCCTAAACACATAAACCTTAGCGGAGAAGGACATTAAATAACATGAAATGAAGCTGCATGCCTGGATTGCACTACAACAGGAAGAGGCAAAGCTATTATGGAATTTGTGAAGAGCAAAAATATGGAAACCAAGCATTGTGCATCTTATCTCTGAACAGCAGCAAAATAACTTTTTGCACTTCAAAGAAAAGATGGAGGTAACCTGAACTGAGCAGCAGTTATAATTTTAATCACTATAATGGGCAGACTGGATGGGCCATTTTAGTCTCTAGCCATTGTTGTTACAAGTCAAGAACCATGATTTTTAAAAATACTTTTTTATTTATGATATTTCAAAATATACAAGTAAATAGCCATCACTTTTTCCACTTTGAGTGTGAGTGTGTGGGGGAGGGGGGGAGGGGGGGGGGCAGAAAGAGAAAGGGGATTATGACAAGGAAGATAAAAATTGCACAAAAAAACATACCAAAACAATGGACAATAAAAACTGGAGAAGTTTCATTTGCTAGCAGCTTACAAGAAATATGATTGGTAGCTTTTCTTGGACTTGCATATGTGAATTTTCTTTTCTTGTAATTTTGTTTTCACAAAAAAAAGGTAAAATGCCTTCAATTTTTCTGCAATTCTGCATGGCTGAACATTTGAAATGAGTTTGTGTATCACCCCCAGGCACTGATTCAGACTTGATTGGTGCACAGAAGTCTCCTTGTCCTTATTTTTATAATGCTATTTGGAAAGTTATGTGACCAAAGGAATTGATTAAATGGGGTCGGAGGATCTTTGTCAACAAGTTGTACGACCTAAGTACAATGATAATGCCAGATCAACTAGAGACACAGTGAGCTCGTGGATCTACAGCCAAATAAAGACAAACATCCAATAATCCTTATAATTACCGTCATCTGCTGCTTTTCCCTCTTCTGGCACAGAAACACTCCATCCATTTGCAGAAATCGCCCACGGAAACCTTACATCAAAACTAATCACAACGATTAAAATCAGCCTTTCTGTGAAAGAGAAGAGTAATAAGCAAGTTGGAGGCTCGAAGGAGCCTGTTTTCCACACATATACACAAGGAAGGATTTGAAACAATACATGATATATCTACATATTGATATTCAAAACGGAAATCAAGGCTATAACAATGCGACCAGTTAATTTAATTTAACTTTTCTTTTGGAGATTGATTTAGACTAGCAGTAGAGGCATGAGCTAATTGTATCCTGATCCTTGCCTTGAGGGGTTTCAAAGCCCTGGAGCAACTATTCTCAGTATTTTGTTCTCTCTACCTTAGCCAAGCTATTGCATTTCTCTCTGGTGTAGCAAGGGGAGCAGATCGCGACGAGAAAATCAGAGGGAAAGGAGAGATTTTTAAAAAGATAAGAGGGGGAAGTTTGGGGAAAAAAGAGAGAGAGACTTTGTTCTTCAATGTTTCAGGTAAGGTCTGATGGTTTCGGTTTGTTATTCTTTGCCAGGGATGGTACGGCTGGGGACTTTCGGGTGCAACTTGCTTTTACGCATGTGCCAGCAATAGGAGCACGCTACAATTGCTGGCAAATCTCTCCCATTTTCTCTCTGTGTGTTTTCATCATCACGTCCTGAAGAAAGGAAGAAAGAGGAAAGAAAAGACTGCAGCGGGAAGAGGGCGATGGTGGTGAAGGGAGGAGGAGGGGTGCAGGGGGAACTCAGGCGGAGGAACCGCTTCCTCGCCCTGGGTGTGCGCGTGAGCTTAGGCTTTTTGCTACTGGCTGCAGCCCTTTCTCCTGTCTCGCGCTCCAGTGCGCTGGATCTGGGAGCCTCATAGCTGCTCCCCGACACCCTCTCCTCCGACCTTTCCGCCGAAAAAGAAAGTGCGCCTAGTTTCCTTCTTTTTTTTTTTTTTTTTTGATGGGGGAAAGGTTCAATTAAGCCTGGGGGGGGGGGGTTTCTCCTTTCCTTAATGCTTTTAAAGCATCTGGCTTTTAACACACTTTTGGATCGTTTTCATGAAAGACGCCATTGTGGCGCTGTAGATTTTGCCCGAGGGGATTTTTGTTTTAACGAATAAGGTGCCTTTTTTTTCTTTCTCTTATTCTTCCTTTATATGCATATCAGTACTGAATCGGTGACTCATCTTCTTTGTGTCTTCTGGATCACTGTAATGAAACCTTTTTAGTTCAAGTTTGCCCTCCTGTTTATAAAGGCACAGCGTGCTACTGAGAACAGACGTCTGGAGGCGGTGACTAGGATGTTGTTAGCAGGAGATGGTTCAGGGTAATGGATTTGCCCTGTGTTGCCTGCATGCCTTCAGGTCTGGACGAAGCCTCTTAAAGGGAAAGTGCATTGGCCTGTGCTGTCGGTGTACTGGGAGCTTGGGGGGAAGACAGCATCTTTACATAAAACGCTTTAATTCTCAGAGAATAAATTGTAAAACCAATTAAATCCTTTTACTGGAGTCATTAGCAAACAAAACTTTTTTGTACTGTTTAGACATGTTTTCATATAGTTTTGTTTTAAGAATGTGTAATTCTGCAGGGAAATTTCAAACTATATATATTATTTCAGAATATATAATTTCAGACTATATATTTCTGTATAGAAACATACACACACACACACCACTTGTACTATTTATCTCGGGTAGGAGTCTTTACAATTATGTTTAAACTTTTATGATTTCTAACGTGTAGAAAGGATGGGAACTAGTCAAGCACATTGTTTTAAGTGAGGTGACGGTTTAAGACTAAATTAGCACCACAGACTACTTATATTTATGTATATATATTTCAAAGAAAGTCTGACGTGTGTCTGCTGGGAACAAAATAACATACGTTTTCTTTAAGCTGTTTTCAATCAGCTATGCTGGCAGCTGGAGATACAAGTTGTATTTGAGAATACCCTCTGGGTACCAAACATGCTTGAATTGTTTTAGCAAATTAAAAATGTACATAAAGCTTTACCTCCTCAGCATTGAATTTGAGACCACCTATGTCACAGAAAAAAAAAGTATTTTAAAAATACCCTTCTGTTTTTAAAATATATGGGAGGAGGAAAGTGATGGCCTTTTTTTAAAGGACATTTTTTAAAGTGGAACATGTAAAATTCATGTTAGACTATGGGGTCATTTTATTAAGGCGCACTAAATGCTAAGGTATCCATTATATTCTATGGGCGCTTTAGCATTTAGCGCATGCTAAATCGGTTAGCACACCTTAATAAAAGGACCCCTACATAAGCTAAAGAACTGCAAATATTGTGTATATTTGTTTTACATAAAATAACTATAACCATTTTTAAGGTAATGCCATTTATATTTTGTAAACAAAGCTGTGATTTAAGATGATGCTATGTTTTAAGATGATCACACATAACAAGTTTTTATTCCTTTTGATACACTGTGGTAAGGATTTGAATAGCTTAAATTATAATTAATATTCACTTTGTCCGAGTTACTTGTTCAGATTACAAATTACTGTACTTTAAAAAATCTATCACCAAGCAAGCTCTGAGAAGTTTGGGAGCAAGAGTGACGTTGTTTAGTTAATAAACAGAAACAAAACCCTTAAATAGTGCTAATTAGTTATTAGGGGGTCCTTTTACTAAAGCGTGCTAGCCATTTTAGCACACGCTAAATGCTAATGCGTCCATAGGATATAATGGATACATTAGCATTTAGCACGAGCTAAAACATGCTACTGTGCCTTAGTAAAAGAACCCCTAGGTTACTACACATGGTCATGGAACTTTTTTAATACAATTCACTATGAAATAAACCTGCTTAAATGTAATATTTCACAGGATTCAAAATGACTGCAGTGATTATAATTACTGGAGCTCCATAGTAGTAAAGTTACCATATATACTCGAATATAAGTCGATCTGAATACAAGTCGGGATCCCCCTTTTCCCCCCAAAAGGAGGAAAAATGGTTGACTCTAATATAAGTCGGGTGGCTTAATAATCAAGTGTCCTGCCCTGCCAAGCTCTGCACCCAGCACCCTTTCTTCCTTCCCTCCCCTGTCAGGCTCTGCACCCAGCACCCTTCCTTCCCCTATCAGACTCTGCACTCTCCCTCTCAGGCTCTGCCCTCTGTCCCCCCCCCTGCCCTATCTTCATACCTCTGCCAATCCCTGGTGGAGGTGCAGCAGGCAGGAGCAAGCTTTCTGAACTCCTGCCCCGCTGCTAACCGGCTATGTGGATCTTGTTTGTTCATCTGAGCAGCACGAGCAGCAGCGCGATTTGGTGCTGATTCTCAGTGCTGAGTGGCTTCCTTACTGGCTACCGCAAATTCTCACAAGAATTCTCGGGAGCCAGAAAGGAAGCCGCTCAGCGCCGAGAAGCAGTGCCAAATTGCGCTGCTGCTTGCGCCGCTCAGATGAACAAATTGGATCCACACAGCCAATTAGCAGTGGGGCAGGAGTTTGGAAAGCTTGCTCCTGCCTGCTGCACCTCCACCAGGGATCAGCAGAGGTATAGGGCAGGGAGGAGGAGGGGGCAGAACCTGGCGGCGGCCTTAAAAAATTCTGGGAGGGGGCATTGACCCGAATATAAACCAGGACCCCCATTTTTGGGCCCAAAAATCCTGGTTTATATTCGAGTATAGAGGTATACAGTACAATTGATTAGTGGTTGTAAGATTAGTTTTGACTACATTTTAGAAAGGTATCAACGTGGACTTTTAATTATCTACCATAATTTATTATACTGTTTTAAGAAGAAAGATGCTACAACCGGAGGGCTGACACATTTTTCTTGACTTAGATCATATAATTCACAGAAAATTCAAATGCAAATTATTAGCAATACAATTGGGCATAATACAGGGACTTAAAATCTTTGGTTAATAAGTAATTTCAGAAACTTTATATTAACATAACTAAAGCCAATATCAGAGTATAAACCTCATACAATTTCTCCAGTATCAACATTTTATTGACATTTTTCAAAAAATATAAATCATAATTATAAAACAAAAACAATATCAATACATTAGTAAGCTGCAAACTCACAAGTCAGAGATACAAAGGAGTCATATGAGGTTAATAGTCAAATCTTGTAGCCCACAAAAAAGGCAAAAAAACAACCCCACGTGTAAAATGTAGACAAAAGTGGAAGTGGGGAAGGGACACAGTCAACCAACAGTGAGAACAATCAATTTATTAAAAGTACAACATATATAACATATATATATATATATAGCTGAAGCCTATAAAACAACAGGAAGAATGTGTGTTCACATCTATATAAATCATACATAAAAAATGAATTAAGGGATCCTTTTACTAAGGCGCGCTATCCGTTTTAGTGCCCACTAAATGCTAGTGCGTCCATTATATTCTATGGACGCATTGGCATTTAGCGCACTAAAACGGCTAGCGTGCCTTAGTAAAAGGACCCCTAAATGAGATAAAATCAATGAATCATAAGAAAAAAACATACAAATAAATAACCATGATGAAATAAAGGATTCTAATATAACACAATGATGGCAGAAAAACTCAAAAAGCCATGCATATTTTTAAACATAATCAAAGATAATGTGGCAGACATAAAGGGCTCCTTTTACAAAGGCGCGCTAGGGCCTTAATGCGCGCAATAGCGCGTGTTAAATTCCCAAGCGTGCTAGCCATTACCGGCTACCGTGCGCTATAGCGCACGATAATTTTGTGCGTGCACTAAAAACCCTAGCGCACCTTCGTAAAAGGAGCCCATAGAGTTAAGCTAGTCATACATTAAAGTGTTTCACTTCAGCCATATATCCCTGAGAAAGGCTATTCCAGCCTAAATATGGACCGTGTTGGGGTCCAGGATTAAAAGGATTAATGGGCTCTATTAGGCTTGCTATATATATATATGTTACATATGTTGTACTTTTTAAAAAAATCTTTATTCATTTTTTAAATTCACAATAAGTGTAACATAAAATACAATCATTTTATACTTTAACATCACTTAATATATCATCAAATTCTAACTCTCATCAAATATATCCTTTATACCCAACAATTATTCATAAGCAAAAGAAATCATAAAATATTCCCACCCCCACCCCACCCCACCATGGATGTATATGAACAAAAGGGAAAAAAAAATAATATTTATTCTATGTAGTAATTTTATTCTTTACAGTATCTTGTTAATGGCTCCCAAATAACCTGAAATTTCTTAAAATTTCCCTGCTGCATGGCAATTATCCTTTCCATTTTAAATATATGACACAAAGAGTTCCACCAAAAGCTATAATTCAGCCTATCCCAATTTTTCCAATTATTTGTAATCTGTTGTATGGCAACCCCTGTCATAATAAGTAGAAGCTTGTTATTATTAGAGGATATTTGGCTTTTAGCTCTCATTGGCATGCCAAACAATACGGTGTCATAGGATAATGCCACCGGATTATCTAACAAACTATGTTATACTTTTAATAAATTGATTGTTCTCACTGTTGGTTGACTGCATCCCTTCCCCACTTCTACTTTTGTTAACCTTCAAATCCTTACAGAATGCATCAAGAGGAGCCCAAGTTCCAGTAAAGCTGGCGATGTTATACATACAATTTCTAACCAAAACCCAAATCAATTGTATTGTGAGAAAGCACTTTTTAGCAGGTACAATGGAATTGTCTGCTCATCCCTACTTGTGCTCTTCAATTTGAGAATATTTTCCTAAAATGATGTCTTAAGCAATCAAAAGTAGTGCTGCCTGATTCGCAATTTGAATCAATTCGAATCGATTTGTTTTGGCAAAAAATTGAACTTACCGATTTGTCGGCCCCCTTGCTAGAGACCCGTTCGGCAGTGGTGTACTAAGGAGAAGGGGGGGGGAAGTCCACCCTGGGTGCAACCCATAAGGGAGTACTTCGAGAGAGAGGGGATGGTCTGCCCTGGATGCAACCCATAAGGGGGTGCTTCAGTGAGGGCCAGCACTGGCGTCAAGAACTTCCCAGCAGCAGCGTTCATAATTTGCTGCTCTTGCTGGCATGGGGCTTGCTGGCATGGGGCCCCGGGTGCAGTCTTAGGGGGGGTGAACAGCCGGCCAAGTCTGGAAAATTCTACCGGGCCGATCAGCCTTCCTCTCCCCGACGTCAATTCTGCCGTCGGAGAGGAAGTTTGGGCCAGCCAATCGCTGCCTAGCTGGGTGGAACTTCCTCTCCAACGGCAGAATTGACGTCAGGGAGAGGAATGCCGGTTGGCCCGACGCAGGGAAGACGAGCTTGGGGCGGCGGCGGCTTTGGGGCCTGTTCCCCGATGGCGGTGACTTGGGGGGCTATTCTCCAATGGCGGCGACAATGGCTTGGGGGAGGGCAGGGAGAAAGAAAGAAAGAAAGAAAGGGGGCAGGCAGGGAAACAGAAGGAAAGAAGGGAAACAGAGAAAAAGAAAGGGGGCATGAAGAGAGAAAAAAGAAAGGGAGGCAGGGAGAACGAAAGGACAGGGAGAGAGGAAGAAAAAGTTGGGGGAGGGAATGAAGTCTGGAGGAGAGGAAGCATAAAGGCTGAAAGAAGGGAAGAAAGATTGGATACACAGTCAGAAGAAGAAAGTGCAACCAGAGACTCATGAAATCACCAGACAACAAAGGTAGGAAAAATGATTTTATTTTCAATTTAGTGATCAAAATGTGTCTGAATTTATATCTGCAGTCTATATTTTACACTAGGGCCCCCTTTTACTAAACCGCAATAGCGGTTTTTAGCGCAGGGAGCCTATGTGCGTCGAGAGCAGCCCTGGGCATTCAGCGCAGCTTCCTGTGCTAAAAACTGCTATTGTGCTTTAGTAAAAAGGGAGGGGGGTATTTGTCTATTTTTGTATGGTTGTTACTGAAGTAACAGTGCATAGAGTCATCTGCCTTGACCTCTTTGAAAACCCCCCAGAATAGAAATAATAATTAACATTTTCTCAGCGTACAGTGTGCTTTGTGGTGTTTTTTTAATTTTATTGTTGATAGATCATTTTGACTTGGTCATTTTAAAAGTAGCTCGCAAACCCTAAAAGTGTGGGTACCCCTGAGCTAGAGCGTTGAAGCTGCGTGTTTCTGCCGTAAAGGTCATCTCTGACGCAACCGGAAGTTGCATCAGAGACGACCTTTACGGCAGCCAAATGCATCTACAATGCTCCGGTTGCTGTAAGAAGGCAGTTTAGACATCGCTGGCCACAGGGCAGGGAGGTTTGTCGGACCAGGCCTGTTGTCCAGGAGGGGGGGGGGGGGAAGCGCCACGAAGGTAAGGGGCAGGGAGGGAGAAAGGGAGGAAAGGTGAGGTGGAGAGGAAAACAGGGTAAAACAGAGGGGGGAGAAGGACGCTGAAAGCACATGGTGAAGACAGAGGGGGAGAAGGACGCTGAAAGCACATGGGGAAGACAGAGTGAAAAGAAGATGCTGAATGGAAATGGGGAACAGAGAGTGGGGAGAAGACGCTGAAGGGAAATGGGGAAGAGAGAGTTGGGAGAAGACACTGGCAGGGAAGAAGACAGAGATGCCAGACTATGGGGGAAGCGGAGGGAAGAAGATGGGTGCCAGACCAATTTGGAAGGGAGGAGAAAGGGAGAGGCACAGGAACAGAGCAAATGGAAGATGCAGAGAGAAGAGAGACAGTGGATGGAAGGAAGAGAGTAGCAAGAAGATAAGGAAAGCAGAAACCATAGAAGACAAAGGTAGAATAAAAATTTTCTATTTATTTATTGGTTTAGGAGACATGTGTCACTGTTTCTGTGGTGTTGCATTGTATGCAGAGTCCAGCTTCTTGCTGGTTGAATTTAACCTTTGTCTATGTATTTCTGTTTTATCCCCCCTTTTTCAAAACTGTGGAGCATTTTTTAGCGTCAGCCGTGGTGGTAGCAGCTCTGATGTTCAGAATTCTATGAGTGTCAGAGCTTTTACCACTGTGGCTAAAATCCACACTACAGTTTTGTAAAAGGGGGAGGGGTTAGTTTGTGATGACATATTCCATACTAGGCGAAGGTGTTTTCTGTGTTCTGTGTGTTCGAAAGACATGGTTTTCTGTTAGGATTGGCGGTGTAGGATTGATCTTTACTAGTCTGGCTTGTTTAGTTTTACAATGGGTGTATTGATGTTGTACTGCTCACTGCAGTATGTAAAATGCTGCCTTTTCCTAGGTACTCATGTGTGACATGTGGCTTGTTACTAAAATTCATGTTTTTCATACAGATGGGGAGGTGGGGTGCCAAAAAATGATGGGCCCCAGGTGTCACATATGCTAGGTACGCCACTGACCCCAGAACAGGATCATCCCTTGGGTGGGTCTTAGGCTACAAAAATATTGGGCCTTCAAAATGATATAGACTTGTAAATCACCACAGATACGTGAACAACAGTTCTGTATATTAGTTTTCCTACTTTCACAGCCTGCCTCAGCCGCTCCTTATAGTTAGCCTTAAGAATGGTCCTTTTAGGCAGGATGTGGCTTTTGGCATTTGGTATTTCAGTGGCTGCTGGGCAGCAAGAGGAGGGAGATCTGAAAAATGAAGCCACTGGATGGCAGAGGTAGGAAGTGGCTTTATAGATAGTAGTGTGCAGGACTGCTACTATATTCTGCCTTTGAAAAGTTCTTTCTCCCACTGATGAGCCACTAACATTTATTATTGCATATACATATGTCTCAATGAATGTTTTTTATTTTTTATTTTTAAGCAAAATAATATTAGACAAAGTGAACCCAAGTAAACAGAACTGGTTGCACCTTTTAGCAGCAATAATTATAACCAAAGGCTTCTTGTCATTTAATACCATCTTTCTTTCACCAATCATTCACATCATTACTGAGGAATTTTAGCCCACTCTGCAGATCTGTTTAAATTTAGACTTAGGTTTTCATGCATGAATTGCTCATTACAGGTCCTGCCTCAGATCTCTATTGGACTTAAGTCAGAACTTTCACTAGACCAATCCAAAACCTTAATTTTGTTTCTTCTCAGCCATTCAGATGTGGGCTTGCTTCTGTGTTTTGGATCATTGTCTCACTGCATAACCCAAATATGCTTTAGTTTCAGCTCATGGACAGATAACTGGACATTCTTCATAGGAATTTTCTAGTACAATGCAGAATTCATGGCTCCTTCAATAATGGGAACTTTTACAAGTCCTGAGACAGCAAAATATACCACTGCCATGCTTGACTGCTGGTATGTTTGTACTGTAAAATGCTGTATTTGCTTTATGTCAGACATAATGGGACCTATGTTATCCAAAGAGTTCCAGTTTTGGTTTGTCTGTCTATAAAATATATTCCCCCAAAAAACTTGAAGATTATTCAATTGTGTTATTCTCAAATGTGATATGAACATTAATGTTACTCTTGGATACTCTTAGCAGCAGTTTCCACCTTGCTACTCTCAAATTTCAAGTTTTCCCAGTATGTTAATATGGAGTCATGAACATTGGCCTTAGCTGAGGCTAGAAAGGCCTATAGTTCTTTGATTATTTTTCTGGGATCTTTTGCAACTTCCTAGATGAGTTGTCATTGGAGTTGTCTTGGAGTAATTTTGTCTTAGTGACTACTTCTAGGAAGATTCACCAGTGTTCCCAAGTTCTTTCCAGAAGCAGGGACTAGTTACCTGATGACTTACACATTGGCACCTCCACTAAATGGGGGGGGGGGGAGGTTTCAACTTGGTGCTGACACTTCTCGAGTATTGATGTCCCAATGCTTCCAGCACCATGCATCAAGGAGGACCAACGCTTATGCCTCTGATAAGAACAGCCTTACTGGGTCAGACCAATGGCCCATCTAGCCTAGTATCCAGTCTTCACGGTGGCTAATCCAGGTCACAAGTACCTGGCAAAAGCCCAAATAGTAGCAACATTCAAAGCTACCGATCCAGGGCAAGCAGTGGCTTCTCCCATATCTGTCTCAATAGCAGACTATGGACTTTCCTCCAGGAACTTGTCCAAAAACGTTTTTTAAAATCAGCTACATTAATCGCTTTTACCACATCCTCTGGCAATGAATTCTAGTGCTTAACTATATTCTGAGTGAAAAAATATTTCCTTCTATTGATTTTAAAAGTATCTCCTGGTACTACACCCAGAACGTTTTCTTGGGCACGAAGGGACTGCAATGCTGAGTGTCAAGGGAAGCCTAATAAACATCAGCATTGTTCCTCTTCAAAGCAAGGAGTTGGGTGTGTTGGGGCATTAGCTCAGAGGCCTTTGTCAATGGTTGCCCTTGATGAATGGTACTGGACAATGCTCCTAAAGAAGATAGAAACATAGAAATAGGCGGCAGATAAGGGCCACGGCCCATCAAGTCTGCCCACTCCAGTGATCCTCGCTATCTATCTTTGCGGATAGATCCCACATGTCTATCCCATCTGGCCTTAAAATCCGCCACACTGGTGGCCTCATTAACCCGAAGTGGAAGACTATTCCAGCAATCAACCACCCTTTCAGTGAAGAAGAACTTCCTAGTGTCACTGTGCAGTTTCCCGCCCCTGATTTTCCACGAATGCCCCCTTGTTGCCGCGGGACCCTTGAAGAAGAAGATGTCTTCTTCCACCTTGATGCGGCCCGTGAGATATTTGAATGTCTCAATCATATCTCCCCTCTCTCGACGCTCCTCGAGTGAGTAGAGCTGCAAATTCCCCAACCGCTCCTCGTACGGGAGCTCCCTGAGTCCCGAGACCATCCTGGTGGCCATCCTCTGGACTGACTCCAGTCTCAGCACATCCTTGCGGTAATGCGGCCTCCAGAATTGCACACAGTACTCCAGGTGCGGTCTCACCATGGATCTATACAGTGGCATAATGACTTCAGGTTTACGGCTGATGAAACTCCTGCGTATGCAACCTATGATTTGCCTTGCTTTGGATGAAGCTTGCTCCACTTGGTTTGCCGACTTCATGTCTTCCCTGACAATCACTCCCAAGTCTCTTTCTGCTACAGTTCTTGTCAGGATCTCGCCATTTAGGGTGTAGATCTTGCATGGATTCTGGCTTCCCAGGTGCATGACTTTGCATTTTTTGGCATTGAAACTGAGTTGCCAGGACCTAGACCAGTGCTCCAGCAGAAGTAAGTCATGCACCATATCGTCTGTCATTGCTTTTTTGTCTGTTGTGCTTTTGCTCACTACATTGCACACTACACTACATTTACCTCGAAGCCCTTCTGTCAGGTCTCTTATATAGATGTTGAACAAGAGACCTGACAGAAGGGCTTCGAGGTAAAATAACATTGTTTGCCGATGATGCCAAACTGTGCAATGTAGTGAGCAAAAGCACAACAGACAAAAAAGCAATGACAGACGATATGGCACAGATGTTCCATTACACCTTGATGGAAAACTGGGAATCTTCCTTCAATGCAGGTTATGCTAAAGAAGTTGGACACATAGTATTTTATCCAAAAGGCTCCAGGATTTGAAAGGGCATAATTGCCTCACCATTCTTTGGTTGTCGAATCCACCCTCAAACAAGCTGGAAGTTCAGGACTCGTACCTCAGCTCCCCTAGATAGAGAGGCTCAAACTCTGGACTTGTTTGGGAGAAAACTTTATTAGGCCTGAATACTCATTGTCTGAATCCAGACCTACCAGCTGTATTCAAGCATTTACTTGAAGAATCTAGCAAGCAGTAAACTAAGTCTTGTAGATTTTCTTCCTAAGAAGCAGGCTGCAGAGCTTCGCCAGTTGGCCAAGAAGCAACTGAAGTGCAGGACATATCTGGCCAGGGGCACCTATGACACTTTTGTACATCGCTTAGAAATTGTTATAGGCGATCCATCAAAAGATTGAATAAACTTGAAACTTGATATTGCATCTGGGCTATCTGCCATAGGTGTGGGGATGCATAGACTCATGGCTTTATGTTCTGACCTGAAACCAGCAGTTCAAAAGAGATTAGTGGATGTTCCTTGCCGAGATGACACCTTTTGGGGGACAAGGTAGGAAAGATTGCTGACCTCATTAAAAAAAATAATTCTGACACCATCCAGTCCCTCTCTCTGCAGTTTAAAGTTGCTGGACATGCTAGGGTCAAATGTGTTTTTTTTTAGATTGGTCTGATGATTGCTCATTTCCATTTTGTGAGCACAGCCTGATTGTAGAAAGGGGTCAATGAAAGGAAGGATGAAGTTTAGAAAGTCGTCTTTCGCAGCCACTAGGAGGTGTGGAGGGTAGGGGGGTCTAGGATGGAGCCAGACGAGCAAATAGTCTAGTGAGATAATTAAAAAATTGCAAGAGGACCTTGTGAGACTGGGAAACAGGGCATCAAAATGGCAGGTGACGTTTAACGTGAGCAAGTGCAAAATGATGTATGCAAACTAAACTAAACTTTGGGTTTATATACCGCACCATCTCCACGAATGCGGAGCTCGGCACGGTTTACAGGAAGAAAGATGAGAGAGGAACTACAGTGGAGAGATTAAAGAGTTAGGTGTAAAGGGGGAAGGTGAGAGGCCTAAGAGGGGGGAAGTGTTACAGTTTTGAGAATAAATCAAGATTTCTAGCATATAACACTTCAGGTGGCTATTTCTTAACTATCAGTTCAATAGAAATAGGAACTTCTTCCTTATTTCAAGTAGCAACCTGTTTAGTCAATTATTAGGCCCTCAGCGTCACCACTCAGAACTCAAACATATCACCGTTCTGAGCTTTACGTGACAAATCGTCACTGGGTCTAATTTTTCTAATTTTTAACTTTTACAAGAGCTTTATATATTTAAATATTTATGACTTTCTTATAATTTTCCATGTAATTCGACTTATTTTACTTAGCTTTAATGTAGTTTTCTCTAGTAGAGATGTTTTTTAATCAGGCAGGGTGACATAGCCGACATGTTTCACGGGAAACCGCTTTATCAAGGCACCACCTCTTTAACACTATCGACCTCCTCGACTGTTTTACAGAGGGGCCGACAGCGTTCTCCCTTTTTAATACAGCGTACCGGCTTTGGAGCCACGCCCACTAGATGACGTGAAAGCCTGACGACAGAAACCGGCTGTTTACAGTACAAACAAACTTTATTCAAAACTCTTTTTGGATCCCTCTCACAGGGAGAAGAACTAGATCAAAGAAGTCCATTCCAGCTCAAGATTTAACCCATCTGGGATAACAGTATTTAACGCATAAATCCAGCGTTGTTCCTTATAGTTCAAGCGTTCATCTATGTTTAACCTACCCTCCCTCCCAGCATTTAATTGATCTATAACTCTCCATTTCAGTTGACTCACTTCATGACCCAAGGTAACACAATGTTCTACCATAGGAGCTTGCATGGTTTTTGTTTTTATCCGTGATTTATGTTCATTAAGACGAATATGAACAGGTCTTGAGGTACGGCCCACATAGACTAAATTACATGGCATACCACTATGTATATCACCCCTGCCGTCTGGCAATTAGTATTCGCTGAAGCTGTTATAGTGTACTGTGTTTGGGGGTCTATCCAACTCTCTCCCTCAATGGTGCTAACACACCATTGGCAATGGCCACATTTTTCATGTTTGCCCTTGTTTCTAGGTTTCTTTAAGCCTGTCTTTTGGGCTATTAAAACCTGACTTATAGTTTTTGCTTTTTTAAAAGAGAACATCGGAACCTCAGTAAAAACCTCATGAAGTTGGAGAATATGCCAGAATTTTTTGATTTGGATAATCAGTTCCTTAGCTGCTTCAGAATATGGCAAGACACATATTAATTTCTCCATTTTCTCCCTGTCTGTTTTTTCTTGCAATAAAAGATCTCTATTTGCATATTTTGCCCTTAAAAAGGCTCTATGGATTGACCTCTCTGGATAGCCTCTTGTCCTAAGCCTATTTTTTAACTCATCAGCAGCTTCTTTAAATGTTTTCATTTCTGATGACACCCTTCTCACTCTCAGAAACTGACTCACTGGGAGATTAAACTTTAAATGGTAAGGGTGATAACTTAAAAAATGTAAAAAAGTATTCCTTGCCACAGGTTTCCTATATAATCTAGTATCAATTTTTGAATCTTTTTTTTACTAATTATGTCCAAGAATTCAATCGTGGTTCTATTGTAAGTAAGGGTAAATTGAAGATGGGAATCCCTGGTATTAATCCATCTAGTAAAATCTATAAGCTGTTGTTCTGTCCCCGACCACAAAAAGAAAACATCATCCAGAAACCTTTTCCACAGGATGATATATTGAAAGAAACTTGAAGAATAAATTTCCATTTCTTCAAAAGAGGCTACATAGAGGGTAGCTACTGAAGGGGCCAGAGTAGCTTATATGTGCCTGTGAATAATAACACAAATTCACCTGTTCCTAGAACTAGGCAAGGGAAAATAAAACCTCTAACTGAAGTGACACCACCCACATCAGCCTAGGACCACAAATTGCCAAAGAAACCCTAAAAGTGAGCAGCATGTGTCCTGTTTGAGTTCACCTAGTATTGGGTTTGAAAGAGGGGAACATGTAGCTGGGGGAACTAACAGAACAGGGGATATGGTTCCTAGAGGGAAAAGATATCAGGGTGCACATAGCCATGGGGGACCTGATTTGAGGCAATATATGGAACATTCTGGTGATTCCATCAGCAGGAACAATATACACCTTGGGCTTGTTATCCTAGTGTTTATAAGAACCAGCAGCATTGCTCAAAAAGGAGGCAGCCACTGAACCAGCATAAGCAAGAGGCAGTATAGAGCCATGAGGGAAACATGTCCCTAAGCCAAGAAGCAGCCCAACTCGTCCTAATCATGATAATGATACTGCAGTGTTTGATGATTTTCTAGTTGAAGGCTCTGAAAACTATGAATGTTTAGAAACCAGATGAGGTCATGGACTGTAATGAGGGAAATGCTTAAATTGATTCATATGAGATAGAAACAGACTTTGTTTGAATTGAGGCTGTGCTGAAACTGTGCCATATAGCAAACTTGGAGTTTGAAATTGCTTACAAGTTTGGATATTAACTGCTTGTAGCTGGCTGCCCAAGTGAAACCAAGTTTGAATGTGTTGCTTGAATGTTTTGAACAAGTTTTTCAGACTTTGAAATTGTATTTTTCCTTTTTGGTGTTGTTGCAGTTTGGACTGCACAGCCAAGGCAGTGGTCATTATGATTTTGCTGGCTTGTGGGTCCACAATCAGCGGTCAAGTGGGAGGAGTTCCCTTTCTGTCCCTGAGTTATGCAGTTAGAACAGGGGTAGGGAACTCCAGTCCTCGAGAGCTGTATTCCAGTCGGGTTTTCAGGATTTCCCCAATGAATATGCATGAGCTCTGTTTGCATGCCCTGCTTACAATGCATATTTATTGGGGAAATCCTGAAAACCCGACTGGAATACAGCTCTCGAGGACCGGAGTTCCCTACCCCTGTGTTAGAAGAACTCAGTGGGTGAATCCAGCCTGGCACTGCCTAAAGAAAAGTGTTTTTAGAAATTTGGAAAAAAAGCAGATTTGAAAGTGGAAAGTTGTAATTCTAAATTGGATAAGTTTCCTACCTGGAAGGCATTGCCTAGAGAGGAAAGAATTATAGCGAAGACCTGCCTTAGAGTAGGCATAGGCCTATGGCCTGGATTTGGCAAATATATTTGAATGTTGTGCAATCGTTTTTTGAATTTTGATTTTGGAACAAAATGTAAGTTTTTCCTTGAACTGAGCACTATCAAATTGTGGAAGCCTGATGTTATAGAAGGAGCCATGTGGTGAAAGAATCTCCTAAAAAAGTTTTGCTTTTGTTTTCACTTATTGGAAGTTTTTGTACTGCTTGTTTGGACAATTGTGTCAGAATTTTCTGAAGAAATAACAAAAATTGTTTGTTTTGAACTGGAAGCAAATTCTCAGGACTGATATTACTTGATCCCTCACTTCAAAGGGAGAACTGATTAACTGCTTGGTTAGCACCGTATGCTCTGGGCTCCTCGGGCCAGACCCGCGTGGGCGCAGCCTTATCTAATGACACAGTAATAGTACTTACATTTGCTTTACATGGAGAAAATGTAAAAAAAAAATTATCCCCAATGAGGCCTGGATCTCTCTTAGAAATAAGGTATTGCTTTTGGTTTGTTTCTAGTTTCTATTTCTTTGTTCATACTGTAGGGTCATGAAATGGTTAACTGTTGTTTAAAATATTGCTCTGGCCTACATAGCTGAAAACAGTGTACAATCTACTAACCTCATCTGCCTAAAATGTATGTCTCTACCTTACCACATTGTAAGCTAAATAGATAAGAGCTTGAACCATGATGTACCCTGCCCTTCTGTATATGTAACATTTAGAACTGTAAGATTTAGATAAGCAGAGAAATGAGCTAGTTTCCTATAGGACTATAAGTTGTATCCCTGAACCTATCATAAGTGCTGGCTTAGGACCAATAATAATTGTAGAAACGTTATAGAAGTAACAAATGAAAATTGTAGTTTTTGCATATATTAGTTTGCGTATGCTTAGTGAAAAGGGCATAAAAGTCCATGCATTTCCTGATTCTAACACTCTAGTAGGCAGGCTGTTAACTGCACTAGAGTCCAGCATGCTGTAATAAACCTCTTGTACTTTCTTCACGCCTCTGACTTTGTGTGTCCAAGTGACCTTTCAATACTATAGTAACTCATCCTCAGGTATATAATAGGAAAATAGGTGAATTTATAGGAAAATATACAGAAAAAAATGATGGCACTGTAACATCTACATATGAATAGCTTTACTGCAGGGATCTCAAAGTCCCTCCTTGAGGACCGCAATCCAGTCGGGTTTTCAGGATTTTCCTAATGAATATGCATTGAAAGTAGTGCATGCACATAGATCTCATGCATATTCATTGGGGAAATCCTGAAAACCCGACTGTATTGCGGCCCTCAAGGAGGGACTTTGAGACCCCTGCTTTACTGGGTCAGACCAATAGCCCATTAAGCTCAGTAGCCCGTTCTCACGGTGGACAATCCTTCTCACGGTGGCCAATCCAAGGGCTAGATTCACAAAGCAAACCGATCATGTACCGATTGGTTTGCGACCCTTTTACTATCAAATTTCCATCTGGCCTGATTCACTTACCTCTCTTGCGATCCACTTCGAATCCATGCATGCAAATGAGGTGAAGCGCATGCAAATTGACAGAGACGCAATTCACAACACCAAACTTCCGATCCGACTGGGCTGGCCGATCACCTGAAGAAGCGACTGCTGGGTACCAGTCGAAAACATCTTTCTAACTGGAAGCCCTGCAATCTCTCCTGCCTGCTTGCCCCAAATTCTGCCCTGCTTCTTATCTCCTGCTGCTCGTCTTTCCGATGCTCTTCTCCTGCCTGCCCAAACTGCTGCCTGCCCCGAACTGCCATGATTTCCTGCCTGCCTCAACTCTCCAACCCTTCCCCGCAATAACAGCCCATGGTTTTAACCCACGGGCTCCATTTATCTTTTTATTATTATTACAGCGGCAAGGTGAGGGCGGCAGCTGGCAAGAGTAGGACCAGCTTTCTGGGAGCCAAGCGGGTTGGGGGTCAGTGGAGGTGGTGGCATTTAGTTCAGTCTATGGCAGGAGAAGCAAGAGAGTCGGCGTGAATCTACTAGTTAAAAATCTCCCCGAAGTCCTGCCTCCCTTCACTATACAAAGTACAAAAAAGTAAAAAAATATAAAAAATAAAAGATCGCTGCTCCTGTGGTTTGCGCATGCTCGTGGATCGTGCATGCGCGATCCATGCAGGCAGATGGGGGCGTTCTTCCGATCGCCCCCATCTGCATATTTTACTTTAGTGAATTCGTCAGACAGGTTAGTGAATCCAGCCCCAAGTTACTAATACCTGGCAAAAACCTAAGGAGTAGCAATATTTCATACTACCAATCCAGGGCAAGTAGTGGCTTCCCCCATATCTCTCAACAGACTATGGATTGTTCCTCTAGGAAATTGTCCAAACCTTTCTTAAAACCCGCTACACTATCTGCTATTACCACAACCTTTGGCAACGCATTCCAGAGCTTAACTATTCTCTGAGTGAAAAAAAATTTTCCTCCTATTGGTTTTAAAAGTATTTCCCTGTAATTTCATTGAGTGTCCCCTAGTCTTTGTAATTTTTGACGGAGTGAAAAAATCGATCCACTTGTACCCATTCTACTGCACTCAGGATTTTGTAGACTTCAATCATATCTTCCCCTCAGTCTCTTTTCCAAGCTGAAATGCCCTAACCTTTTTAGTCTTTCCTCATATGAGAGGAGTTCCATCCCCTTTATCATCATGGTTGCTCTTCTTTGAACCTTTTCTAGCACCACTATATCTTGAGATAAGGAGACCAGAATTGAACGCAATACTCCAGATGAGGTCGCACCATATAGTGATACAGGGGCATTAAGACATTCTTAGTCTTGTTAACCATCCCTTTTTTAATAATTCTCAGCATCCTGTTTGCTTTTTTGGCCGCCATCACATTGGGCGGATTTCATCATATTGTCTACAATGATACTCAGATTCCTTTCTTGGGCGCTAACCCTTTTCTTGGTCGCTAACCCCCAAGGTGGACCCTAGCATCCAATTTCCTAAGGTCTGCCTGCAATTTTTCACAAACCGCATGCGTTTTAACAACTTTGAACAGTTTAGTGTCATCTACAAATTTAATCACCTCACTCGTCATCCCAATTTCCAGATTATTTATAAATGTTAAATAGCACCAGTCCCAGTACAGACCCCTGCGGCACTCCACTTTTTATTCTCCTCCATTGAGAAAATGACCATTTAACATTGAGAAAATAACCATTTAACACTACCCTCTGTTTTCTATCCGATAACCAATTCCTAATCCACAACTTAACTTTGCCATGACTCTAATTCTCTCAGGAGCCTCTCATGAGGAACTTTATCAAAAGCTTTCTGAAAATCTAGATACACTATGGGCTCCTTTTACAAAGATGCACTAGCGTTTTAAATGCACACACTGGATTAGCGTGCACTATAGCGCGCGCTAGATGAAAATCTACCACCTGCTCAAAAGGAGGCGGTAGTGGCTAGCGCTTGCAGCAATTTAGCGCATGTTATTCTGCGTGTTAAGGCCCTAGCGCGCCTTTGTAAAAGGAGCTCTATATTAACCAGCTCAACCGTTATCCACATGTTTATTCACATTTTCAAAGCAGTCAAGCAAATTGGTGAGGCAAGATCTCCCTCGGTTGAGCTCATGACATACTGAAAATTTTTTATATTTAGTTTGTCAGATGATTTACTTCAGGTCTTCTGAATCATCATCAAAAAGAACAGTTCCAGTGCAGATATCTCCACAACATCCTCTGTGATGAAGACTGAAGCAAAGAATTTTTTTTTCTTCTGATTATGGCTTTATCCTCTCTCTGGGTGCTCCTTTTACCCCACGATCATCAGATAGTCCAACTAACTCCCCTGCAGGCTTCTAGCCTTTGAAGTACTTGAACAAGTTTTATTAATAGTATTGCCTCAATGGAAAGTTTCTCTTTAAATTCTCTCTTGGCTTGTCTTATTAATGTTTTACATCTAACCTCAATAATTGATGCTATAGTAGAAAGTTTTATTTCAGTTTCAAAAACTACAAATTCACATGATCCCTTTGTTTAAAAGTATCCTGAAGGTCTGGGCATATTGACTTTGTTTGTGCAAAAGAAATACAGTATATGATTTAATATTAGCTCAAGAGCAGATGGATCACAGAACTGAGAGCACTGAACTACAAAAATAAAATGGAAGAATTGGAGGACCAAGTTGGTAGCTGAAAGAGAAGACATGGTTTGAACTCTTGCAGGACTGTCTCTTGCCAAAGCCTATCATTGACAAAAGGAAAATGGAGGTTTGGAAATATTCCCCTGCTATCCTGAGTTCATTGGAGATGCATACTACAGCCCCTGAGTCAACATTTTAGAATGTCTCTGATGGTATCCACTGCCAAGATGACTGCCGTGACAGAAGCCAGCAAGAAGAGTGACCTGAGACAGTGTGCAATGTGCAGAAGCCACTAACACAGGAGAGAAGATATTCTATTCTGTTTAGGGTAAATTATTTCACAGAATAAAATATAGCTTGAAGGAAGCTAGTATATGAACAACTCAAGAGGTGGATGTGGAAGAATGAGTTTTCTGGAGAAAATGGTCATAATGGCAGGTAAGTGGTTTTACTTCTGTTTAGATGTTATCTGTGTCAGATATTTTTCCACATCTCCCCTGCAGCCACTTACAATCTCCATGGACAGTAGATGAGAGGCTTTAGCCTCTACGAAAAAAAAAAAATTGTTTCTTTGATAGCTGTGGTTTTATCTAATATTCATTCCAATAGGATTTAGGCTCTGCAAGTTTCTTAGATTCAGACCAGTTTCAGGGCCATAATGTTCATCATTAAGGTTGAAAGTCACAAAATACTGTACAATTTTTGAATCTGCGTGTCTGTGATATTTTTTCAGATTTGTTTAATCTGTTTCTAGAACTTTTCAAGAGACTTATTCATGGTAACTTGGGAAGATTTATGAACAGATTCAAACACCAAGGGTGGCCCTCTCCAAAGAGTGAGATTAAAGGCCAATGAATGAGATTTGCTAGCAGAACATCTGATATATAAACTTTGAAAGATCTGAAGGATTTGCTTTCCATATACAGCTGAAGCTCTATAGTAGTACTCAACACTTTTTTTTCCAGTTGAAATGCTCTAGATCGGGGGTCGGCAACCCGCGGCTCCAGAGCCGCATGCGGCTCTTTTCCACCTTTGCCGCGGCTCTGGTAGTGTGTCACGCAGGCATGCAGCTTACAAGTCCGGCGTCGCGGCGGGAAATAGCCATGCTGAGCAGTGAGCTCAGCACGTACACAGATGAAAGCCTTGCTTGCTGATTGGTCCGGTGGCCCCGCCCCGCCGTGCCGCCGGACCAATCAGCAAGCAAGGTTTCATCTGTGTACGTGCTGAGCTCACTGCTCAGCATGGCTATTTCCCGCCGCGACGCCGGACTTGTAAGCTGCATACCTGCATCGCCAGAATTTAGGTAGGCTGTTTTCATCCCCGTGGGAGTCCCGTGGGTCAGGGGGGCATCCCCGTGGGAGTCCCGTGGGCCAGGGGGAACAGGGAGACAGAAAGAAAAAGTTGGGGGAGAGAATGAGGTCTGGAGGAGAGGCTGAAAGAAAGGAAGATATAGTGAGATGGACACAAAGAAGGGTGATGCTGGAAAATAGGTGGAATGGTAATTCTGACAAACACAGAAGGGAAATGCTGGATCAAGGAGAGATGGGGCTCAGGCTGGATGGAATGAGGAGAAATGCTTGTTGGCCCGGAACTTCCTCTCCTACGTCAGAATTGACGTCAGGGAGCGGAATGCTGGTCAGCGCGACGCTTCTGCAGGGAAAGTTTGGGACGGCGGTGGCTTGGGGGCTATTCCCCGATGGCGGTGGCAGCAAACCGAGTGGCTTGGGGAGGGCAAGGAGAAAGAAAGAAAGGGGGCAGACAGAGACAGAAAGAAGGGGGAACAGGGAGACAGAAAGAAAAAGTTGGGGGAGAGAATGAGGTCTGGAGGAGAGGAAACATACAGGAGGCTGAAAGAAAGGAAGAAAGATTGGATGCACAGTCAGAAGAAGAAAGTGCAACCAGAGACTCATGAAATCACCAAACAGCAAAGGTAGGAAAAATGATTTTATTTTCAATTTAGTGATCAAAATGTGTCTGTTTTGAGAATTTATATCTGCTGTCTATATTTTGCACTATGGCTCCCTTTTTTCTAAACCGCAATATCGTTTTTTAGCGCAGGGAGCCTATGAGCATTGAGAGCAGCTAACTGCATGATCCTGTATATAGCATTAAGATAAGAAACAATATATGCAGTGTTAGATTTGTTTTATAATGGTTTTGCGGCTCCAAGTTTTTTTTTCTTTTCGAAAACGGGTCCAAGTGGCTCTTTATGTCTTAAAGGTTGCAGACCCCTGCTCTAGATGCTTGCTTACATATGTAATATGCGGCATACATGACTCTCGTGAACCTTTGGTCCGACACTATAGTAGTTCTCACCAGTTAAATGTAAACATGCTCTGAATCTAGAACAATCCAACTTCCCCCCCAAAAAAACCTTTTTTACTTCCAGAGTGATTTACTTCATGTCTTCTGAATCATCACAAAAAATAAACTAGGACATTTTGTCAAGGAATTTGCCATACATAAGATATTCTCATTCTCATGTCATCTGAGCAATAGCAACATAAATCTCTCCACTACCAGGCACATTATGAAATGCAAAACTTGAAAAATAAAACTTTAGTCAATTTTTTACCAGTCCTTTTACATTTTTAAATTATGTACTATGATTTCCTATGTTATCGACTTAATTTCAATGAGCTATTTTGTTGCAGAGCGAATGTAACAGGCTGCCATCAGCCTCTGTAGCACATTCCCTCTGCCACAGTCAAACCCCTGATGTCAAAGGAGGTGCGGGACTGCTGCAGAGGGAATGTGCTACAGAGACCAATGGCAGCCTGCTACATTCGCTCTGCAGGCTGATGTAATTACTTTAAACTGTGGTAGGCCCAGAGGGAAGAACAAAGGCAAGAACTGCTCGATGAACCAATCTGAGAGAAGCAGGGGAGGTAAGGCCCTGCACGTTGAGGTAAGACTGCCCGTCGTGAGGACCCCGGCGGGATGGGAGTTGCCTTAGAGACGCTGGTTCGGGGGTGGGGGGAAGGTCCTTAAGGAGGGGCGGGAAAGCAGCCTTGAACCAAAAGGGAGGGGGAAAACAGGGCAGATCCTGAACTACTAGAGGGGTTAGAGAAGGGAAACACCCTGAACCGAGGAGAGAGATGCCAGGCCCTGGGGAGGGAGAAGACAAAGAAAGTGAGAGAGACAAAGATCTGGACCAAAGGTGGGAGGACTCAAAATGTTAGCAGAAGGAAGAAAGAGAGAGAGAGGGAGAAACCTGAAAAAACAGGGGAGGCAGAAGAGAGGGGGGCAGATGTTGGACTAGGTGTAGACAGAAGAGATGGAGGGGGAGTGACCCTGAGGAAGAACACAGATGCAAGATCATAACAGAGGAGAAAGACATGTTGCCAATAGGGGTGGAGGAGAGAAGAAGAAAAGTTGGACTCCTGAAGGGACAGAGAGATGTTGGTTGGGGAATGGTACGAGGTCTGGAGGACAGAAGAGGTGCACTCGATATATATATAAATAAATATGGGGGTCTTTTACTAAGGCGCGCTAGTCGATTTAGCGCGCACTAAATGCTAACGCATCCATAGAATATAATGGGTGCACTTAGCGCGCGCTAAATCGGCTAGAGAACCTTAGTAAAAGAGGGGGGTATATGTTTAGTATTTTTATTGTTGGTAGATCATTTTGACTTGGTCATTTTAAAAGTAGCTCGCAAGCCAAAAAAAAGTGTGGGCACCCCTGAACTACAGTATAAATGAAAAGACACAGGAAAAGGCACATATTTAAGAAGACAGAAAATTGCATTTAGATCTTTTTTTATATTCCTTTTAAATTCTAATAATATCAAGTAATGATTTGTGACTTGATCAGTTTGTTACACTTTAGCTGGTAGTGTTATCTTTCCTGTGTTTCAAACATCATGGTGGTAGGTGTCCTCTGGTACTTCCTTTCCTTGCACTATTCCTTTTTGAGTCTATACAGTAGGGAAATCTTGGTTTAATATTAACTCTTTGGGTTTAGGATGCTCATTCATTGGGGAGTTGCTGAGGGCATACTGCAGGATGTGGGACATGCCTATATCATGTCATGTATGTGTAATCTTTTGTGTTCAAAAGTGTGTTTTTTTGGCTAGTCTTTTATGGGTGTGCTGAGAGGTCCTGGGTTCAAGCCTCAGAGGAGCAGTAGGAAGTAAAATTAATGACAATAATAGCCAGATGGTTGCATACAAAGTATATTTCATAGGAATTGGCTTTTACAAATACAGAGTATACTGTTAGATTTGGAGCTGTTTCAGGATTTTGTGAATGAGAGAGAAAAGACAGTTTGGGCTAGATTCACTAACCTGCCCGAATCGGAACAATCTGTTTCCGATTCGGGCAGGTCTGACTGATTCACAAATCAGTCATATTCAAATGGGGGTGATCAGAGGAATGCCCCCATTTGCAGACCCTGACAGGAGAAGCAGCCTCATGTCACTGCTGTCAGGGCTCTTCCCGATCTCTCCTGCCTGCTCGCCCTGACTCTGGCTCCCCTGACTCTCCTGCTTTCTGGCCCCATTCCCCGCAGTGTGAGCACGTGGTTTAAAAGCGGGGATGCACTGTGGGGAACGGCGGCAGAGAGTAGGAGAGTCGGGGGAGCCAGAGAGAATAGTCCACCGTTCGGCCCGGCCCCCCACTGTCAGTACATACAATTTGGGAGCAGGAGGGGTGCTCAGTCCCTCCTCCGTTGGCCTCACCCCTGACCGGCCCCACCACCCACAACCAGCCCACCCCAGGTCGGGACCGGCCCACCTGCCCCGCATAACTTTTAAATTGTTGGGAGCAGGAGGGGTGCCCGGTCCCTCCTGCTCCTAGGCCTCAATCTTCGGGAGCAGGAAAAAGCACAAAGTCCTCCTGCTCCTGCACTAGAGAGCTGCACAGGAATGGGGATGACTGGAATCCCGCGGGACCCATGGGTTACCCCTTTGGGTCACGGGGATCCCGTGGGGACGCCCCCTAGGGTCGCGGGGATCCCGTGGGTACGCCTCCAACACAGCCAACCGGTAGTCTTCCACGATGTCAGCGCTGACGTCGGAGGGAGGGCTTAAGCAAAGCCCTCCCTCCGACGTCAGCGCTGACATCGGGAAGACTTCCGGCCGGCTGAGTGCTGCGGCAGGGTAGGTAGGGAAAAGAAGACCAACCGAGCTTTCCAAAAAACAGGGGCTTTGGAGTGAAACACAAAGTTGTTCAGTACCGGGTTTACCAATTTTGACGTTTTCCTAAGAATGACTTTGAGCTCCGTTAGTAAAGAAGTTGGATGAATGTTTTGAAATATATGTCGTGCAAACTTTTACAAGAAAAACAGTGGACAGGCAAATGCTATACAAATTCCAACAAAGAAGAAAATAGCCAAGGAAGAATATTAAAAAAAAAAATAAAATGTAAAAAGTCTATTTATTCAATAGCATAAAATATTAACAAAGGATAATGAACTGGATTTGAATTTAGCTTAAGCCCATGTCTTAGCAGCATCTTCCTTAAACATCATTGTGCTGAGCTCCTCCCCTCAGACTCTCTTTGATTTCATCACATACTGTTTGGCTAATCAGGGGAACTGAACTTTATCTGACCCCTTCCCCTGCTTGCCAGCTGTTTACATGTCCTCAGCTTGTCAGGGTGAGGATAACTGCTCCCTTCAGTGGCCAGGCTAGCTTTTCCTTTACCATAGAGTGATAAAGTTGTTCTGCCTATGATTTGGGGTGTTCCTTTCAGGCACCTGGTGCTCAAAGTGGACTGGATAGGCTTTATCATTGCACTTGTCTTGAAGATGCTAATGGAGTGACAAGAAATAAATTGATTGCTTGAACTGAAATGTTTTGAATAACATGCTATTTTACTTTTTATGTTGACCGTGCAGTTAGATATTTCTTGAATTTTCTATTTTCTATTTACATTAGAGGTAGAAACTCATTTACAAAGTATGTATTCTTCCCAATTAATATTTCCAAATTAATAAAGTCTCTTTGCTTATTTGTAAATGGGTTTCTACAAAAGCCTTTAATTCAGTAGCATAATTAAATTAAATAACTATTTCTGAAGTTTATAGAGACGGGTGGGGACGGAGGGGATTCCTCACAGGGACGGGAGGGGACGGAGGGGATTCCTCGCGGGGACGGGTGGGGACAGAAGGATTTCTCGCGGGGACGGAGGGGACTCCTCGCGGGGACGGGTGGGGACAGAAGGATTCCTCGCGGGGACGGATGGGAATCCTCACGGGGACGGGTGGGATTTTGGCGAGGACGGGTGGGATTTCTGTCCCCGCGCAACTCTCTATCCTGCACCCCCACTGGCCGCTGCGCAATAGCAGCCTTAGGCCATGCCCCAGTGCTTCATCTGATACACGGGGAGGGGCCTAAGGCCTTGATTGGCTGAGGCGCCTCGGGCTTCTCCCTGGGGGCACATTTTTTTGACAGGCCTGCCTGTCTTTTATTAATTTTTCTTTTATGGGGTGGATATTTTGTGTGTGTGACACACGCAGAATATCTGTGCCATGGAAAAAAATGAATAAAAAAAGACAGGCAAGCCTGTCAAAAAACCTGCAAACCTGTCGGTAACTCAATTACCTTAAAGATATTATATAGTAGGGCCTTAGACATGTATCAACCCTGTAAATCAAGTAATTGTTAACAAGATGGAGTATAAGAGAAGATAATTCAGTAAATGAATGGGGTATTAAACAATCAACTCTAACAACATTGATAACTAAATCAGGGCCATGATAGCATCTAGTTACCGACAGGTCTGCAGCAGTCGGGTTTGCCAATAGTAAAATCCAATTCGAAATAGCCAAGCAATTGTTAGTGAATCAATCGCTTGGCGGCTATTTTGCATGGGGTTTTGCTAATTTGCATGGTAGGGTCGGATCGTTACAGGTGTTAGTGAATGGGGTTGGAGGGAAATTTGGTCACAAAGGGCTCGCAAACCGATTGGTACACGATTGGTTTGCTGAGTGAATCTAGCCCTTTGTCCTGTGTGTCTCTGAATAGGTAAGATGTGGAGGTGTGAAGGGGCTGAGAGGAGGCAGCCAAAAAGGGGGGGGGGGGGGTCAAGACGAGGCCTTTATGGGTTAGAATCTTTTTCTAAAAATAGCATCTGTTGTTAGTAAATACTAGTCTTTAAAGCACAGTTACTTACCGTAACAGATGTTATCCAGGGACAGCAGACAGATATTATCACATGTGGGTGACGTCATCCATGGAGCCTCAATACGGACATTTCAAAAGTGCATCGCCACTTTAAGATTTTAGAAAGTTTGTGACAGCCCACACTGTGCATGCATGAGTGCCTTCCTGCCAGATGTAGGCGCGTAGTCCCTTAATTCAGCAAACCAGCTAAGAAGCCAACCAGGGGAGGTGGGTGGGTTGTGAGAATATCTGCCTGCTGTCCCTGGATAACACCTGTTACGGTAAGTAACTGTGCTTTATCACAGGACAAGCAGGCAGCATATTCTCACATGTGGGTGACTTCCAAGCTAACCAGAATGGGATGGTGGGAGTGTTGGCCTTTAGGAAAATAAATTTTTCAATACTGACTGGCCAGGAAGTGCCCATCCCGTCTGGAAAAATATTCCAGACAGTAAGGTGAGGTGACTGTATTAACCGAGGACCAAGTAGCAACTTTACAAATTTCCTCAATAGGGGTAGATCGGAGGAAAGCTACTGAAGCTGCCATAGCTCTAACTTTATGGGCTGTGACACATTCTCCAGTTGCAGCCCAGCCCAAGTATAACAGAACAAGATGCATGCAGCCAACCAATTGGTAACCAGATGCCCCAACTTGTTAGGATCAAAGGAGACAAAAAGTTGTGGAGATGCTCTGAGGCTTTGTTCTGTTGAAATAGGCCAAAGCTCATTTGCAATCAAGAATCTGAAGTGTCGTTTCTCCTGCATGAGAATGAAGCTTAGGGAAAAAAACTGGAAGCACAATCGACTGAGATGAAATTCAGTGACAACTTTTGGCAGAAACTTTGGATGTGTGTTAAGAACCACTTTTATCACGGTAAAAGGTTGATCTGCCACTAATGCTTGAAGTTCACTAACTCTTCTGGCAGAAGTGACTGCAATAAGAAAAACAACTTTCCAGGTAAGATACCTAAGATGGTTCAAATTGAGGTTTCATCAGCTTAGCATGCACTACATTAAGATCCCAGACTACCGGAGGTGGCTTGAGAGGTGTTTCACATTGAAAAGACCCTTCATAAATCTGGAGACCAGAGGATGAGCAGTTAGGTGTTTATCTTCAACTGGTTGAAAAGCTGTAATAGCGCTGAGATGGAGTCTAATAGATGTAGACTTGAGTCCCAAGTCAGATGAATGAAGAAGGTAATCCAACAGTAGGTCAATTGAGAGGCATGGTGTATCATAGTAATTAAGAAGACACCAGGAAGAAAAATGAGTCCACTTTTGCTGATACATTGAGTGGCTGGTTTCCTGGAGACATCTATGTTACTTCTAACAGGCTGAGAAAGTCAAAGCCCAGCTGCAGACAGCCTGAGAGATACCAAACTGTCAGGTGTAATGACTGAAGGTTGGGATGTAGAAGTGCACCTTGACTCTGCATAAGAAGAGATGAATATATTGGTATAGGCATTGGCTCCCTGACAGTAAGTTGAAGTAGAAGGGAGAACCAAAGTTGCCTGGGCCACCAAGGAGCTATGAGAATCATGGTGGATGCCTCCCGCTTGACTTTTGAGCTTTGGGAGGACACTGCTGTTTTTGCTTTTTCTGTTGAGGTCTCACTGGGGCAGAAGCTTTGGCTGAAAAACGTCGTTGATAAGATGAAGGTCTGAAAGGCTTTGATGAGATGTTGAAAAGGAATATGTTTTTGATATGCCAGAAACTATGGAAAATAGCATGAGAAATAGAAGTTGTAATTGACAGCTCTATTGGTCAACATGGTGTTCTGGTACAGTCGTTGACCAAACCTGTCCTTAATATGGCCCTCCCTCCCTGGAGGAACTGATGCATAAACCTTTGATGGAATAAATTTCTTTAAAGTAGACTCAACAACCAAGGATTGATGCGCGAGTTGAGGCTTATCAAATCCATATAGAGATATGATCTTGTATATAGAGTCCAACTTCTTAGAAGCCACCAGTACCGAAAGAGGGGACTCCCAATTCTTATAAAGAGTCTCTCTTAAGATGCCATGTAACTGCAGTTTTAGCATCTCTCAGGGAGACTGATTGTAATCTAAGGTTTCCAGAAATTCTTCACTCTTCTTGGAGTTAGCCTCCAACTTCACGGAAAGGTCCTTTCCTAATTGACGAATAAATTGAGAAAGGGACAACTTTTCAGTAGGAGAGGAAAGCTCTAGCTCAGGGGTCTCAAAGTCCCTCCTTGAGGGCCGCAATCCAGTCGGGTTTCCAGGGTTTCCCCAACGAATATGCACTGAAAGCAGTGCATGCACATAGATCTCATGCATATTCATTTGGGAAATCCTGAAAACCCGACTGGATTGCGGCCCTCAAGGAGGGACTTTGAGACCCCTGCTCTAGCTGGAAAATGCTTCGGAGACTTCGATGCTAGAGAGTCATCAGCATCAGTAGTGTAAGGTGATGGGTCAGGATTTGAGTCATCCTGTAGATCATAGTCTTGCAGAAGAGGAGACCGCTTCGAGCAATGTCGATTCAGTATCGGAGTGACTGAATGCTTGCATTTGCATGAGACCTTTCCAGATTTCATTGAGCTCCTGTCAGAACGTCTGGAAGACAATGAGTGATGGTGAACAGATGGAGATCAATGCCTGGAGGAATGATGCTTCAATGCATGGGTGGTCAGACTGGAGCAGTGCATCAACGGCACCGGAAGTGTCCTAGTAATGTTAGACTCAGGCTGGGAGTTGTAATTGGAAATGGTTCCCAAGCTTCTGCTTCAAAGAAGGCACTGGTACCTGTGGCTTCACCTGTGCCACTGGTGCTGCGACATGTTCCAGAGAGGATGACTCCAATGACGAAGCACCCCTCAACAATGGAACTAGCCGCTGCAGAGACTTGCACTTGGCCGGCATAAATTGGCTCAATGCCTTTGTGACCTGCGTCCCTGAATGGGAAGGTGGTGGCTTCTTAGCCAGCTTACCTGAGGGCGCGATATGCTGTGACACCAGTGTCGATGCTGATGCCTCTGGTGGTGTCTGTCTTCGGTGTCGGGGACTTTGACTTGGACTGTGTCGGTGTATCTCCCTCCATGCTGACACCAAAGAGTTTCTCTTGCTGGAAGATATGATTTTTGATGGTACGTTTCTGCTGCAAAGAGCAGCGTTTACATGATTGTACACTGTTCGGGACCCAGACACTACAGGCACCAGCTATGGGGGTCCGTCAATTAAATAGTGCGAGAACACAGACCACTTTTTAAACCCCGTCAGCAGGTGTGACATCTATGGAAACACCACCTCAGCCAAATTAAACTCTATGGCTGAGGTGTGAATGTAGACCCCGGCAGTAAGATAACCCACGGATGGTGAAAAAAAGAAAATATATATATATATATATTTTTTTTTTAACTTAAAGAGAAAAAATGTCTAAATAGACAAAAAAGAGTGCAAGATCGGGAAGGCAAAGAGGAAAAAACCAACGAACGTTGAGAAACGTGACTTGGCTCCATGGAAAACTAAGAATTGAGGGCAAGAAGGCGCATGCGTAGTGCAGGCTATCGCAAACTTTCTAAAATCTTAAAGTGACGATGCACTTTTGAAGTGTCTGTACTGGAGCTCCGTGGATGATGCTACCCACATGTGAGAATATGCTGCCTGCTTGTCCTGGGATAACATAATTTACAGCATCTCTCTGTGCCATAATTTTAGTAACTGGTTTGAAACAATGGCTTTCAATTGACAATAAGTACCTATCTTTAAGACCAGGCTGCTGGAGCCATTCTTTGTCTGAATACCTTAAGCATTGGACCTTAGCACATCTGTTGAAATTCCAGGTCTGTGGTGAATATTCCCAGTACTATGCCAATGGTTCTTTGTTAATCTCAAGTACTGGTATTTTATAAGTTATTTAGCAGCATTCTGATGTCAGACTGAATGGCCAGGAGCTTTTAGTCTATCTGCACTGACATTCCCAAGATCAGATTTTTGTAATATATTTTCCTATAGTCATTTGTTAACACTCTGGTTAGGCCAACAGAAATACTGATAGCAAGCATTCAGCAAAGTAAGACTGACAGTATGTTATATTGTGTTTACATGTCTTCATCTTTGTTTCTGTTACTTTTCTTTATTCTTTTATATTGGAGCTTTATTCTCCTCCTGCTCTTGAATTATGAGCTTCCAAATTCTTTGGAATTCTGTTTCTGTCTTTCATTAATGTTGCTCCCTACTCTACTTCTAGAGCTTGCCGTACCTTTGCCTTCTGTCTGTTGTTGACAGATTGATTTCTCTATCATGCAGCTACCACAGCTACCATGCAGCTATCCTTGCTGCTAGGAATAGGAAGATGACAAAGTATTTGTCTAGTAGAGTAGGTACCAGCTCCATGGTTGTGCCTAATAGTTTTAGGGTGCAATTAGCAGGAATTTCTGTTCTTACAGCTCCCAGAATTGTTGAATTCTCAGGCAGCTCCATCAAGTGTGCTTGAAGTCTCCTCATATGTCTGGGATATCAACACACATTTTGCAAGGGTTATATCAGTATAAAATTTTTATTTTGTTATTTAGGTGATTAGTGCACATGGAGGTTTTGTATTTGTCCGTATTAATTCCCATTGCTCTTGTGGCCAGGTCTGACCTGTGTCCTTCTCCCATTTTTGTTGGTGTGGGTGCGCTGTGATTTGTTCAAGTTTGTTTTTTGTTGTTTTTGCTGAGAATTTTGTAGAATTATCCCACTAGGCCAGTGGTCTCAAACTCAAACCCTTTACAGGGCCACAATGTCCAGCAACCTGCAGACCATGGTCTCCACCCGAGCCGCTTTCTCTGGCCTTCTGATGGGGGAATCCAGAAAATAATTCATCTAGCCTGAAAGCTGACCCCCCCCCCCCCCAATCTGCAGGAGGGCAGGCACAAGCCTAGCATCAGAATTATTTCTTTGCACATGCCGCTGGATAGCTCCTCATGGACAGCTGGTGCCGAGAACCTCCAAACCATGGTGTGGTAGACTGGGAAGAATGCTGCCCAGAGGAGGTTCCAAAGTACTGACAGGAATGTCTGAAGGCATGAAAAGGAGGCTGCCCCAAACCCCTTGAGGCTTGGAGCCTGTTGACAAGTAAAGACTTGGGCCTGCAGTCCTGCACACTAGCCATGAGGTCATATAGACCTTTGCCAAATAGAAGTTGCCCCTGAGGACGAGTCGCTGGACCACTGTCTGATACACAACATCCTATGTGCCAAAATGGAATAGGCAGAAAGCTTAGTGAAAACTTTCAATATGCCATACAGGGCATTTGCCATATGGTATACCCTTGAAACCAGGAAATCAAGGTCCCTGAGCACAATAGTATCAGGATCATAGTGGAGCTTAGAATGGCATGCCCTGGCCATAAAGGAGGAGGCTGTCACCGCCTTAATTCTGGTGGCTGCCAAGTTAAACAGTTGCTTGAGAATGAAATCCATTCTGTGATCCTGAATATCCTTGTTACTGGGGAAAGAAGTATGTTTGGTAAACCGGTGCCACAGAGGAATCCACCTTCAGGGAAGTGAAACGCTGGTTAAAAGCATCCACCATAGGATAGAGCTGAGACATGGCCCTAGCACATTTTAAGGGGACTTCACAAAATGTCTATGAGAATCCAAACTGTCAGGATGATCAGGGAAGGTGGCGGATTGCAGTCTCTTGATCACTCATGAGGGAACATTCCACAGTGACAGGCTGTTCAGCCTCCAGCTTCAACTCCTGGAAGGACTCGGAGATCAAATCCACCAGATGCATGGACTTGAAGTCTACACTCCATGGGATCCACCCCCAGATCCGGGGCTCCCCTGGATCTTGGTCCTGGAGATCCGCAAGGGCCGCAACATCTCCTGCAATAGTGATGCCCACCTGCATAAGAGGCATTGTAAGGGTATCCAGTTTAACCATGGGTATGACCTGCATACAGTGGGAGGGGGAAGGAGGGTTGAAAAGAACGCTCATGCCCTGGGAAGAAGGGTCCCTATGGCCGGTAATGACTCCTGCAGAAGAGTGGTTGGCATTAATTTCTTAGCCAAATAAGCCTGATACATCTTATTAATAAATTTGAGGGAAACCCCATCATCCAGGGCAGGAGCAGCCTCCTGTGGACCCTTCTTGGAACTCTTGGAGGACTTGTGAGATTTTTCCATTAAATTGTGCTTGTGTTTCACCAGAATGGCAACTGAGCATTCCACACACCCCCATTGCCATATTTTCAGGAACGCGGGCAAAAACGGCGGCAGGATCCCCTTCAGAGGTCAAGGGATTGGGCCGAACAGATTTTGCACCCTTCCATAACGCAGCACATGTGGAACATGGTTGGGCACCTGACAGCCATGCAAATTAGACATGAGTCCATCTTAGCGGTTTTCTTGCAAAATGAAACTTGCAGAGGCTAAAAATAACTTTTAAATCAGATTGGGAAAATCCAAGATGGTTGCTATTTTTAGAATAAAATCACCCGGGAAAAGGAACCCTCCAAAAATGACGATTTTGTGATTTTAGTGGTGTGAAGGGCTAGGGCACATTGAGAAACCACCTCCTTCTTAAGACCCCCCCCCACCCCCACAAATAGCTGATTCAGGCTGTCAGCCTGCTACTACTCACTGTGCCATGTGCTACCTGGAAATAGAAACATGATGGCAGATAAAGGCCAAATGGCCCATCCAGTCTGCCCATCTGCAGTAACCATCATCTCTTCCTATCCCAGGCTTTCTTGAAATCAGACAGTCTGTCTCCACCACCTCTACCAGGAGACTGTTCCATGCATCTACCACTCTTTCTGTAAAAAAGTATTTCCTTAGATTATGTAAAAAAGTATTTCCTTAGATTACTCCTGAGCCTATCACCTCTTAACTTCATCCTATGCCCTCTCATTCCAGAACTTCCTTTCAAATGAGAGACTCGACTCGTATGCATTTACGCTACGTAGGTATTTAAATGTCTATCATATCTCCCCTCCAAAGTATACATATTGAGATCTTTAAGTCTGTCCCCATATGCCTTCCTCTGGACCAACTCCATCCTTTTTATATTTTTTGAAGGTGCGGCCTCCAGAATTGTATACAATATTCAAAATGCTGCAAGAGAAGCTGAATCTGCTTACAGGGAGATCCTCTGCCTTAAGAATCTTGCAAGCTGGACTGCTGATCTTTGGATTGCCCCACCGGCCCGACTGGCCGATAATGGCTGGGTACCTATGCCACTTTTGGATATGCCGTGCACACCTGAGGGAGAAATGCGGTCAGCCCCGATCCAGGGCACAACTCCAATGAGCCACTCAGCCTACACCTGACCTACTAGCGGACGAAGCTGGGGTGAGCAAGCTCCCAAGGGAAGGTCCTTGAGCTCCAATCTGAAGTGCTGGTTGGATAGGCTGCACTGTCAGACAGCCAACCCCCTGGAAGCAGACTTTGCGCAAAGTCTATGATCTCCCTTAGCTAGAGCTATCCCTGCGAGGACCCTCTGCAGCACAAGGGCGGAATCTATGAATTGAAAGACTGAATTTAAAGAAAATAAACATGAGCAGAGAAGACAAGCTCCTACAGTCTGGCTTGTAGGAAAGAAACTGGATTCTTGGGGGACAGTCTTGTGGTAAGAGGGGAGGGGCTCAAGACTCTGAATAATGAGGCTTCCTACAAGCTCTGGAAAGTATGGGAAAATAGCCCACTAGTCCAGGAAGAGAGGGATTGCACAACAAAAAACCCTAATGCAGCTTGATAAAAGCGGCCTAAAAGTACCATTGTACACAAATGAAACCCTAATATGCCAGACCCTGCACACAGTACACCATAAGAAAAATAGAAATGCTTTTCTTCCTGAACAGTCCAAAATATAAAAACATGTAAATTTTCAAAATTGACATACAGGCAGTCCCCCAAGTTACAGAGGCCTGACTTAAGTACGCCTTGTACTTAAGAATGTGGTTGTGGCTTCATTTGATTTTACTGAACAGTATTTCTAGTGGCATAGATTCCTACACTTCTCCTGTAACAGATTCAGGAATGATGCATGGCCACATTAAGAACAGCGTGTGGTTGTGCATGCTGTACCTTAGAGGGAATACTGGTAGGGACAGTTGGTCCTTTTGACAGCTGAGAGCAGAGGTAAGCAGCAAGAATCTTAAAAAATCTACAAGTTCTGAGTTACATACAGTTTTATAAACATAATTTGTCCTTAACCTGGGGACCGCCTGTATTTCAATCACTAAATTGAAAATAAAACCATTTTTCCTACTTTTGTTATTTGGTAATTCCATTTTTCTGATCATCTTGTTTGTTCCCTCTGTGCTCTTAACTTTTTCCAAGGTCCCCTTAACCATTTGCTCTTTCCTCTCCTTCACTTTTTGTATTATTTCCAACTTTGGCACTGAATTTCATATTCAGTTTTCTCCCATTTTTTTCTGGCTCCATCTCAAATTTATCTTTCCATCTCTTCACCTCCATCCATGTACACCATCTCTTCCCTCTCTTCTCTTTTCTCCTCCTCCCTCCATGTGCCACCATCTCATTCCCCTCCCATCTTATCTTCCCCGCCATCCCCTTCCCCTCCATCCATTTGACTCCCGTTCCTTTCCTGTCTCTCCCTTCTTCCTCCCCTCCCTCCCCCCGGTTCCAGCAAATGTTCTCTCCATTTCTTCTGAAGCCCCCCCTTACCCAAAAACTACAAGGTCACTGGCATGACAGTGATTCTCTAGCACTGCCTGTGGTCTCTGCACCATTCCTTTGCTGTGGTCTGCCCAAGTGGAAACAGGAAGTTACTTCAGAGGGGAATGGACTGTGGCAGAAGAACAGTACAGAGGAGACCACTGGTAGTACTGGCAAATTGCTGCTGTGCCAGCGCCTTCTTTGTAATTTTGAGGTGAGGGATGCTTTGGAACCCGGTGGGGAGCTGCAAGCACCACAAGAGGGCCTCACAGGCCGCCATTGACCTTCATTGTGGGCCTTGCAATGACGAACAGTGATCTAGTGCAATTATTGCTTACCATCTTTGTGTAGACCAGATGAGCCAAATCTGGCTCGGGGTATAATAAAATTTGGGCCACCAGTCAATTACAAAATTTCACTGAAGTTGGCCCATCGGCCTTCCCACCGCCTACCTCACCTTTCAATCCTCCCCCTCGTCGCTTCAGGGAGATCGCTGCGGGGAGGATGCCGTAGAATGGGGTTTGGTAAGGTGCTGCTGACAGTGTGATCTGCATGGGGTCCACAGCAGGTTCCAGATTTAAGACTGGAGGGAAGGCAGGAAAGCACAGTTACTTACCGTAACAGGTGTTATCCAGGGACAGCAGGCAGATATTCTTTACGCATGGGTGACGTCACCGACGGAGCCCTCGGTACGGACCTTTTTAACTAGAAAGTTCTAGTTGGCCGCACCGCGCGTGCGCGAGTGCCTTCCCGCCCGACGGAGTGCGTGGTCCCCAGTTAAGATAAGCCAGCTAAGAAGCCAACCCGGGGAGGAGGGTGGGACGTAAGAATATCTGCCTGCTGTCCCTGGATAACACCTGTTACGGTAAGTAACTGTGCTTTATCCCAGGACAAGCAGGCAGCATATTCTTTACGCATGGGTGACCTCCAAGCTAACAGAGAGGGAGGAGGGATGGTTGGCCATTAGGAAAATAAATGCTGTAGTACAGATTGGCCGAAGTGCCCATCCCGTCTGGAGAATGCATCCAGGCAGTAGTGAGTAGTGAACGTGTGAACTGAGGACCAGGTGGCTGCCTTGCAGATTTCTTCAATGGGTGTGGAACGGAGGAAAGCAACAGAAGCAGCCATAGCTCTAACCCTGTGGGCCGTGACAGCACCTTCCAGTGACAGACCGGCCCGAGCATAACAGAACGCGATGCAGGCCGCAAGCCAGTTGGACAGCGTCCGTTTAGAGACAGGGCGACCTAGACGGTTAGGATCGAAGGTCAGGAAGAGCTGAGGGGACAAGCGGTGAGCCCTTGTACGATCAAGATAGTAGGCAAGGGCACACTTGCAATCCAGAGTGTGTAACGCCTGTTCTCCAGGATGTGAATGAGGTTTCGGGAAAAAGACAGGCAACACAATGGACTGGTTGAGGTGAAAAGCCGAGACCACTTTGGGAAGGAACTTAGGATGGGTACGCAGAACCACCTTGTCATGGTGAAAAACGGTGAACGGTGGATCGGCAACCAGTGCATGCAGCTCACTAACCCTCCTGGCAGAGGTGATGGCAATGAGGAAAAGCACCTTCCATGTGAGAAGGTTGAGCGAGGTTGCAAGAGGCTCAAAGGGGGGTTTCATGAGGGCTGATAAAACCACATTCAGGTCCCAGACGACAGGAGGCGGCTTCAGAGGCGGTTTGACATTGAAGAGGCCTCTCATGAACCGGGAAACCAGTGGATGAGCCGTGAGAGGTTTTCCGAGGATAGGCTCATGAAACGCAGTGATGGCACTGAGGTGGACTCTGATGGAGGTAGATTTGAGGCCAGCATTGGACAGAGAGAGCAAATAGTCCAGTACAGTTTCCACCGCTAAAGAGGTGGGATCGTGATGACGCCATAGACACCAAGAGGAGAACCTGGTCCACTTCTGATGGTAACATTGGAGGGTGGCCGGTTTCCTGGAGGCGTCCAAACTGAGACGGACAGGCTGAGACAGATTCTCTGGAGAGGTCAGCCCGAGAGAAACCAAGCTGTCAGGTGGAGCGAAGACAGATTGGGATGCAGCAGAGACTGACGATGTTGCGTAAGTAGAGTAGGAAACACAGGAAGAGGAATGGGCTCCCTGGAGCTGAGCTGAAGCAGGAGGGAGAACCAGTGTTGGCGAGGCCACCGAGGAGCGATGAGAATCATGGTGGCCCTGTCCCTGCGGAGTTTGGATAAGGTCCGCAACATCAGAGGAAGTGGAGGAAAGGCATAAAGGAACCGATCTCTCCAGTCGAGCAGGAATGCATCTGGGGTCAGACGATGAGGAGAGAAGAGTCTGGAACAGAACTGGGGCAGCTGATGGTTGTGAGGTGCTGCAAAGAGGTCCACCTGCGGAGTGCCCCAGCGAGCAAAGATGGAGCGGAGTGTTGGAGGGTCCAGAGTCCACTCGTGAGGTTGAAGGAAGCGGCTGAGATTGTCGGCCAGGGAGTTCTGTTCGCCCTGGATATAGACAGCCTTGAGGAAGAGATTGCGGGCCGTGGCCCAAGTCCAGATGCTGAGAGCCTCCTGACAAAGGAGGCGCGATCCGGTGCCGCCTTGCTTGTTTATGTAGTACATGGCGACTTGATTGTCTGTGCACAGGAGAAGGACCTGAGGGCAGAGAAGGTGCTGGAAGGCCTTGAGCGCATAGGAAATTGTTCTAGGAAATTGATGTGATGTTGGCGCTCCTGCGGGGTCCAGAGTCCCTGGGTGCGTAGATCTCCCAGGTGAGCTCCCCACACATAGGGGGAGGCATCCGTGGTTATGGTCATGGAGTGAGGGGGTAGATGAAAAAGTAGACCCCTGGAAAGATTTGAGGAGTTCAACCACCATTGAAGAGATTGCTGAAGAGACGATGTCACAGAGATGGGATGAGAAAGAAGATCCGTGGTCTGAGTCCATTGAGGTGTCCTGAGGTGGAGTCGCGCCAGCGGAAGCACATGGACCGTCGAGGCTATGTGGCCCAGGAGGACCATCATCTGTCGGGCAGGAATGGAGTGATGAAGGAGCACCTGACGGCAGAGGTGGAGCAGGGTTCGTTGATGGTCGGAGGGGAGAAACGCCCTCATTAGTGTGGTGTCGAGAACTGCTCCAATGAACTGAAGTCGTTGTGTGGGAAGTAGATGCGACTTGGGGTAGTTGATCTCGAACCCCAGGAGATGGAGGAGAGAGATGGTGTGATGAGTGGCTTGTAGCACAAGTGGAGACGTAGGTGCTTTCACCAACCAATCGTCTAAGTAGGGGAACACCTGGAGGTTGTGAGACCTGAGGAAGGCCGCTACCACAATAAGGCACTTGGTGAACACCCTGGGCGATGAAGCGAGGCCAAAAGGTAGCACTTTGTACTGATAGTGACGGTGCTGTACCTGAAATCGTAGGAAGCAACGTGAAATCGGATTGATTGGGATGTGAGTGTAGGCCTCTTTGAGGTCCAGGGAACATAGCCAGTCGTGCTGAGAGAGAAGAGGGTAAAGCGTGGCAAGGGAGAGCATTCTGAACTTCTCCTTGACTAGACACTTGTTGAGGTCCCTGAGATCGAGAATGGGACGAAGGTCTCCTGTCTTCTTGGGAACCAGGAAGTAGCGGGAGTAGAATCCCTGACCCCTTTGGTCCGGAGGCACCTCTTTGATGGCATTGAGAAGAAGGAGGGATTGGATCTCCCTCAGGAGGAGGGGGGTTTGGGAGGAGTGAGAAGTAGACTCTACGGGAGGATTGTCTGGTGGAAGAGTCTGGAAGTTGAGAGAGTAGCCGTGGCAGATGATGTTGAGGACCCACTGGTCCGAGGTGATGACCTCCCAACGGCTGAGGAAGATGTGGAGACGGCCTCCGATTGGTTGAGGAAGAGGCAATGAAGGTGGGAGACTGGCTATGCCCTGGAGAGAGGAGTCAAAAGGGCTGAGAGGGTTTGGAAGGTGGAAGAGGCTTGGCAGGTTGGTTGGATTGAGAACGAGCCTGGGTGTGCTATTGTTGCTGGCGGGGCCGCCTAGGTTGTTGCGAAGGTGGATTGAGCGGTCTGGCTGAGAACCTGCGTTGATATGAGGACTGTGGCCTGTAAGGTCGAGCAGGTGGAGCCTTTTTCTTGGGTTTAACCAGGGTGTCCCATCTGGTCTCATGGGCCGAGAGTTTCTGGGTGGTGGAATCCAGGGACTCTCCAAAAAGTTCATCCCCGAGACAGGGAGCGTTGGCTAGACGGTCTTGGTGGTTGATGTCCAAATCCGATACTCTCAGCCAAGCCAGGCGGCGCATGGTGACAGCAATGGCAGAGGCACGAGAGGTCAGCTCAAAGGAATCGTAGACAGAGCGGACCATAAATTTCCTCAGTTGAAGGAGACTGGAAATTTGTTGCTGGAAAAGCGGAATCTTCCTCTCTGGGAGATATTTTTGAAGGGCAGACAGCTGTTGGACCAGGTGTTTCATGTAAAATGAAAAGTGGAACGTGCAATTGTTCGCCCTGTTGGCCAGCATGGCATTCTGGTAGAGCCGCTTGCCAAACTTGTCCATAGTTTTGCCCTCTCTGCCAGGAGGGGTGGAGGCATAAACACTAGAACATAAGAACATAAGAAGTTGCCTCCACTGGGTCAGACCAGAGGTCCATCCTGCCCAGCGGTCCGCTCCCGTGGCGGCCCATCAGGTCCGCGACCTGTGAAGTGGTTACTGACCATTTCTATAACCTACCTCAAGTTCTATCTGTACCCCTCTATCCCCTTATCCTCCAGGAACCTATCCAAACCTTTCTTGAACCCCTGTACAGAGTTCTGGCTTATCACCTCCTCCGGAAGCTAGAGCCCTGAGATTTCTTTAAGGTGGACTCAACAAGGAGAGACTCATGGGGCAATTGAGGTTTATCAAACCCCGGGATCGGGATAACCCGGTAAAGGTTATCTAACTTGCGGGGGGCCCCGTAAGAGGGTTCTCCCAGTTTTTATAAAAGGTTTCCCGGAGTATGTCATGCACGGGTAACTTGAGGAACTCCTTAGGTGGTTGTTCAAAATCCAGGGCCTCCAGAAAGGCTTGGGATTTTTTGGAGTCTGACTCTAGGGGGAGAGACAAAGCTGCTGACATCTCCCTGAGGAACTTGGAGAACGAGGATTGCTCAGGTTTGGAAGTGGTATCAGGCGCTGAGGGTTCCTCGTCTGATGAGGAGATATCCTCCTCGGTACCGGGGGGGGATTCTTCCCATAAGTCCGGGTCCCGGACCTCCGGGTGCGCGTGCCGAGAAACTGGGGTGGAAGGCTCGGTAAGGTGGGTCTTAGATAGAGACTTGCCCGAGCGTACCGAAACGGTACCGGGAGAGGAAGATCGGTGTCGGTCCCGGTCTCGGGAAGAACGGTGTCCCGTCCGGTCCCGAGGCGGATCTGTAGTGGTATGTGAGTGAACTACAGGATGGGCACGGAGTTGTTCAGCCGAGAGAATCGGCATGGACGTATTAAGTGGCACCGATGGGGTGGATACCGGATGTTCGGCGCGGGGCTCGGGCCGGTCTGGTACCGAAAGGAGCGGTGCCAGGATAGTGGGTAACAGGTGCTGGAGTTGATGCTGCAGCTGTTCCTGTAATTGTGTTTGGAGGATGGCCGCGATGCGGTCATCCAGGGGTGGCACCGGAACCACTTTCTTCTGTTTCGGTTCCATAGGTGCCGTTCCACGCCCCGGTGATGAGGAGGCCGATGACGAGGCACTCACCGAGATCGG